>NC_142597.1:45018940-45318940 GCF_965207765.1 Zootoca vivipara
GTATATCAGGGGTGTTGTGTGTTGCCTCTGTGCTGGGCGTTTTCCCAGTGTGCTCTTGGTGGGTGGTTTGGTTGTGCGGGTATTCTGTGTAAGCCTAATTTAATTTTTTGTAATTTTTCTTTTCTCCATTAAACCAAGCATTTGTTTAAGCCTTGGTCTCTATGTGCAAGTTCCTCAACCAGTTTCTGCTGATTTTGCTTTTAACCCTAACAATCACACCCAACTCTTATTTTGCAGGCTGTTTTTCAGGGACGTTTGCCTGCAGTTACTGATCTTCTCATTGATAAACTTCTGAGAAATCCTATGGTTCCCCAGAATACAGCTGGAACACCACTGTGTTCTGCTTCACTGTTTTTCCTTATCTCTCTGTAAGTTTAAGTTCTAGCTATTCCCTCTTCCCCACCCCAAAAAGAAGGTAGTGGGTCCTCAGAGCTGGGGGCCGAGGAGAAGGGAAGAAGGATGCCTGCTCACCTCTTGGGCTTTCGTTTGTAGCAAATGCTTTTCATGCATTTGGAATCGGAGCTGATGAATTTCAGCAGATGGGGAATTTGTATCAATGGTAATTGCTGTGGATTTGTTTACTCTTGCAGCACACATTGGCTGTTTAACCTTTGTACCTCTGAGATGACTGTGGTCTGCTGGTTTTGGGTGAAAAACAGTTCATGTAAGATAACGGCAGTGGCTGCGTGGCTCTGCTATGCAAGGGGGAGGGAGCAAAATTATCTATTTTTTTTCATCCCCTTGAAGGCTGAGGGTGGGTGTCAGTTTAAAAGGGATCGGAAAAACAAAGGAAACTGCTTTACTGTATACCAATTCAGTATAAGGCTATCTATTAGTATTGGTCCATCTAGCCTATCATTGTCTACTCTGACTGGCAGTGTCTCTTCATAGGTTCTTCCCATCACCTGGCAAAGGTGGTATACAGCATGTGCTTTTTATGCAAGAGGTCCCATGTTCAATCCCTAGTGGCATCTCCAAATAGGACTGGGAAAGATCCTCAGCCTGAAAACCTGGAGAGCCGTTGCTGCTAGTCAGCGTCGACAGTACTGAGCTAAATGGATCAATGACCTGACAGCTTCGTACAGTATGTTTGTATGCGACCTGATTGTTCCCAGGATTGAAATTGGGACCTTCTGCATACAAAGCAGGTGGCTTGTCACTGAGATATGTATCCCAATTTTGTAGACAAAATTCTACAAAGCATAGCAATGGCTAAACATTTGTCAGCCAAAATGTACAACCAATTCTGCCTCCTGTACCTCAACAACAACAACAACAACAACAACAACATTTTATTATTTGTACCCTGCCCATCTGACTGGGTTCCCCAGCCACTCTGAGAGGCTTCCAACATATACAAAAGCATAATAAAACATTAAACATTAAAAACGTCCCTAAACAGGGCTGCCTTCAGATGTCTTCTAAAGGTTGTATAGTTACTTACCTCCTTGACATCTGATGGGAGGGCGTTCCACAGGGTGGGTGCCACCACTGAGAAGGTCCTCTGCCCGGTTCCTTGTAACTTGTCACTGTCTGGGCTGAACTATGTGGGTGGAGGTGCTCCTTCAGGTATACAGGGCCTGGGCCATTTAGGGGTTTAAAGGTCAGCACCAACACTTAGAATTGTGCTTGGAAATGTACTGGGAGCCATTGTAGGTCTTTCAGGACTGGTGTTATATGGTCCTGGCAGTTGCTCCCATAACCTCTACATCTAGTCTCTGCAGTGCATGAATAGGAGCAGTTAACTGATCAGTCTTTTTATTGCATAGCCAATGGCCGTTGGAAACTCCAAACAGTGTTTCAGAATGTGATAAAACATGACAATAAAGGGAGAAAGAAGGCTTCTGTGGATTATTTTTACATAAAAACATAGAAATAAAATACTGTTCACAGAAAAATATAACCTTAACCATTGCCACCACCTTGGCGGACATAAAAATATTTTCAAAGAGTCTGCAAAAATCATACCTGCAGACTCTATACACAGAGAGCAGCGTTTGAAATAATGGCTGTTATCAGGGGTTACCGGTATATAACGTAGATTTCAGTTTAAACCTGTGAAAGCCATTTACGTGCTCAGGGATAGAGTTTATGTGGGTGACTTTTAGAGGGCATAACAAACAAATAATGGGAAAGGTCTTCCAGCACTTTCAGACCACATACAAAGTCTGTCTTGGGGGAAGTTAAAAATAATGGTAGTTTGCTACACTGTTCTTTAGATTCCTGCAGATTGAGCTTCTGGATCAATCTTTGAGGCAACCCAATTTCTACACAGCACCAGGGGCAAACCTGGACTAATATGACCCATTGATTTCACTAGGGATAGTCCACCAAACAAAGTATGTATTTGCACCATATGGTCTAGAAACTTGCTTTGAAAATAAAAGAAGACTGAATTCTGTGTCCAGTATTGCACACTGTGGCTTTTCTGTGTTCCGGTGGAACTTCAGTATACAGTGGGACCCTGGGTTACAGACGCTTCAGGTTACAGACGCTTCAGGTTACAGACTCCGCTAACCCAGAAATAGTACCTCGGGTTAAGAACTTTGCTTCAGGATGAGAATAGAAATCGCGCAGCGGCAGCGGGAGCCCCCCATTAGCTAAAGTGGTGTCTCAGGTTAAGAACAGTTTCAGGTTAAGAACAGAACTCCAGAACGAATTAAGTTCTTCACCCGAGGTAGCACTGTACACCCAGTCTCTTGAGTACAGTACAAGTAGGCTGCTACAAGGCTAGGGGTGAGCAAAATAGTCCACTGGCTGAGGGCCACCTTGTGGCTTTTTGTGTGGCTCCCCAGATCCACCCAGCTGGCTGCTGTGGCAGACTAGAACTCTGGATTAGTCTGATCCAGCAAATACTTTGAGCAAAAATGTATGCTTAACCCAGGTTATTTTGTTGCTGTTGTGCTATCAGTGTGTCTGTCCCTTAATACAAGAGGAGAGGTCCCTGCCCTGAGGAGCTTGCAATCCAGCATTCGATGTGGGGATACAACAGAGGTAAACAAGGCAAGGATATGTGTTGTGCCAGTCATATGTACTTGGTATCTGGCTGAAATGTCAAGGGGTTCTTAGTATGTAGATTTGAGAGGTGTTGGTGGACAACGGGGCCCAAGTAACACCCCACTGCTGACACACACGGAGCACCGCAAGCCTTTCAGGCAGTCTGCCTTAGTTCTAGGGTGCTGGATCTGTCCTAGGCTGTGGAAGTTTGTGCTTGGGGAGGAGTTTTGTTGCAAGGGATTTGCAAAGGCAGGAAACTGCCTCTGGGCTCAGACTGAAAATCTCTCTCTCTGCAGACTCTCAAGTGGAGGAATGAGTGGAATCTGCTGGCAGAGTGCAAAACCCTCCAGCTGCCAACAAGCCAGATGTTTGCAGGGGGGCTGAATGGAACGAACCAGATTCCTGAGGCTCAGCATGGCAGCTGAGAGGGCTGCGATTGCTCTCCAGACGCTGCTTTCTCCAACCTCCCTTTGACAATCAGTCCAGTCCACCCCCTTGAAGGCATGCTTTTGCTCTGAACCTTTCTTTAAGCAAAACATGAAATCTTCGGGGCTTGCAGGAGGCAGATATGTGGGTCAGAGCCAGGATGTCCCTGGGGATCTGGCCAGAGCCTAGGAGCAGCAAGGAGTTCCCTGGCTGACCTGTACTGGCTGTGCTGCTGTTATCTACTGACACTTTGATATGGGAATCCCGTAGCTTAATGGTATAGCACGTACTTTTGCACCCCAGGAGATCTTGGGCTGGCACAGAGCCCCTTCTCTGCCTGAGATTTTGGAGGGTCACTGCTAGCCAGCAGGCTAAGCACAGCGGTTGGCTGACTCACTGGCAGGAAGCTTATGTTCACGGGCTCCCCTAAAGGCTGGCCCTGTTACTTCCATGCCTCTCTGCTTCCTGGCCGATGCCTTGTCTGCTTCTTGACATCGTTAGCTGTGTTGGAGGTTTTGTGCCCACACTGTACATTTAAATCACAGAACTTTCCTCCAAAGAATCCTGGGAACTGCTGCTTTAGCCGCACATAAGAGCTACAATTCCCAGCACCTTTAACAAACTACAGTTCCCGTGCTTCTTTGGGTGGTGCCATGTGCTTTAAATGTTTGGTATGTAGGTAGCCTTAACCTCTTACTGCTCCCCACCCCTGCCTGCTGGTAGGATGCAATAAGGGAGGGACATGATGATTGTGAATGAGTGTGTTTACGGGTGTTGCTGTTGTGTGTTTCCTACTGGAACATACTGCTTCTCACTTGACCAGAAGTCACTGTGTGAGGGATAAGCTACAGACCACAGGGTTGCTTTGAGGGAAGCCATGTGCTTTCAATGCGGATGTGCCCCAGTAATGTGGTAACACTGGGGAAGTTTTGCAGAAGAACTAATTAAGCAAATAAATCCACCACTAACACATTATTGCTGTGTCAATGATACCTTGTAGAAAACACCGGTAAAAAAAACTCCAATCTGGTGGGTCCTCTTGTCTGTCTCTGTTGCAGTGGGAAATTAGGCCAAGCCCCCTCATCCCACGTTGAAGGCTAGGAAGGTTCTTTTGCACATGGCTTTGTTCCTAGTAGATAAGATAGTTTCATGTTGATATACAGTAGTAAAATTAAGAGAATTAAGAAATAAAAATGAGGAGTAGAACAGTAATATTAGAGGGGAAAGAGCAGAAATTTGACAGAAATTTAAATTAATGTGAATAAATTACAAGAAAATAGATTATCCGCTACTCTTATTGTTCCAGAATTGTATGGACATGCACCACCTTTATAAATTTGTTTTGGGGGTCTTCTATTGAATGTTTGCTTTATCAAAACCTGTTTTGGCCAGACTTCGCAGCGAGAAGTGGAACCTTTTTTGGGCTGCTTTCAATGATCTTGAAAATGGCTATTCCCAGTAGTTTAAAGCTTTTACATATACTGTATTTGGTGTGGATGTGACCTTGGGCAGAGTGCTCTTTTTCTCAGAAGCAGCTCCTGGCCTGGGAATATGGTGTATTTACTGTTTTTCCTTGTCTTGGAGAGGGTGCCTGGGCGAGTGGTGCAAAAGGAGAGGAGCAATAGCAATTTGACCTCCACCTCAGTGGCCTTATGTGCACAGCAGCACAGAAGCAAAAGTCTTCCTCTGATGAATTTGAGGGGAGGGTGGGCTGCTTTGGCTGCATGGAGGGGTGAGTGGTGTGTGCCACTTCTGGCATTGGAAAGGGGCTTTCATCCCATTTTCCTGGCAGATGCTGTCCTTACAAATCACCTTCTGGGGAATTAGATTGTCTGGGCCATTTTTTCCTTTCAGTAGCAAGTACTGTACATGGCAGACAAGTGCCATCTGCCTGATGTGCTCCCTGATGCGAGAACTGTCTAAATTTTCCATTATGTGTGGTTGTTGTGACTGTGTGCGAGTGGGGGTTGGGAGATTGATCCTGCCTCAGCTGACCTTGCCTCTTTCTCTCTCTCAAAAATCAACTGAGCTGTTTTTCTATTGAGCTCTTGGCCCCCCCCCCCCCGCGGCGCTCTAAACAGTCACAGGAAAGTGGCTGCAGTTGTAAGCACTGCAGTTCAGAGGGGCAGATCTGAGCATGCTGTGCAGTCTGGGAGGCTCGGGGCATGCTGGGAGATGTAGTCCGCCCTCACCTCCACCTTTTGCTTTATAGCCACACCTGCTCCTCTTGAAGCAAGCAGGCAAGACAAGGAGAGAGTGGCTGCCAGGTGACAAAATCGTTGCTTGTGGTAATTGACCACGTAATGAGCTCTCCCTAAGGTCCTTGCAAGATCAAGAAGGTCGCATCTTTATGGGTGGGCTGGAATAGTGCTCTTTCTCACTGACCTGGCAGCTTGCTCATTTGAGCTTCTTTGCTGGACAGATGGTTCTTTGCAGGCAGCGCCTAGTGTTGTTTCAAGGCTGCCTCCAGGTCTCCCTTCTTGGCTGGTGATAGAAGCTTCTCCTCCTTCATAAAGGCAGATTACTCCTCTCCTTCGCAGGATACTAGGAGGGGTTTTTGGCATGAAAATTGCTAATGTATCCAGCACAGTAGCTGCTGTGGCCTGCAGCCCAAGGAACTTGTATTGGTTCTGCCAGAAACCTATTAGACTTGGAGGGGGGGGGGACACACTAACCAACCTCACTCCCCCCTCCAAACTTTTGCTTTGGGCATCTCCTGGTCACATCAACTTCTGGTTGCTTGAGTGAAGTTGTTCAATTTTCAAACATTTCTTTCTTGGATATTTCTACTCTTGGTGGCTGTGGGCTGGGTTTTTTTTTGAGCTGCCTATTCCCAGTCAAAGGGGCCCACTGGGAGGGTGTTCCATAACTTTGGAGTCACTACCAAGAAGGCTTTGTCTCTCATGTTGTCCTGCCTGATCCCACGTAAGTTTGGGAAATAAAGACCAAAGGAGACTGATCTTACATCAGCCTGCCAGGCTTTTGAGATTCCTGTTCTTATTGTTGCTGCTACCTCTGTCAGTGGTTACCCATAATTTACCCCTTGGGTTCCCTGGAGTGGAGAGAAAGTTAATTTGTGACAGGGCTGGAGCCTGCTGGCCATCTTTTGAGTGCTGGGAATTGTAGCTCCACAAGGGGTAAACCACAGTTCCCAGGATTGTGTGTGTGTGTGTGTGTGTGTGTGTTTGTGTGTTCTTCAAATGTGCTTTAAATGTATGGAATGTATGGCGCCTAAGATTGCCCTTTCCGAATATCTTTCTCCCTGTGGTGTCAGTCCTTGGCATTTGGCCTGGGTGGAGCAGAGCGGATCTGTCTTCTCTGACTCCAGTCCACTCCCCAGAGGCTCCTCAAAGAGCCTGTGTTTGTGGAGTGAATCCGCAGCAGGAGAGCAGGAAGCAGGAGGCTGTCCTCTTCTTGGATCTTGCTGTGTATCATTTCCTCTATAGATCAACAATTTTAGGCTGGAATGTGAGACAAACAGGAAAGTTTGATTGTGATGATGAGTCCCTGGGCTGCTGGCTTTGGGGAGACACTCTGGAGCCAAACATGTTCTTAGTTTCTGATGATTAGTTCTCCCCTGCCCCCCTAAAACCTCCCCCCCCCCAATTCTCCTTTCCAGGGAACAGGGCTTTGGAAGTGGTTGTGCTCAGGATGGCAATGTCAAGATGTGTTGCAACTGGAAGGAGTGGAGGGTCACAAGGAACCGGATGAGCACAGGAAGCCAAGAAAAAGGCATAGGTTATGTCAGAGTTGGAATCCTTGGGGGCAATGGAAATTTGGAGTGACCAGCTTTCAGTACCCCCACCTCTTTCCCCCTCTTTATTCTCCCCCTGGCATCCCTTTGTGGCCTATTTGTGGTACTTGGAGGGGATTTAAAAGGAAGCTTTCTTTAACCATACTTATATCTTGCCCTTCCTCCCAGTTGCAAAGGTTGGTACATCCGGGGCCATCCTGTTCCATCCTCATCACAACTCTTTGGAAGTTGTCTTATACTGTCAGGCCATTGGTCAACCTAGCTCAGTATTGTCTACATTGACTGGCAGTGGCTCTCCAGGTTTTCAAATGAGGAGTCTCTCCCAGCCCTGCCTGGAGACTCTATTGGGGTTTGAGCCTGGGACCTTCTGCATGCAAAGCAGATACCACTGAGCTATGATAGTTTCCTCCATTATTTTTGAGAGAGTGAGAGTGAGAAGCTTGTTCAAGTCTACCAAGTAAACTTCATGGCTAAGCAAGGATTTGAATCCCGAGCTCCTCCTCTGAATGCAACACACTTGCCTGCTACATCGAACTGGGTTAATGAAGTTGTCTGGATTCATGAAAAAAAACCCCCTGTTTCTCCGCTTCTAGGAGCCAACCTGCAAAAGCAGGTTCACTGACTGTGTTTGGACAATCGTATCTCCATGGATTTGCATCTTACCTTGTTCCCCAACTGTTAACCATCCTTTCCTGGTTTGGACAAAACAGGCAACTGTAGTTAACAAAAGCATTTCTGGCTTTCTGGAGCAAATAGGCTATGTGTGCAGCCAAAAGGCTTGTTCCTATTTGAGCTTATTGATGTTGCTTGCGATTGGACTGAATAGGCAGGTCCTTTTGGTTGTACAGGAAGAATGGGGACACGTGTGGCTCCTCAGATGTCTTTAAGAGAAGAGTAGACAATTTCATTGAGAGTGAGGCTTCAGCGGCTACTAGCCAAGGTGGCTATGCTCTGCCTCCATGGTTCTGAATGTATGCTTCTGAAGACCAGTTTCTGGAAACATCAGGAGGGGGAGAGTTGTTGCTGCACTTGGATCCTGCTTGCAGACTCCCATTGGGCATCTGGTTGGCCATTTTGAAAATGGGACGAATGAGCTGCTGGCCTGATCCAGCAGGGCTCTTGTTATGCTCCTAGAGGTTGCTGGACTATGACTCTCCTCATCCCAGACAACTGGTCATGCTGACGGCTGAAGCTGATGGGAGTTGGATTCCAGCAACTCCTGGGGTATGATGCACCCCCTATCCCTGTTGTACAGTGAGGAACTGATGACTCTTTGGTCTTGCTACTTCCTGTGATTCCCCAGAACGCTGCGTTTATGGCTTCTACACTGGATTTTGAACCCTTAACCCACAAGATGTAACAGACTCCTTTTGCCTGTTCAAGTGTTTCTACTTAAGATTCCTCTGCTCTTTCTGTCTCCACAAGGTGGCAGCAGCATATAGCAAGTTTTTTCCTGGTCTCATGTAAGTGAGAGATGAATTTGTTAAGCCACTTCTCCACATTCTCTGGGTGTGGGTGTGATGGTAATCGGTTTGCTTTTATTATGTATTTTGTGTTCTCGTTTTGTCTTTTTGTCTTGTGAACTGCACTGTGATCTTCAGATGAAGGGCATTATACACATTTAATAAATAAAAACAAGCAGGAATCGTATAATTGTCGACTTTGAAGGGATCCAAAGGGTCATCTAGTCCAACCCCCTGCAATGCATGAATTACAGCTAAGAGGAGGGTTCCTAAAGCAGTGTTTGAAAGGGGGCGTGCAAGTACCTTGGTGTACTTCAGCAGCCTGATTTGCCATCAGTTAGCCAGCCATTTGCCCAGTCAAGGGGTGGGCAGATGGAAAGATGCCTTCCCCTTAATGTAGGGCTTCCCTCAGGCAGTGAAGCAATGCTTCTCTATGCCCCTTTGCTTTCCAGCAGCTTTCCTAGTCTGATGTTATGCACTTAAGGGTGGATCTTTCTCCAAGGCCCTTTGTTTCTGCAGGTTCACAGAGCAGCACATTCTCTCTGGATGTGGAAGCTAAGCTGGGGCAGGGGTGTGGGGAGGAGGGTGCTTCAGCTTGACTTTGAGAAGACATGAGAGCAGCAAGCTGAACTGCTGAATAACTCTTTCTTCTCTCTTTCCCTCATGCCCCCCTCAGCCCCTCTGCCCTGGCATCCTTCCTCGATTTCTGAGGGCCTATTTATAGCACGTTCTGTCAGCAGTTAGCACGCGCAGAGCTCTTGGAGTGGAGGGGTTCTCCCTGCCAAGAGTAATGTGGCTTTATACAGGCCTCTTGTAGAGACGCGTGGGTGGGGGGCAGGCAGTGGCAACAATATGGGGCAGCCTGTCTAGTTATTGTCTGACAGAAGAGAGGGAGAAGGAGTGCTAGCAAATGAAGTGAAAATTTCAGAATGTTAAAAGATGCACCTTCCTGATCTTCCCAAAAGCCCCTTCTGGTTCAGCAGTTGACCAGGTGCCCCACATGGAAGAAGAGTTTGGAAGAAGAGTTTGGATTTGATATGATTTGATATCCTGCTTTATCACTACGTGAAGGAGTGGCAGGTGAGCGAGACTGAGAGACTTCAAAGAAGTGTGACTAGCCCAAGGTCACCCATGGGAAGCTCAGAAACAGGGCGTGAAGGCAAGAGCCCCCAAAGTGGAGGTTCCATTTAACTATCCTGGTTAATACCCCCAGGAGAATTTGTTTGACTTTTTTTAAACAACAACAACAACAACAACAACAACAACAACAACAACAACAGTTCATATAAGAAAGGCTTTAAGAACATATAGCAGATCCTCCCCCCATTCATTTTATAAGAATATCAGAAGAGCTTGGCTGCTGGATCAGACCCTGTCTTCCAACCTCCTTTTCTCCCAGTGGCCAGCCAGATGCCCCAAAGTCAAGCAGGAAATGAGTGCAGCAGGAACTCTCCTCTCTTGTGATTCCCAGTAGCTGGTATTAAGAGGCTTTTATTGCCTCCTGCACTGGAGGCAGAACATAGACTGTGTGGCTAGTAGCCATTGATAGCCTTATCCAATGTTGCTGCCTTCTACAAATCCTCACTCGCCAAGTCAGGTTCATGGAGGACAAGGCTTACCTGTGGCTACTAGCCATAAGGCTTGGCTTCTGTGTTCAGGATCAGGGACCGCATTCCTCTGAATATGAGCCCCTTCTGGCCCTCATGTCTTGCTTGTGGCCACTATGGGAAGCAGGATGGTGGAGTAGCTGGACCCCTGGTCTGATCCGGCAGGGCTTTTCTTAACTTTCTTGAATCCCACCAAAGGAAATTCTTTTCGGCACCACTCTAAGCCTAATCATAGAATTGTACAGTTGGAAGGGACCCTGAGGGTCATCTAGACCTACCCCCTGCCATGCAGGAATCTCTGCTAAAGCATCCATGACAGGGTGGTGCTGTTGAGCTTGGCTCGTATATATGCTCAACAGAACCTGCCTTGAGTGGGAAGCTCACAGGGCTCCCCCCCCTCTGTTTTCCCCTGCCATAGCCAGGCTAGGCGACTTAGGCATCAACATTGCCTTTTGATGCTCCCAGGGGGTGCCATAGGGAAGACCATTGTGAATCCACCTTTTTGGCGTGTGCCATGTCTTTCAAAACACACACCCCCTCCCCTCCTCCCCAGTCAAGTGGGAGGAATCCCTTGATTTTGTTCCTATTTCTGGCTCTGCTGTGTTGGTTGCCATGGAAATGGCTGTGCATAGCTTTGTAGCAGCACCTACTGTTCTATAAAAGTTTGAGCCAGCGTGTCACCTAGTCTAACCCCTTGCTTCAAGGCTGAATGTTGTGTGATTAAAGCGTCTTTGGCAGTCTCTTGCCTGGCTCTTTTTTCCTCCCTCCTTGATGCATTGACAGTTCAAGCAGGGCTTGGAAATTGTTGCCTGGAGGCAGGTGGTGTGCTTGTTGCCTCTCTGAATATTATGGTCTTCTTCAATCCACAGGGTGCAAACAAAAGGCTATCTTTCCCCAACAACTATGTAGAATGTAAAGAAATGCTCATGATCAAGAGCCCCCACATGGTGGAAGGAAACATAACCACATGCATATGAAATATTGAGAATGCAACTATATTGGGGTTGCTGAATGGAAGAGCACTCCTAATTGTTGCCCAGAGGCAAGTGGCATGGTAGTTCCCTCTCTGAATTTATTGGGTTATCCTTCAATCTGCAGGGTGCAAACCATGGGCTCCCCCCCCCCTTTTGCAATGTGTGGCTCTGTTTGCATCCCACTGAAAGGAAGCATAACCCCCTGAAAATTTAGGGAATACTATAATTTTGGGGCAGCTAAGCAGTGCAGGAGGATTTCATTCCTAAACATTTAATTCAGAAATAAACTCTGAAAAGTATGGATATGTGAATAACTTGTGTGCGTGCGTGCTATGAACTGAATGTACCAATCAAAACTTGACTATTGTTCAGATTTCTCAATTTTCTGAATTTTGTGATGGAGTTTTCAGCTATGATGATGATACCATAATGGTGTGGAGAAAGTGGATAGAGGAAATGTTTTCTTTTTCTCCCATAACACTAGGATTTGTGGACATCCAATGAAGCCGGATGTTGGAAGATTCAGGACAATTAAAATAAAATAACTATGCAACACTTGTTTGGAAGTTTGGAACTTGTTCCTTCAGGAGGCAGTGGTGGCCACCAGCCTATATTGCTTTAAAAGAGGGTTAGACAAATAATAACACAGGATAATGCTGTCAGTGCCTACTAATCATGATGGCTGTGTTCTCCCTCCACTGTCAGAGGCAGTATGCCCCACGAATACCAGAATACATGTGGGGACGGGGCTGTTGAGTTTGGGTCCTGTTTGTGGACTCCCCAGTGTGGCATATGGTTGACCACTGTGAGAACAGGATGCTAAACCTAGATGGCCCACTGGCCTCATCCAGGACAGCTCTTCTTATGTTTTTACTTTAAAAGAAAATAGGTTTTGAAGCTTGGGCTTTGTGAGAAAACATGAATTTTCATGTGGGTTTTTTTTTGTTACACTAAGATTATTGTGAAAATGCCATAGAACAGGCTTGCAAAATGAACACTTTTGAAACTAACAGAGTACGGAAACAGACCGACACGCCGTCTCCTAGTGGCAAGCACAGTGCAAGTAATGTACCTACGATGGCTGTCTCTGGTTATTAACCAACTCTCTTTTTGTATTTCTGGTGGAGGTTGCTTGTTGTTCTTCTCCACCTGAAGTTTGTGCACAAAGTCAGGTACAGTTTTCTTTGGCCTTGCACATAGCACCCCCAGCCCCCCCCCCCCAGCAGAGGAGGAGAGCTCCTGAGCGCTGGTTTCCTGCCATGCAGGAGGAATAACGGTTCATGTGCCAGACACCCACATCACTTCCTCTCCCCGGTATATGATGAGGCTGCTTCTCCTCTCTCCTTCCTCCCCCCCCCCCTTGCCAAATGTGGCTTTGCAGATGAGAGACTGTAAAAGCCCTGCTTGTTCAAGGCAGAGACCAGGGGGCAGCTGGACACCAGCAAGCCAACTTCTACCACCACCACTGCCCCCTTTCTCCCAGGCCTGCCTCGCATTCTTGGCTATTTTTAGGCAGACAGTATCAGCTCAGCTGTCCCTCTGCCTCTGGCCGTTGCGCTTGGGAAGTGACACTTGGCTTACCTATCGCGTTTCGCTCAGTCTTTTCCAACGGAAGCCCTGCCAGGGCACCCGCTCTGCTGCTGCCTCTCTCACTGGGCCTCCGGCCTCCCCCAATTTTCGGTAAGGTGGCAACCCTCCCCTTCCTCATTATGTGCCTTGCTTTATGGTGATGAAAATTTGGAAGAGAGGTGGCTGGTGTTTTTAAGGGGGCGGGCGGGCTTTACTTTGGCTCTTCCAAATCTACAAAGCAGGCCTCCATTGTTACCCTACTTATAGTTGCTTCTGAGCAAGGGGCTGGAGACCTGCTCTGCTGAGGTTTCCCAGTCATTGATACTGTACTGGAGAGTGACTTGGTTTCTGCCACTCTCTCCCTTTGTCCCCCTAAAAAAAATCCCTAGCAAGTATTCAGTGTTGCAAGTCTGGAGGTGTCCCTCGTGGCCAGTTCCATTGCTCTGTATGTTGTGTGGGGAGTGTGATTTACCGGTAGTGGTGGGAAAGCTAACCAGCCTGGGAGAGTCTAACCTCAACTCGCTTATAACTTCTACCCTAGTAAAGCTCTAAACTGATTTCGTTTCTCGTTCCCACCCCTCCCCACCCCGGTGGGACTCGTTTGGGTGACCGTTTGGGTACTTCCCTAGAGGGTCTGTTGTGCTCCTCTTGAGTGGAAGACGAGACTGAGTGTAGACTGGATGCGGCAGTTACGTCTCAATGTGAGTGTTGTGGTGCCTTTCCTGGGGAGTGACTAGTGTGCCTTGAGCTGCTGTTGCGCATGCTGCCCTTCCACAGTCATGCCCTATGATCCTTCAGTGTGCAATTCTGTAGCCTTGAGAATTGCAGCTTCCTTTTTAATTGTTTTTTTTAAGGCAGGTTTCTTGCCCTTATGAGTCACTGAGAAAAAAGTTGAAAATGGCTCGGCAGAGAGTCTGGTGAAGTCAGAATGTGGGAGTTTCAGTGCTTTACTTTACTTGAGGGTTTATTATGGAAAGCTTTGCTCCCATCTTTCCATTAACCCCTTGGATAGGTTGTGTTCAATGCCAAATGCTGTTAGGGGCGAGGTAAGCCAGCGTCTGACTTGGGGCCCGTCATCGAGGCCATTTAAGCAAAGGCTGGGTTATTCAGCCATCCAGCCAGCTGCAGGCACCTGACACAGAGTCAGCATCTCAGAATAACTGCTGAGCAAAGGGCTCTCTCTGTCTGGAAGTGAGGTGCAAAGGACAGCATGCAGTAGGTGAGAAGAGGCAACAAGATCAAAGTGTGTGAAATTATCCACGGTATGGAGAATGTGGGTAGGGAACACATTTTCTCCCTCTCTCATAACAGTAGAACTTGGGGACATCCAAGGAAACTGAACATTGGAGGATTCAGGGTAGAAAAAAGAAAGGGCTTACTCACCCTGTGCTTAGTTAAACTATGGAATTCTCTCCCGCAAGATACAATGATGGCCCCCAACTTGGATGGTTTTCAAAGACAACTTGGAGGATAAGGCTATCAAGGGGTCCCAACCCTGATGGCTGTGTTCTCCCTCCACTGTCAGAGGCAGCAGACCTTTGAATGCCACTTACTGGAAACCAATGGAAGGGAGAGTGGCTGTTGTGCTCAGGTCCTCCTCGCAGACTTCCCTTTGGGGCATCGGATTGGCCACTTTGAGAGCAGGATGCTCCAGTATATGGGCCACTGAGCTGATCCAGCAGGTTTTTAGAATCTGGAAGGGACCCTGAGGATCATCTATTCCAACCTCCTGCAATGCAGGAATCTCAATTAAAGCATCCATGACAGATGCCCATCCAAACTCCGCTGAAAAACCTCCAAGGAAGGAGAGTCAGTCACCTTCCGAGAAAGTCTGTTGAGCAGCTCTTACTGTCAGAAACTTATTCCTGACTTGAATCCATTGGTTTGTGTCCTACCCTCTGGAGCAGGGGGAAACAAGCTTTCTTCATCTTCCATGTGACAGCCCTTTTGATATTTGAAGATGGCTATCCTATCTGCTCTCACTCTCCTCTTTTCCAGGCCAAACATCCCTAACTCCCTCAAACTCTTCTTATATTATACGTCAAAGTAAGCACTCCCCCTCCCCGTCTCTGGGTTTCAGGAGCTGGGGGTAATGTGCCAGGAGCTGGTTTCCTTGCTGGTTTTCTGTAGTTCTCACTCTCCTGTGGAGAAGGAATGGCTTCTTTGCTCGCAGTGTGATCTGGGCCTTTGTACATGCTAAGCTGGTGGTGGTGGCCTTTGTTCCTGGGGGCCTTGTCCTGTTCACCATGCCAAAACCCATTAGTTCAAGCCGCCTAGTACGTTTGCAAGGTGGTGGAGAGTGAAGTCCATAAAATGAGGTTTAGCACAGGGATTCCTCCATAGCCCAAGCTGCCCCATTGATGGACAGAGAAGCCAAGCCATGCCTCCTCCCAATGGAGAGGATGTTCCAGCAATTCTCATCTAATAACTTGACTTGGGAATAGACTGGCTTGTTTGACTGATGTCCTGCTCAGTGCTTGGTGTGCCCAGGGTTAGTTATTTAATTGCATTTGATTGTGAACTTCTTCTGAGTGCCTCATATTGAAGCAGAAAGTAGGATATAAATATTTTCTGATCGATTAAATAAACATTGTAAATAGTCCAACAAAAGTGACTTGTCTGAACATCATCATTTTTTTACTAGATTGCAACCCCCACCCACCCTAGTAGCCTCTGTCTCCACACTGGCCTCAGAGGAGGGGATGTGTGCCCTACCCATGCTGATAATTCCATTTATAAAATTATATTATCCTTTGGTGACTGTCCTGGCCTTCTGTGGCAATGAGTCCATCAGGTTTGTGGTATTGTGAGAGCAGGTTTCCTGTTGTGTCTGTCATAAGCCTTGTCTGCTGTCAGTTTCAATAGGTGCCGGTGATGCTCTATATTCCAGAGAGTGAGTGATTGTGCCCCGTTTGTATCCATCCCTTGCACAAATGTCTTAGGAGCCTTGGTAAAAGGTAAAGGTAAAGGGACCCCTGACCATTAGGTCCAGTCGTGACCGACTCTGGGGTTGCGCGCTCATCTCGCATTATTGGCCGAGGGAGCCGGCGTATAGCTTCCAGGTCATGTGGCCAGCATGACAAAGCCACTTCTGGCAAACCAGAGCAGCACATGGAAATGCCGTTTACCTTCCCACCAGAGCAATACCTATTTACTTGTACTTTGACGTGCTTTCGAACTGCTAGGTTGGCAGGAGCTGGGACCAAGCAACGGGAGCTCACCCCGTCACAGGGATTTGAACCGCCGACCTTCTGATCAGCAAGCCCTAGGCTCAGTGGTTTAACCACAGCGCCACCTGGGTCCCTTAGGAGCCTTGGTACCTGTCTGATAAGCCTTTGGGGCAACTGCAGTGAGACGATCTCATTCTTGGCTCCCCTAAGACAACTTTAGATCTGTAGCAAGTCCCTTTTCCCTTCAGTAGAAAAGGAGGTTCAAGGCTGCTGGAGTTGTAGCCTGGTTGGTTTCTGAGACATGGCAGCTGGTGTGAAGGCTGAGGTTGCCACTTCCTTACATTTACAAGTTTGTGCTTCTCTGTTGTGTAGGCTCAGCCAGTTGTTTCCATTTTGATCCTGGACTTCCAGCTCATGAAACAGTGATAGGATCCGCAGAGGTCACCTGTTAACAGAGGTTGATATGCTCTCCCTTCTACCACTGTGCCCCCTTGCAAAGGCTCCAACACCTGCATTGAGGATCCTGGTTGTGCCAGTTGCTCTTAGAGGCACCTGCCTGCAAATCTCAAGCTGCTGTCAAACCTTTTGCAAATGTGATTGGGTTAGCCAAATAAGGCTGCCTCTCCTTTAATCGAAAAGGAGAATTAAGACAAGCTGAAAGGAATGATCCACACAGCCTGTATCTTGATGCATTTCAAGTGCTGTTCAGTTAACTCAGAAGTGACACCTGAAATTATAGCTGGGGACAATACTGGTGATGGCAGGTGAGGGGTGTGTGTGTGTGGGGGGGGGGCTTAATTAAAGGCTGGTTTAGAAAGGAAGGCACAAGGAGCTAAGGCAGGCATCCCCAAACTGCGGCCTTCCAGATGTTTTGGCCTACAACTCCCATGATCCCTAGCTAACAGGACCAGTGGTCAGGGATGGTGGAAATTGTAGTCTAAAACATCTGGAGGGCCGAAGTTTGGGAATGCCTGAGCTAAGGCAATGTAGTCAGATCAAGTGTTTCTACACTGGAAGAAGGCAGGAGGTCTGCATTTAAAAGGGCCCGCGGAAGTCACTGTCCCAAGGCTGCAGCCTTGCACTGCCTGTAAAGCAAATGCTTATTTCGGGTGGGATGGAATTACCTGAAAAATTATTGAGGGTGAGTAGCATTTCATTTTCAGCACCTGTGGTTAAAAAAATGAGAATTTGGAGGCATGATTACTTAGGAATCATTTGCCCCAGGTTTCCCCTTGTTGTGGTTCCTCGGTCCGTCTTGTCTGAGACCCAGAAGGCTCCCCCTCCCCCCATTCTGCAGACTCTTAACCTCTACCACCTTTTTCTCTCCCAGTCAGGGGTTTAGGTTCTCCAGCGTGGCAGCCATGGCCTTTTCATCACGATTTGCATTCTGGGAGCAGAAGGGAAGTCTCTTTGCTGTTGTGGTTCTTAGCCTTCCCTGCCTGCTCTCTCTCTCTCCCTCCCCACCTCCTTGCTCTCCTAAAAGTGGGCACTTTGCACATAAGTCGCAGCAGCACATTGAAAAGGGGACCAGGTTGTGCCTGTTCCTGGCATAGGAGGGAGTTGGCTTCGGAGCGCTAGAGGCCATGTTAGAAATTTGGCAGAAATGCAAGTGGTCAGTCCTAGGCCCCCTCTTGGCTTGCGTGAAGAGCAGAGGTCCCTGGGGAGAATCTGTTCTCCTCCTTGCCATTTCTCAGAGACTCCAAATGGACTGAACAAACTGGCAGCCACTCCCTCCAAGCCCTTTGCATAGCAACTGTGTGGAATAATCTGCCTGTGAAATAACTCGTCTGCTACTAACTCCACTGTGTATTGGAGCCTTTGCAAACCCGGTGCCCTTGAGACATTTTGGACTACATTGTGCTGGCTGGGGGATGATGGGAGTTGTAGTCCAAAACATCTGGAGGTTACCATTTGGTAGAGGCTGATATATTGAAAGTACTATGTGATCATGAGTGCTGTTACTGTAAACCTGGGTTTGACCTCAGTGTGGAGCTCTTAACAAAATAGTTCCTGCCCTCTGTTTACTCATATCTCCACACCTAATTTATAGCTCTATTTCTGAGCATTTGGGGGACCTTCAGCATCCTCACAAGAGGTAACAGGCATATTTACTGGGGGCTCTGGATTTTATAAGCTTTCAAGTGCTTGAGTCCCACAAGGAATGAGGAGCCCCCCAAAAGCACAGGTTTTCAGTAACAATGTGTGCCCCCCTCCTTCCCGCCCCCTCCTCCCCTTGCACCAGTGCATGGCTTGTGTGGTTTGAGAGCCAATGGAACCAGCACCTCCCTGCACACAGTGGTGTTAAAATGCACTTTTGACTGACAGGTTACTGTGATGTCTTCACAATCCAGGTTTGGAGAAATATGTCATTGTGTCATTGTGTTACCAACCTATCTGCCTGTTTGGTGGGAGTGTATCACATTGCAGCCTTGCTGCCAGAGTTTCTGTTCCAAGTTTGCTGTTCTGTGTTCACTGGGCTTCAAGGTTGCTAGATTGGGGAGTAAGGATGGGGGTGATGAGAAAATAGTAAAAGTGTGTAATTCTTGTGTTGCCAGGTTTCTCTTGATCTTGGTGGTTCCCAGTTGCTGTTGCCTCCTCCCTCTTGAGGCACCCCACCCACCATTCCTCTTGCTTTGATTCTAATGGAATATGTGTTGTCGTCTTCAATGTCCTGCAGAGATGAACTTTTTATCAACTTGGGCTGAGTGTACACATTCCTGGCTTAGAACCTAGCAAGGCCGCTCTTTTTCTCAGTTCAGATAAAAATTGGGTGTTGTGGTTTATTTGAGAGGGCGGAATTTATTTATTTATTGAAATATTTATATACCACTCTTTCATAAGATATATCGAGGTGGTACGCAACCTGCAGACTACAATAAAACTAGTAAAAGTATCCATTAAAATGTAATTGAAAATATTAGTAGATATTTCCTGGTGAAAAAGAGATAAAGAACCCTGCATCAAAATGTCATATTTCATAAGAAACCACAGAATAGATAGGAATTGTGGCTAAGGTTGTGGGTGTACGCGGCTTCCCAACCCAGTGGTGGGAGTCTACTGGACGCAGAGTTAATGGGAGTCTGTACACAGCCTTTCTCCAGCATGGGCTTTCTGCCCAGTAGCAGCTTAACACAAGCTCCGCTGGGAGCATCCTGACCACATCAGTGCTTGTGAAAAGCTACCACCATACTTGTGATGCGGACTGCCCGGAGTGGGCTAGTGGAAAAGTGTGTGTGTGTGTGTGCACGTTTCAACTGTTTGTCGTGACGTGAATGAAATATTTCCTTATCTGTATTTGACTTCCTCAGGTGAAGGATGAAGACAAACCTTTAGCAGCGAAAAAAAACGAGAGAGAGGATGGGGCTGTAAGTCCGTCTGGGTTTGAGCATTGGAGAGGGGGGTGGTATTTGCTTGGGCTAACTTCTAGGCCAGGACAAGTTTGTGTGTGATGTGGGTCTTGCCCCTCCTTCTTTCTCTTGCGTGCAGTCTCCATGGTGTGTTGTAGGGCCCACCGTGTTTTTTGGTGGGATCCTAGAGCTATAAGTGCAAGAGGGGGCTGGCAGATTATCTTCACGTTTTGTGTTGGGACTAGGGATGGGGAGGAAGGAATTCAATTCCGTTCTCATTTAAAGATGAACTTAACTAAATTTGCCTCATCTGAAGCATTACCACGAGTGGAAATGCAGCAATTTGCATGTCTCTGAATTTTGGAACGAAATTCTCCAGCCAAGGCAAAAGTAGTCATCAACAATAAATGGAACATCAAAAAATACACAATTGAATTGAACAATTTCCTTATAAATCAAAACAAAAATACAAAAATTAATATCAATAGCAGCAACAGCCCCCCCCCCCCCCGATTAACAGCAGCAGCAGCAACAACAACAACAACAAAAAACCACTTACCAAATATGTTGTGTTAGGGGCCTTTGCAAAAATGTGTATATTAGGCAAAATTAAATATGAACATGTGTATATTGAGAGGTGTTTACACTGAAACACTAATGAATTTCCATGAGGACCTTTAAAAATAAAAATAAAAACACCTTGCAAACAGTTATGGAAAAGTGGTGAACCGAATTTTAAGATTGCGAGAAAGAGAAACCAAAACTGACAGATTCTTCCATTCTTAGTCGGGAAGCAAAGCGGGTTGCGCCAACACTGTTGCCATTATTTTCTTCTATTTTCTCCTGTGGGCACAGGGATTTTTTGGGTGGGGCGGTGGGGTAGGAGAGAGTTGCGGAGAAAGAGAAACATGCACATGCATGATGAAAAACTGTGCCCATGTGGCGGGTAAAAGGTGAGTCCTGGGTCTGATAAGCACTATGAAGATCAGCAAATTTTCAGTCTTATTTATTCTTATTTCATAAAATTTATATATTGCTCGATAGTAGGAAAAACCTCAAAGCAGTAGTGCTAGCCATGGGGCAGAATGACGCTTCCTCTGAGCCCATGGGATGTAGAAAGCAAGTGACTCCTCTTGCCTGGCCTTGTTGTTGATGCTGACGAGAGACCCCTAATGGAGCCCATTTCCAAAGCCACCATCCCTACCTCTCTCTGCCTCCCCTTGTGCCCAACCTTTAAAACTTTGGGTGGTGGGACCTGCCAGTTCCCAGAGAAACACTCCCCTGTGTGCGTTTTAAGCTGGGTCTTTGTTAGGCTGAACACTTGGTGCGGCTTGAAAGCTATCACTGTGGGAAGGTGCTCCCTGCACAACTCTGGCCTATTTCTAGGAGAATGGATGGTGGCAGGGACAAAGAAGGAGGGATCCTTCTGTAGCCATCAAGGCTGGAAACCTACCCCTCTGGGACAGGCTTGTAGATACAGTAGTCTCAGGCCCTTTAGGCTTCTCTCCCACCCCCAGCTTTTTCCAGTCTTCTTCCTGTCTTTTTATTACTTGAGCTGCCCCCCCCCCCCAATCACATCAGCTCTTCTTTTAGTGGTGGGCGTCAGTTTGGTCAGGTCACAGTTTTACACAACTATGATTATTTGGTGCCCAGAGCATCTCTGCTCTTCTGTTTGTAGCTGAGTACTTCTACCCAGAGGAACTCCTGTTTAAACACTCTGCTATTGGTGAAGTTCATTAGTTTGTGTTTCATTTGCATCCCGCTTTTCCTCCCAAGGAAGCCAGGGTAGTATATGGTTCTACCCCATTCACACATTTTGTGCTTGCAACAACTACCCTGTCAGCTTTGTGGCTGAATTAGAGATTTGAACTGAATTTTTCCTGGTCCCTTTGGTTGCTTTTCAGCCTTATCAGGTATGTGGTGGTGTCTCAGCCCAGGATACTGGTAGGGAGGAATAGAGTCATAGAATTGTAGAACCGAAAGGGACCCCGAGGGTCATCTAGTCCAACCCCCTGCAATGCAGGAATCACAACTAAAGAAACCCTGACATATGTGCCATCAACATTTGGCCTTGAATAGCTAGGAGAAATGTGAGTGGGTGGGCAGAAGTTTCTCAGACCCTCTCTCGTCTAGACCTCCAAAACTTTTGTGAGCCCCCCAGTTCAAATAATTGGAAATGGTTTCTGGAACTTATCTGTTTTGACCTATATTCAGGGCTCTGAATATATGAAAAGCCACAGAAAGGTCACAGCTCAGTGGTAGAGCAACTGCCTTTCACACGGAAGGTCCCAAGTTCAATCCCTGGCATCTTTAGGTAGGAACGTCGGCTGCCTGAAAATTCTAAAGAGATCTGCTGCCAGTCAGTGTATACGATATTGAGCTAGATGGACCAATGATTTGGCATGGTATAAGGCAGCTTCATACGTTCCTAATATGCTCCTGTTCTGCTTGTTAAGAACATTGGCGTTGTTTTTTGTTTTAAAATATTCAAGTTACAGAACTTAAATTACAGAGTGTTTGGTGTGGGGGAGAGAGCAAAGCCTTTTGTGATGGCCCCCTTAGCTATCATCTATAAAAGGCTAACAGGGAGGAACAATTTGACTAAAATTAAGGGAGTGAGGATGGGACTTGTGAACTCAATTAAGTGTCCAATTCCTAAACCCCCTCCCCCCCCCAGGTTGATGCTCCAATTTAAGGACGTGGAGCAGAAGCAGAACTAATTACTCAGAACAGCAAAAATGCAGAATTAAATTGCGCATAAATAAAGCAAACCATGCACATTTGCTTAACTTGCACGTTTTACACAGGTTGTAGCACTTAGCTTTGCAGAATTCGGGTTACCTTTGGTGTAGAATTTTGCAGTCCTGCTCGTAGCCTCCTTACCCCAGGTCTTTCTGTGCCCTGGTCAATAACCTCTTCTCATTTCAGTGTTCAAAAGCGGCACCTTTCTTGCCGAGCCATGGCTCAGAAGGCGAGCTGGAACTTTTTAATGACGGCAGAACCCCTGCTTCCACTCCCCACAGTAAGCCTTTTGCTGTAGCGGTTGAAGCTTCTCCTGGCCTTGGGCCATCCATCCTAGGTCTGGTGCCCAGAGACCATTAGCCATGCTGCTTGCTACCTCCTCTTCCTTTAGCTGCTCCTGAAGACAGACCCAGAATCTTCCCCTTGCTCAGCTGCCCTGCTTTCCTTCTTTGTTCTAAAGCAAGGAGCCAGCTGCTCGACTTTGCCTACTGGCGTCCTCTCTCTCTCTCTCTCTCTCTCTCTCTCTCTCTCTCTCTCTCTCTCTCTCTCTCTCTCTCTCTCTCTCTCTCTCCTTCCCCTTCTGCTGCTGCTGCAGCTCTCCTTTCTCATCTTGGGGCTGCTGAGTGTTGCCTTCACCCCCTCGGCAGAAGCTCTTCCAAGAACAACAAGACCCGCGCTGTTCAGGAGAGCACAGAATTGATGCAGTGGCTGCTTTTTGGCTTGAAAGAAATCTCTTTAAGGAAGGGCATCTGGAGAGGAACAGCCCTGACTGGCGCTTTCCCCACTGCTTTCTTTAAAAATGCCACCTTTTTCCTGATCCACTTCTCTTTTTAGGCTGGGGCCTGAAGGGTAGGGTTTCCCCTCCCCTCCCCAACCCCCAAGGTGAGTTTATCCCGGGAAGCTGACTCCTTGTATTTTTGTCTCCATCCAGTCTCACTGCAGAGCTTTGGTCTATGCTGCTGCTACACTGTGGGTTGAGATGAGTCTGCAAAGTCTTAGCTGCCTGGATGGATGCTTTATGAAAAGAACTTGTGGGTAGAGGGCTCTGCAGGGATGTGGGAGGGGGAATCAGTTATTTCTCATTCCTGGGAATGCCCTTTGGAAGTAACCTTTCCTCTAGAACAGGGTTTCCTAAACTTGGGTCGCCAGCTGTTTTTGGACCACAACTACCATCATCCTTAGCAGGACCAGTGGTCAGGGATGATGGGAACTATAGTCCAAAACCAGCTGGAGACCCAAGTTTGGGAAACCTTGCTCTAGAACAGGCATCCCCAAACTGCGGCCCTCCAGATGTTTTGGCCTACAACTCCCATGATCCCTAGCTAACAGGACCAGTGGTCGGGGAAGATGGGAATTGTAATCCAAAACATCTGGAGGGCCGAAGTTTGGGGATGCCTGCTCTAGAACATAGGAAGCTAGTCCAGCAACAACTTGGTGACCCATGGTTGAAGAAAGTTGGTCTACACTGACTGGCCGCAGTTCTCCAGGGTTTCAGGCAGGGAACTCTTCTAGATGCCTAGAGATGCCACTGGGGATTGAACCTGGGACCTTCTGCATGCAAAGCAGATGCTCTACCACTGAGCTACGGAAGCTCAAGCTTTTATCGTTGGTGGGCCTAACCCTGCCGCCTTCCCCCAAACCTCTGAGGTTGGAGCAAAAAGACTCTGAGAGCTAGCATAGGAAGGGGCTTGACTCTTCCATACGTGCTGTCCATGCATTTTTTTCCATATAATTTGGTGTATTAGTCAGGGTTTTTCTTAATGCACGAGTGGCTTGGACATAAGTGGGCGCTCTGTATACCAGAGGCGATGCTAACACAAGCAAAGATGAGTTGGGTTGTAGCCACTCTATGCTGTGTATAAATCCGTTTGCAGTAGATTTCTCTTCCGTTCCTTTTGGCGGCATGTTCGTTTCGCTTCCAGAACCCCACCTGTGCCCTCTTCCTCCAGCTCAGCCAGTTGCTTATTTGCAGCTGTTCGTTGTGATTAGCACTCTATTCCGCCCACTCCACTCCCCAATCACACAAACTTTTCCTGGCCTTTTTGCATGTCAGAAGCCAAACTAACCCTCTGGATGGGCATTGGGACGGAATCAGGGATCCCATTGGATTCTCTGCTTGGGAAATCTGGGGAAGGCAGCTTCTTCCTTGTTGTGTGAATGCAAACCCTTGAGTGGGGAGGAGGAGTGGGAAGGCTGGACTTGGTCCCTCCAGCACAGCGCCTGGCTGGTCGCTGCTGCCTTACCACGGCATTGTTTGGGGGCCTGCTCTCCTCACAACATCTTCATGTATCTGCAACTATAGTTGGATGCCCAGAGTGGAGGAAAGGAAGACCCCCGGAACCCCCGCAGCCCAGAGCCCCCAGAACGCCCTGGGAGAGTGAAGAGCCCAGAGCCCCCAGAGCAGCCTGGGAGCGTGAAGAGCCCAGAGCCGCTGCTCAACGGAGACACCCAGCATTCCTGCCCTCCCGGCCAAGCCATGAACGGCCTGGAGGGGTCCCAAGGAACTGGCTCCTCGACTCAGCCCGAGGCACCTGCTGACGATGCACAGGGCCTCTCCCGCAAGAGAGTAGTGAGGGTGGTGCGAAAGGTGGTGCGGAAAGTGCTTCCAGGGGAGGATTCTGGGGGCTCCAAGGAGCCGGGACGAGATGTCAAGTCCACGGAGCCAAGCAAGAAGGAGGAGAAGCCTGCTGCAAAGGTCCAGCCCTCGCCTGCAAGGGTGCTTTCCCCAGGGCCTGCAAGGGTGCTCTCTCCAGGGCCTGCAAGGGTGCTCTCTCCATCCCCTCGGCCACCCTCTTCCTTGAAGTCTGAGCCCAAGGAGGCAGCCCCCAAAGATGACCTCTCGGTGGGGCTCAAGAGCCTAATGTCGAGAGGCAGGACCAGAGAGCATCGGCCCCGTGCCAAGCTGCCAGAGAAGAAAGAGGAGGAGAAGAAGCCCCCAGAGAAGACAAAGACCCCGCCTCTCGCGGAAGGGAAGGCCACGGACGCAAAGGGAAATCAGGAGCCAAAGGGGCTTCCTGCGGCTCCAGCGAAGCTGGCAACACAGAAAGCCACCACTGTGAATAAGGTACTAGTGCATGAGCAACACAGCTTGGCGGGCGCACGAGACCAGCATCTGAGCATGTGCAGAGTGCCTTTGTGTTTCTCACCTGGGCAGGGTGGGCAATCAACTTTGGCTGACAGAGTTTGGAGGGGGTCCTCAATGCATGGAGTGTGCTGCTAGTGCTGCCACAGCAAGGCCCTTCTTTCTCTTGGGGAGTGTGTTGTGCTCTCTCCTTAACCCACCCTGTGTAGCTCCAGGAAACTGTTTTGGTCCTTTCTCAGGGCAGCTTCCGATTAGTGTGCTTAATAGCCCATGTGCCTCTTTGACCATGCTGAGTAGCTATGAGACTCTTCGCCTTCATTTCAAGCACACATGAAACTCATTTCTATCTCTTAGAGTTGCAAAGAGGAGCCTGAACATGAGCAGGTGATTCTAGGGGGACATTCATAAACTGGAGGATAGCTGAGCAGGGTTTGTAAGCTGTCTGTGGAGGGTCTTTAATAGTTTCTTCCCCTCGGGGGGGGGGAACTAAGCAGATTAAATCAGAGTGTATAAATATCAGTATTCAGGTTGCAAAATTTGGGTTGAAAAGTGGAGCTTTCCAGCATTTTAAAGCTGTAGTGCTTTTTCCATTCATTGAGGAGACAGGAGTGGAGAAGCCATAGCGTGGCTGTGTTCTGCCTCCACAGTTGAAGGCATTAATATCAATTGCTGGAAACCACAGGAGGGGAGAGAGTGCTTGAATCCTGGAGTGCCGGTTTCCCACTGGGGCATCAGGTTGACCACTGGACTAGATGGGCCACCGACCTGATCCACCATCAGCACCCCTGCTAAATTTAACCCTAGAATGAACATTTGAATTAAATGTGTTCAGTGAAGATGGGCCCAGAGTGACTCCACTCCTTGGTTTTTTTTGTTTAACAACATTTATATACTGCCTGATTGTAAATAGAACCTCTAAGCAATTTACAAAAATCCCACTTGTTATGCCTGCCTTCAATCTACCCTGAGCTTTATTGCATCCACATGACTCATAAGGTGTGTGTGTGTGTGTGTGTGTGTAAGCATGCATCACTGGGTTCCTTAAACGCAGTTATTATGACCTCTGTCATCTAGACTCCTTCCAAGGAGAAGCCCCAAACAGCAAAGCCAGCAGAGAAGTCTCCGCCTTCCCCGAGTCCTGGAGAGGGAACCACCCAGCAGGTGTGTCTTGAGCTGGAGGTGCATGCAGTGCCACCCTCCGCCCCCCGTGTGCATTGATGTTGCTGTTGTGCCGTTGCTGAAGGCCTGTGTTCTGGGGGCAGGGAGGAACCTGGCGGGTGTGTGTGGGTGTGCAGTGAATATGTGTGTTTATGCAAAGTCCCTGGCTACCAAAGAGGCTCACCACACAGGTGTCTGTTACCACATCGGGTAGGGGTGCGCAGAATTCAGGCTTGCGGGATGAACTTCCTTCTTTTACTAGGACTCTGCGATCCACCAACTGGAGCCAGGTGCAAAAGAGCTCCTAGCCTATCAGTTTGTTTTTGAGTACCACCACAACTCAACTCAACTCACAGCGCTTCTGACCAAAAATCATTTCCAGGCTACCCTGATATTCTTTTAATCCCTATCATTTTGGGTGGCATTGGGAAAGCGGGGTGGGAATCATTCCGTTGCTTCTATTGCTAAACCTTTGGCAGTCAGAAATCCTTGCTGATCTACTGCAGATCATTCTGAGATCTTCCTACCTCTGGATGCAGAGAGGCACCTCCCAGATTTCTCTCAGGGGAAATTTTTTTTTCTGTTGTGTCTGAAGTGTCCTCCTTAACTTAAATTGATACACACCTACCTTGACAGGCATAGATTTGTACAAAAATGTAGGCCACTGTGTTACTAACACAATAGAGCACATGATTTTGGCATTCAAAGGCTTTCATGTTTGTGTTCAGAGGGTCTTTGCGATCAGAGTTTTGTACCCTCACCCCATGCAGCATGAACCTAACCTGGGCAAACGGTACCTGATTCTCAGCACTCTTAAAGTATGGCCTCTGGCCTGGCAGGAGGAGGTTTGAAGGATAGGGCCAGAACTGGGTATATATTATCATAAGGCAGACACTGGATTGGTCAGGTGGCTCAGAGAAGCTCTAATGAGCAGCTAAGGTGGCACGGTCCATTTCTGCTCGTACTCTTGCAGTGTTGGCCCACCTGGGGAAAGCCATCTCCTGGCTGCAGCTGCCTCTTAGGGTTGCCAGCTTTTGATTTCAAAAACTCCACCCCCTGGAGAATGAGGGGCAGAACCTGGCTGGCTTTGGGATTGTGGCCACTAGCCCCCAAGCTGAATACCTAACTGCCTTCATTACATATTTTTAGGTGCTAGACAAAAACATTCTTCTTCTCCCAGGCCTTTGGCTAATTAAACAATTTATGGTCTTTAAAAAAAGTGTATGTGGTGGTGGTGGGGAATATTGTTTTGGTTTTTACTATGGTATATGTATTTTGTGGTTTTAAATGGTAAGCCACCGTGTGATCCTTGAATGAAGGGTGGTATAGAAATTTATTAAATATTTGTAATAACTTTGCCTGGTTAGCTTTAAATGTTGCATTTGCATTACGGACACCAGCATTGACTACCTAGGGCCTAGGCAGTGGTCAAGGTTTCCCCACCCCCCTAGTCCAGACCAATATTTATTGATTCACATTTATATCTCACCTTTTTCTCCAAGGAGTTCAAGGTGGCATATGCCATTCTTCCCCTCCTTCAATCCCCACAACAACCCTATGAGGTAGGTTAGGCAGAGAGGCAGTAACTGGCCCCCAAGGTCAACCAGGGAGCTTCATGATCGAATGGGGGATTTGAACTCTGTTCTCTACCAGGTCCTGGTCCAACACTCTTAGCCACTACTGACGTGAGGAGCGGTTGGCAAGACAGCTCCACCTAGAGTGTCCAGTTTTGCCATGATGCTTAGGTTCCAGTGGTCCTGCCTTGCTGATCTCCAAGACTGTTGGGTGGGTCTTGGGCAAAGTGAGCTGCTTCGGAGGCCACAGAAGACTTGCTGAGGATTTTTCTGCTGCCTCTGTCTTTCCTTTTGCTGCTGTTCTTTCTCCTCAGTGGGTGCTTGTGGGTGAGACACCCTTCTCCTCTTCACTGCCGGTCCCTTGACCTTACAGCTTACCTCTCTCTCTCTCTGTCTTTTTCTCTCCATTCTTGCCTTTGCTGGGTTAGCAGGAGCCTGCGACCACCACGGCTGCACTGCCCCAGGTACTGTACCCCAGCGCACCGGAGGACCCCCTTCTATCTCCCGTCTGCCTCTGGGTTGATGTGTGTGCTCGCGCCACGTGCTGGAGTGTAAGGCTTTATTCACCTCTTGGCATCCGGCCTGGGCCTCCCCTGTCCATCATGCTAGACAAGAGAGAGATGGCTTGTTTGCACACGGCTGGGCGGGCGTTGGGGAGGGAGGGAGAGGGCAGTGGGGGGGGGAGGAGTGGAAGCCTCCATGTCACACGCCAAAGCTATTGCTGGCATCACGGGAAGTAGGGCCGCTTCAGAAGGGGCTAAAGAACGCCTGCTTTCAGCATCCAAAAACGACACTGTCTGGATCCTTCCCCTTCCCCTGACGGATCAATCCAGGCCCCAGCTGAGAGCCCTGGTGAGTTGCTTTACCGTGGAAATGGGACAGAGAGCTCTGGGTGACACAAGTGAGGGTTGGGGTGGTGGTGGTGGAGAGCCCAGCTGTTATTCTGCAGGGTAAGGAGGAAAACCCCCAGGGATCAGTGATTGGTCTGGCCTGGCCTGAAAGTCAGTGGGTGGGTGGGGAAGACTCAGTCTCTACTTGATGATCGTTTCTTAGCCCCCAAGAGTCATTAGCAACAACCTTTCTCTACTTTCATACTGCCTGCTGTTTGTATTACCTTGCCAGCAGCACATGTAGGCAGCGCTTCTGCAGAGCAGCCTGTGGGTCTCTGCCCCAAGGAGCTTATCAAACTACCTCTCAATGGAAAGGGAGACAAACAAAAGAGGAAAGGCCAGCAGGGAGGAAAATTGCCTACAGGTGGACTATTTGGGGGGGGATAAGGACCAAAGGGGAAGAGCAGAGACCAGGACCATGCAGGTGAGCTGGAAGGCTCAGCGTTCTGTTTTCCAGGTGCCTCTGGGCACTCACAAGCAGAATACGAAGGCAAGGAATACCCTGTGTTGTTTCTTTTCAGGATCTGGCACTGAAGGGCGGGTGGCAGCAGTGTCCAGTGGATTCAAACATGGGGCTTCTGTTTTAACCGTAGTGACTAACAAAAGTTGGGGGAAGGCTTGTAGCTCTGTGGTGCAGGGTGCCCACTTTTTTATGCAGAAGCCAGCATCTCCAGGTAGGGCTGAGAGATGCCCTACCTGAAGTCCTGGTGAGAGGCTGCTAGGCAATACTGAGCTAGATAGGCCAGTGGGTCGGAGTCAGTATAAGGCAACTTTCTGTGAATGGCCTGTGTCTCGGAACCCACACTCAGTCTCCTGCCTGACTACGGTATTATTATGATGTTACAAAGGTGCACGCATTTGGTCCATTGGGGTGGCACCCTTGCACTTGGGGGCAGCTATCCCTGAGGGTTTGGAAGGCTGGCTCAGGACGGAGCAGGCTGCGGCCTTCATTGCTGCAAGGAACCTGCTCTCTCCATATGTTTCCAAGTAGACTCCCCCCCCTCCATGCCTTAGTTTCCCTTTTCTCATGGTAGGGCTAATAGCATGACAGACAGGGAGACTACAGAGCCACGTCTTCCCTTTTTGTGGGGTAGGGGGTGGGATGGAGGTAGTATGGTGCTACTGGTTCCCCCACCCACCCACCCCAATCTCTCCTGGAGGCGGGCACCCAGAGAGAGATTAACCTGGCCCACATTGCTTCCCTTCCTGTCAGCTCCCACAGGGTCAGGCGGACGATGCCTCAGCAGCTGCTTTTGGGTTGGCCTCTGCTGTCTCTCGGCCGCAGGTTTGGCTGCTCCATTCACAACTCTTGTTGCTTGTGGGCGTCTGTGGCTTGAAGCTTGCGGGAGGGGAAGGGTTGTGCTTGGTGTGGGTGATTTGTGTGTGGTTCCATGAAGGGGAGTCCGTCCTCCATAGATGGTCTCTGGATCAAGGGAAGCCATTACAGATATAATGATGTACCTTTCCAGGGATTGTGGGTGAGGCACATGTTGTCATCTTCATCCTTTTCATCCTCATCCCTATCTCCATTCTTGCAGTAGCTCCATAAAGCAGGTTGAAAGAGCCCACCCAGTGAACTTTCAGGTTTTTCTGGGATTTGAACAGGTGACCCTGTTCTGCTTCACTACCCCAACAAAATTAATTCTTGGATGGTTTTCCCCCTCCCAACCCCACGCAATGAGATGACCCTCCAGTTGTTGCTTCCCCAACTCTCCCAGCTGCCAGGGCCTGTGACCGCAGGCCAGCCTTTCCCCAACCTGGTTCCCTCCTATTATTGCTGAAGTACAACTCTCTCCATCCCTGGCCTTTGGCCATGCTTGCTGGGGCTGATGGGAGTTGTGCTTCTGCAGCATCTGGAAAGCCAAAGGTTCCCCATGTAAAGGGCTCCCTTGTTTGCTTCGTCCATTTCAAGCTGGTTTTTTTTTTTTTTGCATGCTCCATCCACCCTTCTCCTCGCCTTGTTCTGTCTGCATCTCTGGAATTTGGATTGTGTGTGTGCGTGTGTCAGTTTTGGGAGGGGGCAGTGCCGCATGCTGCATGCTCTTTGCTCTTTTCATGGAGCTGCCTTGCTCGCTTTGGGGAGGGGGCCCCCTGCACATTTAAACCCTCTGGAGGTTGAACCCAGCCAGCCTGATCAGAGTTGAGCTTTGGTAGTGGTGATGGTGACGGTTCTGGTTGTGACACGTCTGAGGGAGGGGGAGTCTTGTGGGTTCTGTGCATCAGGCAGGAGAGCAAGTGGGCCTGTGCAAAGTGCAAGATATGAGCAGGGAAGTTCTATGAGGAAGGCTGTGCACACACCATGCATTTAAAACACACAGCTTCCCTAAAAGGATCCTGGGAGCTGTAGTCCTGTGACAGGTAAACTTCATTTCCCAGGATTCATTGGGGGAATGCTGTGTGCTTTAAATGAACAGTATGTATGCAGCCTAAATGGAGCTGGGCTGAAGTGGGCAGAACCCCCCACCCCCCTGTTCTGTCTGAGGGGCTGTGTAGTGACTCCAGTTGTTTCTTGTCCCCCCACCTCCCCATCCCCACAGGCCAAGACGGAGGAACAAATTGCAGCCGAGGAGGCCTGGTATGAGACAGATAAAGTGTGGCTGGTCCACAAGGATGGCTTCTCCTTAGGTAAGTGGGGGTCAGTCATGAAGGTGGTGGGGTTCCTTTTCATGACTTGGGCTCAACCTTCCAGAGAGGCATCCTGTCCCCAGCTACCCCCAGTTCCCACCAGCAATGTGGGGCTGGGGTGAGGTGTTCGTTGAAGGGGCCGTGTGCTGGAGGATAATATAAATAGCACAGAGAGGAACGAAGGGAAATTCTATTTCAAAATAGTAGAACTGTGGGTTGCTGCTCAATGAAAGCAGCAGGTAACTGAAGGGGGAGAAGGGGAAGAGTGTGTGCGTACACACACACACACACACACACACACACACCACCCAGTACAAATGGACCTAAGTTGATTGCCTCTGGATATTTTGATGGCTACTAGCTTGGGAAATTGAGTGCGCTGGGGGGGGGGGGGAGTGGATTCCGAAGTGGAAGAATTTTTCATCCCCCTCTCAAAATACTCATGGACATCCAATGAAGCTAAATGTTGGAAGATTCAGGACAGATTTTTTGAAATGTCATTCTTCACGCTGCTGTTGTTGGCATACGTCAGTTTTGGGAGACAATGCAGGGGGTGAAGTCAAACTGTTGGAATGTTACAGCGCCTACTGTGGCTGTAGAGACCGGTACGGGAGAGGCATGTTTTGTTGCAGCTGAGGCAGAGGAAAGGCATCTGGTGCTGCTGCTACAGATGCACCAGGGTGTTTCTTTTCTCTGTGCTCCTCTCAGGGGTCACTCCTCCTCCGGTCACTGCTATGGATGCAGGAGCTGACTGTCTCCGGGCGCTGTGACGATCTGCAAGGGATCCCAACACGGTGTTGCCGGCCTTCATGTCATGTTTGCCTTCATGCCAGTGCATAGTTAAACTATGGAACTTGCTCCCACAGAGGCAGAGATGGCCACCCACCTGGATGGCTTTAAAAGAGGATAGACAAGTTCATTGGAGGCTCTAGAAGGTTATCAGTGGTTACTAGCTGCAAGGGCTGCACTTTGCTTCTTGGGCCGGAGGCAGCAATGCTTCTGAATGCCAGTTTCTGGAGACTGCAGGAAATGAGAGTGCTCCGTTTGACCACTGTGAGAACAGGATGCTGGACTAGATGAGCCATTGGCCTGATCCAGCAGGGCACATCTTAGGTCCTTGAAAGCATTTTGTGTGTGGTTGGGCCACTAGGTGGCAGCATCGCATTACCTTTGAGGTTTCCCTCCGTGTGTGTTGTGTCCCTTTCCTACAACTGACCCTTGCATCCTGCTTCCCTGCCCACACAGCAAGCCAGCTGAAGACTGATGCCACCGGCCTTCTGCCCGAGGGGAAAGTCAAGGTGAAACTGGACTATGATGGAGCTCAGCTCGAGGTGGACGAAGACGACGTGGAAAAGGTAGGTGTGGAGACTGCATCAGCTGCGTCTCACCTGCAGCCAAAGCTGGATTGGCTCCCCGTCCTGCCCAGGTTAACCACATTCCCTCTCTCTCTGCCCAGGCCAACCCGCCGTCGTGCGATCGCGTGGAGGACCTGGCCAGCCTTGTGTATCTCAATGAGTCTAGTGTCCTGCACACGCTCCGCCAGCGCTATGGCGGGAACCTCATTCACACCTACGCTGGGCCCAACATGGTGGTCATCAACCCTCTCAGCTCTCCATCCATGTACTCTGAGAAGGTGAGTGTTGCGGCTGGGTAGGATGGAGCGGGTTGGCGCAGCGGGCGCCCATTCATTCATTTGTTTGCTTGTTCCTCACTTTGTTTGTATGCTGCTTTCCCAAGAGGAAAGAATCCTGCTCAGAGCAGTTTAAAAAGTTCTCCAAGCGGTGTACGGCTAAGATAGGAGAACACAGCTGAAACCTCAAGTGAATTAAAAACATGTAAAATAGTTCCCATTGAAACAAATATGCATAGAACCGTCAACAAAGGCAAAATCAATAGAACCTTTAAAACAGATGCGGGTAACTTAATGGCTTTCCGAAGCAAAAGAGTGTTCATTATTAGGCACCTAAAACACTGTAATGAGAGTGCCTGCCTGATGTCAATAGGCAAGGAGTTCCAAAGTGCAGGGGCTGCCCCACAAAATGATTGACTCCTCACAGATGTATTGAGGAGAATCTTCCCTGCAGTGCGTCACTCATGCTGTTTGTTTGTCTGTGTGTACTGAAATTTATAGACCACGTTTTTATTGGAAGCTCAAAGAATAGAGATTTAAAAATCGACTTCAGGTTAGTGTTGATCAATAGACCAGATTGATAACATGGCACGATAGCAGCACAGCTGGGTAGCATCCCTAAATCCATCATTTATTTCTTATTTAGATTTACCCACTCTTGAAATACATTATTGGGGGGGGGGTGACGATGGTGGTGGCTTACAATAAAGTAAAACCACAATTGCCATATGTAGTGAAAATCATATATTTTAGGATGTATATCCTTGTTTCATAATAATTTTTGTAAGCAGCTTTGAGTTTATTTATTTTTTGTTAAAGTGACTAATAAGAACAGAAGACCCCCTTTTTTAACTGGACATGCTGTTGGGGATTGAACCTGGGACCTTCTGCTTCCAAATAGATGCTCTATAACTGAGCTACAGCCTCTCTCTCACTTGCTCTCCCCCCTTCTCTCTGGGGCTTTCATCTTCCTAGCACCTCCTCTCCCCCTGGCCCATTTGCTGCCTCTCCGATGCCGCACTTAATGCTGCTGCTTCCTCTAGGTGATGCACATGTTCAAGGGCTGCCGCAAGGAGGACACTTCCCCCCACATCTACGCCGTGGCCCAGGCCGCCTACCGTAACATGCTCATGAGCCGCCAGGACCAGTCCATCGTTCTGCTGGGGAGCAGCAGCAGCGGAAAGACCACCAATTGCCAGCACCTGGTCCAGTACTTGGCCACAGTTGCTGGCAGCTCCGGGAAGGTCTTCTCAGGTGGGTGTGTGGCCAGCAGTGGCCTCGGCTCCTTCTAGAGGCCCTTGGGGGGAGGGGGGAGGGGGGGAGGCAGCCCTTGGGAAAGCAGGTGAAAATGAGGACATTCCTATTGAAATGATGTTCAAGGGAAGCCATGCCACCAAATAGCAAGGGGCACACTGAGCTCTCGTCCTGTTTCTTTTCTTTCTTTAACAAAATAAATGTCTTTATTGGAATTTAACAATTATTTTTATTAGCAAAGAAAAGAAAGGAAACCGAGAGTAAAGAAATGTAAAGTTGCAGCAGGTTGAAAGCAGCATATCATTAAGCTTACTGTTCCAAAACATTATGAAAGATGCCATTTTTTCCATAAATCTGTTAGGCTGGTTCCTATGTATTCTTTAGTGATGTTAGCTGAATCATAGATCAAATTTCCTCAGTCCATTCGGATAGAGAAGGAGATGTGCTCCCCTCCCTCCATTTAGCTATGGCAGTTTTAGCAGCAGTTCTAAGATTAACAGTATTTTCCAAAGTAACATATTTTAGATAACCAAGTAGAAATACTAGGATGTACAATGTCCTAACATAAAAGAGATATTGGCCTGAACATATTTCCAGACTTTATATTTGAAGCCGATCGATTTTTGTGTGTGTGTGAAGCAAACAAGTGAACAGTATACAAAACAAACAGGAACAAATGTGCTACACTAACCAAAGGAAAACATAGCTCCAGCATTCCAACTAAAACGCAAGAGAGTTGGAAGTCATTTACAGGCTCACAATAAATAGCACATTACAAGCCTCCTGTGCTGTTTTTGTTTGTTTCAACATTTGTTTCAAGTCAGTGATGCTTGGGAATTGTATACAGCCACGTAGATTTTTGAGAGGCGGATGGAAGAATCTTGACTCCATTGCTGGGGCACATACGGTACATTATGAGAAGGTACCACATCCCATCCAATTCCCCCCCTTCCTGTTTTTAAGGGGAGGCCCTTCAGGGACGCTGAACTCCTTATCCGGCCATTGGTCCATCTGACTCAGCATTTTCTGTGCTGACTTACAGTAGCTCTTTAGGAATTCAGGCAGAATCCTTCCCTGCTGTACCTGAAGATGCCATTGTTTTATTTTTAGACCGATTTGAGCAATACTGAAGACTACAACTCCCGCCATCCCCAACTACAACTAGAGACCCAAGTTTGAGAAAGACTGGGCAGGCTTCCCATTGGGTCAACTGGTTGGCCACTGTGAGAAGAGGATGCTGGGCTAGATGCAGCAGCCAAGTTCTTCTTAAGAGGAAAGATATTGCAGATGGAGGAAGAAGGAGGTGGACTTTGCAGATCTCTCAGAGAACCTCAGAAGAGACTTGTAGCTGGATCAGGCCTAGTGGTCCATCCAGCTGACCATCTTCTCACAGTGGCCAACCAGATGCCTGAATGGGAATCTCTTGCAAAGCTGAGCTGAGCTGGTGTAATGGAAGAGGCAAGCGGATCCTGAACTGACATGCCCTGGGCTACCGAAGTCTCTCTTTCCTATCCCTGTCCCTCCACTCTCAAAATGCACCTTTGAATCCTGCTGCAACCACCCTCAGCTTACTCTTTGCTGGCGAAGTGCTGACCCCAGTTGTTGTTCTCTGGTTTACCGGTTGCTGTGTGCTGCTGTAGCACCCTTTTTAGCCTGCCTCTTCAACCTCCAGCAGCCAGGAATCCTGTCTTTTCTCTCTGACTTGACAGCTCCTCTGAAATCCGACCATATTCCTTTCTGGATGGGTAGTGCCTGATTGACACTGTCGGCACTGCATTTCACAGGGATGCTAACTATTTGGCACTTGAAATGTCCCTTGCTTTGAGTTGAGTAACTTGCATGGCACAGTGCCACACAGTCTGGGGGTGGCAAATCTGCTAAGGGGTGATGCAGTCAGCTAAGGGGTCCCTCTATTGGGGTCGTGGGGGTGGGGTGCACACACATGCTTGCCAGTTCATCTACACGTATGTGAGCGTGCCCCCATGCGCAACAATGGCCTGCCCCCGCATGCTTTTCCTTCCTTTGCCTTGGCAGCGGAGAAGTGGCAAGCACTGTACACCATCCTGGAGGCCTTTGGCAACAGCGGCACAAGCCTGAACGCCAATGCCACCCGCTTCTCACAGATAATCTCGCTGGACTTCGACCAGGCTGGGCAGGTGGCCTCTGCCTCCGTGCAGGTGAGAGGGTGTGTCTCTGTGTGTGTTGCACACATACTGTACTGTGACTTTGAGCTATCATCCTTCCCTCAAAAATAAAGTGAAATTCCAGCCCTCATGGTGCTGAATTAAAGGCTGGTTTAAATAGGAACATAGGAAGCTTCCTTCTCTGGAGGCAGACCATTGGCACATCTAGCTCATTATTTATTGTCTGCACTGACAGGCAGCTGTGATCCAGGGTTTCATGGGGGGGGGGGCATTTCTTAGCCCTATGTGGAGTTGCTAATGGGGATTTAACCTGGCGCCTTCTGCATGCAAAACAGGTGCTCTGTCACTGAGTTACAGCCCTTTTCGCGTTTGCAAGTGGTGGGGACTTGTAGGCCATGCTCTCACGGCTGTGACAAATCAAGGTTCCATCCTGATGGTCCTGAGCCTCACAAAATTATCCAGAAGTGGGAGTATGACAGAAGGTGGGGTGGGGTAGGAGCTGGGCTTCTGCAGGAAGTTCTTGGGGCCAAAGTGGGAACCCTCTGGCCTTGTACCAAGCAGACCTTTTCTCTCTTTGATTGCGTCCCTCAGACGATGCTGCTGGAGAAACTCAGGGTTGCCAAGCGCCCCGTGAATGAGGCCACCTTCAACGTGTTCTACTACTTGCTGGCCTGTTCGGACAATGCCCTCCGGTAAGGAGGCTGCTGCAGTTCCCAACCCAAAGGAGCAGCGCCTGCCTGGTTGCATGTGTCGTAGTGTCCTCCGGGCTTAGGGCTTGGGGTTCTCAAAATGGGTTGGTTGGAAGGAAGCAAGCAAGCTAGCTTTTTCAAAGGTGGCTTTGAAGATGACTTGAAACCTTCAACTGGTCTGAAATGCAGGGCCCAGATTACTGGCTGGGGTTGCCTTGGGAACTGGAGGCCAGCAATGCTTCTGAATACCACTTGCTGGAAGCCACTGGAGGGGAGAGGGCTCTTTTACTCAAATCTTGCTTGCAGATTTCCCACAGGTATCTGGTTGGGTCACTGTAAGAAGAAGATGCTGGACTAGCTGGGTCATTGATTGATCCAGCAGGCTCTTCTCATGTGTGCCTGGCCTCCTCCTGTGTTGCTTTCCTGCTGTCCAAAATTTTCATGAGAGTGTCCTTCGAAGTGAGACAGGTCTCACAGCTCTGCCTTGGGAGGGTTTGTCAGCCTCTTCAGATCTGTTTTGGATATATTCAAATGCCTCTGTGCATATAAGTAAGGAAGGTCTCTCCTCACTGATTAACTGCAGCCCAGCCCGCCCTGCAGTGAGGGAGCAGGACAGTGCAGACCAGGGGCCTTGATGTCCTGAGTGGTTTTATGAATTCTGTCTGCTTCTGGCAAGTGTAGCCTCTGGCAAAGTTTTTTTTTTTTTTGCTTTAAAAATATTTTTATTTATGTGCAAAAACTACAACATCACATAAGAAAAGAAAAATGAGGACAATTCAAACCCTTTAGGTATTGGGCGTTTTGTGATAAAACTTGGGCCTGGTCATCTTGTAGTTATTGGCTGGGGTAATAATGTGCAAATCATCTCAATTTCTAAGCATCCTGTGGAGGCAGCTGAACATAAATCAAAATCCACAGGGCTCCTGCAAACCAACGCAAACCCTGTTTAGTACAAGGGGTGGACTGAGGGGAGGACAAATTGGGCCTTTCTGAATTGGGATGCTGCCTCCAGCGCTCTCTCTTGACTCTGTCCTCTTCCCCTCCACCCCCAGGACGGAGCTTCATTTCAACCACTTGGCAGAAAACAACGTCTTTGGGATTGTGCCTCTGTCAAAGGTAAGGTGGCTCAGTCGTAGAAGGGGTGGAGCTAGAGTCAGACCATCTGGCTCAATATTGTCTACCTTGACTGGCAGCAACAACTCTCCGGGATTTCAGGCAGGAGTCTCTCGCAACCCTACCTGGAAGCCATCGGGGATTGAGCTTGGGACCTTCTGCTTGCAAGACAGATGCTCTACCACTGAGCTATGTCTCCTCTCCTCTTTCTTGATGGGCGCTTGGGCAGCAGAGGTGATCAGAGGTCTGCACGGATTGCTGGCTAGTGACTGGGTGAGGCTCACACACTGTCCCCACTGTGGAAGGACGTGTGGATACAGAATTGGCCTCCACAGTCACTTACGGACCCATTGTTAAAACCGTGTTTTAAGACAATCTTACTCAGCTACGAGTGATCACCAAAGAAGAAGAAGAAAGATTGTTGTTAGTATGCAAAGCCCTCAACGATTCGTGACCACTTTGCGACCACTTTGCTTGAAAGATCACCTCCTCCCATATGTGCCCTCTTTTGACTGCTTCAATCTGCGGGGCTGACATTGCTCTGAGTGTCACATAATGTTCATTCTGCCCTTGCAAGAAATTAGTCCTTTATCATGGCGGCCCCAACACTTCAGATCCCTGCACTGTACTGTTTTCGGTGCCTGCTAAAAGCTTCATTGTTCCCAGCAAGCCTGCCGAGGCCTTTAATTTTAGCGTGTAATCTCGATGATGTGATTTTAGCAAGTATAAGTGTTTTATAATGACTGGTTTTCTTTTATCTTTATGTAAATTGGTTTTTATTGGTATCTTCAGCGACTGTTCATTGTAAACTGCTTGGAGGTATTTTCTTCTTGTAAGCGGTACATAAATTTTGTTAAATACAAACAATCCTGCTGTGTGAAAGCTCTGGTTGACTAGCTTTGCGGGACAAAGCGGGAAAGTAACCTACCACCAAGAGCTTTTACCCTTGTTCCTGAGGACTTGCATGTGGATTTTTAATTAAAAGTTGTGTGGGGTCCGGTCCCTGTTCTCGCTTCCTTGCTCACTCTCTCACCATAAGAGGCAGGAGCGTGTGTGTGCTTGTGCCCTGAGCAGGCCACACGTGGGCCTGTGGATCTTGGGTGTTGTCCCACTTAAGCCAGCACAGGAAACTACCCCGCATGGCCCTACTGCAGGTGCCATTTACTGGGCAATTATAAACAGGCTTCCCGTTTTTTTGTGCAAGCCAGTTGACTGTGTATTTTGTTTTATTTATTTCCCATTGGCTGCAGCCGGAGGAGAAGCAGAAGGCCGCCCAGCAGTTCAGCAAGCTCCAGGCAGCCATGAAAGTGATGGGGATCTCCAGTGATGAGCAGAAAGCCTTTTGGCTTGTCTTGGGGGCTGTTTATCACTTGGGGGCTGCAGGAGCCACCAAAGGTAATGGGCCAAGCTTATCGAGAGCTGCCTTGCTTGGGTGCTAGGAGTGACTTCGTTGCTGCTGAGTTGGGCTTGGGGTTCCCTTTAGGGCACAGGGATGGGAAACCTTCACCCCCTCTGGGCCAGACTCGACCCTCCTTGGACCCCTATGAGGTGGTTTCTTACCGAATTAACATTTATTTCATTATCAATACTGCATTTATATCCCACCTTTTCCCTCCAAGGAGCTCAAGGTTGTCCCCACGCTTCTCCACCTCTCCATTTTATCCTCACAACAGCCCTGTGAGGTAGGTTAGGCTGACAGTGAATGGCCCATGCCTTCATGGCTGAACAATATGTGATCTCAGACGTGGAGCGGGTAGAGACACAGCCGCAGAAAGGATTGAACTCTCCCTGCACATCATTGAAGCAATCCTGCTTTCTGCAGTCTCTCCCCTAACCCCTTTGATAAGTGGGCAGGACGACCCACTTGTCAATCACCTGATGTCAAAATGAAGAACGGGTAGGATGAAATTTGAATGGAAGAGCTTCAGACAGAGGAGGAGGAGCCAAGTGAAGCCAGGCTGTCATCAGAGTTGCTGGACTGGACCTTGCTCCCTCTGACCCTCTGACCTCCATTGCAGGAATTGCTGCTTGACAGCTAATAGTTGAGTGAGCGGAGCAACCAGACAGAACTGGTCTGCTTCAAGTTGATAACTGCTCTGAAAGTGGGTGGCTGGGAAATTCCTTTGCGACATCACGAGAGCTGGCCTGCGCCATCTGTAAAAGTGTGCAGAACCGCATGGATTATCCCCCTCCCTACCACACATCAACCCCAAAGAAGAGAGGGTTCCTTTTGATTCAGTGCCTCCAAATCTGCCCCACTGCTCTGGAAACAGAAATTGGTACCTCATGTTTTCTGCAGTCACACTCAGACATAACCAGGAGAGGGCAGTCCATCACAGGGCTCAGCGCTACAGCTACTGCCTTGTGCACTTTGGGCAGTGTGTGTGTGTGTGTGTGTGTGTGTGTGTGTGTGTGTGTAGTGTTTTGCAGTGGCTGGCTTCCTGCTAACACCCGTGCTTTGGGTGTGTGTTTGTGATTTAATCTATTCCCTGAGCGATGAGTGAGTCGGTTGCTTGGAGCTGTCAACATCTCTGCTTTAGATGTAGCCCCTTCTTTCAGGCAGGGTTGCCATGGTGGTGGCGGGCAGCCCACATCTCATCCCTGAGTTTTAGATCACCTGTGATTATCCCTCAGCGGCAGAGAGATCTCTGCTTGTCACATGGCATTAGGAAGGAACCGTCGCCAATTTTTCTTTTCCAACCTTTCCTTGCCATATTAAAATCCTGAGCAGGTCTTAGGCCCTTGCTCTGGAAGATAGGAAGCTGTCCTGTGCTCCATCTACCAAAATGTTTGACTGATAGCAGCTCTCCAGCTTTTCAGGCAGGGAGTGTCTCCCACCCTACCTGGAGATGTTGTTGGGGATCGAACCCTCAACCTTCTGCGTGCCAAGCAGATGCTGTATCCATGAGAGAAGTTTGCTCCCTTAGGAACATAGGGAGCTGCCTTCTACTGAGTCAGGCTAGCTGAGTATTGTCCGCACTGTCTGGCAGCAGTGGCTCCCCAGGGTTTCAGGGAGATGCCATTGGGGGATTGAACCTGCAACCTTCTGCATGCAAAGCAGCTGCTTTATACCCCTGAGCTATGTCCCTTCCCCAGTCCTGCCTCCACTCCACTGACACCTGGAACTGTGCTCCTTCCCATCTTGCGGGGGAAACAAACTGTGATACACACCCCAGAAATCTTGGACCCCTTCTGCAATTAGCTTTAACTCCACAACTTTGGGATGGGTTTTTTGTCTCATGAAAGTGTGTGTGTGTGTGTGTTTGTTTGTGTGTGTGGGTGTGTGTGCCTCAAATGCCTTTGTCCCACCTGATGTCTCTGCAGGAACCTTTTTATGTCAAAGCTGTGTTCTAACTCCCCTCTCTTTGTGTTTGCATGGTGCATGCTGCTCCCTTTGCAATGCAGACGGCGAAGAAGGTAAAGCTCCCTTTCCTTGCGCCCCCCCTCCCAATGAAATCCACCTCCCCTCTGCCCTTTCTCCTCCTCATCCCCCCTCCACCCACATTCCTCCATGCCCATGTTTGGTGCCTCCTGGTGCACAGGGCTGGTTAGCTCAGTCCCATTTACCACCTCCCTCTGGTGAGCTCGCTGCCCCGGAGCCTCTTTACAGGTGGGCGGCCAGGGTGGCCCTGGGAGTTCACCCTCTTCCTCTGTGCCATGGTCATGGGGGCAGGGGGTGGGTGGGCTGTCTGTCTGTACATAGGAAGCTGCTTTATAGAGAGACTAACTGCAGTAGTCTATGCAGTTCAGTGCTCTCTACACTGACTGGCAGGGGGTCTTTTCCAGCCCTACCTGGAGATGCCATTGGGGAATGAAACAGGTGCTCTGCCGCTGAGCTATGGCGCTTTCCTTAAAAAACATAAGAACCCAAGAAGCTGCCCCATACCGAATCGGGTCACTAGGTGTCTCACCTAGCTTGATATTGCCTGCACTGACTGGCAGCAGCGCTCCAGGGGTTCAGGCAGGCAGTCTTCCCCAGACCTGCCTGCAGATGACCTTGGGGGACCTCATTGCATGTATCCTGGAGCTGGTGGTCAGTCCTCCCCATCTTCACCTCAAACCAGCTACAGTGCCCCTCCCTCCCTTCCCCACTTGAATGCTTGGCATAATTTACTATCGGCCTCTGCGTGTGGCTATCATTGACAACAACCCCCCCCCCCAAAAAAAACTTGTCTTCTGTCCCAAAATGTGCTGAACCAGGGCCTAGCCTGCACAGCCTCACCTTTTTAATTCCAGCTTCTGAGCAGCACCTGGTCCTTCATGACACCCTGTGCAAAGGAGAAATAATCCCTTTCCCCCCGGATATCTATGGGTGGGCTTCCCCCACCCCAACTGAAACCTTTGAAGATGTGCCCCTCCCTCTGTGGCCCCAGGAAGGCCCACTGTTCAGAGTGGGGTGGCTTCACTTACTGTTAGGTATACAGGAAGCTGCCTTCCACTGAGTCCATCTAGCTCAGTATCGTCTGCACTGACTGGCAGCAATGGCTCTCCAGAGTTTCAGGCAGAGTGTCCCTGCTAACCCTGCCAGGAGATGCCACTGAGGGTGGAATCGGGGACCTTCTGCTTGCAAGGCAGGTGCTCTACCACCCTCTGCCACTGAGCTATGTTTCTTGATGGGCGGGTGGGATGGGGATGTTTCTGGTCGTTCCCCCACCTCCCACCCCCCCCCCAGTTCTGGCAAGGCGGAGAGAGGGCTGCCTTTCTGCTATTCTCTCCACAGCCCCTTCTTCTTCCCTGGCTGCCTGCAGCCCCTCCTGCAATGGCTCACTGTCATGCTTAGCCTGGCAAGAAGCATTAAGCAGTTGACCTCCAATCTCCCCTCATCAGGCTCCTAAATACATTTTCATTATGTCTCTCTCTCTCTTTGCCCCCCTCGCATTTCTTTCGCCCCCTCCCTTCCCCGGCAACGTCTTGCTTTTTAATTCTGTACAATGTGAACGATGACAAGGCCAAGCAGTGGGTCATGCTGTGCCGAACCCTGATAAAGTGTGATCCCTCACCTAATGAATTCTATTCCTTTTCCTCTGTTCATGTGTGGAGAATCAGACGCTTGCATTGTCCCTGGCAGGCCCCTCCTCTCCCCTCCACTCCTGGGCTCCTCCTTCCACATTGCCAGTGGGCCTGGGGCCCTCTGTTGACAAGGGGAAGGATGAGGGCTGACTTGCATATGGTGCTGTGCCTGATTTGTGGAAAGAGCCCTTGGGTCCTTTCCAGAGATGTCTCCTCTTACCCACCCCCACCGGGCCAGCACAAGGGAGCCTCTTCGCTTCTCTTGACTCAGACCTGATGCTCTCTCTCTCTCTCTCTCTCTCCAGCTGGGAGGAAGCAGTTTGCTCGCCACGAGTGGGCCCAGAAAGCAGCCTACCTGCTGGGCTGCACACTGGAAGAGCTGTCCTCCTCCATCTTCAAGCATCAGCCCAAAGGGACCTTGCAAAGATCCACCTCCTTCCGCCAGGGGCCGGAGGAAGCTGCCTTGGCAGATGGCTCAGGTAAGTTGAACCTGCAAGGGTCAGAGCCTCAGAAGTAGAGTGAGGTGGGGCCATCAGTCTTTCCTGTCCCTTATATATGTGTGTGTGTGTGTGTGTGCACACACACACACACACACACACAAATGTTAGTCACATCCATTCTTTTCCTCCTCACCGGGGGTGTCTCTTGTCTCTCGCTCCCCCAGGCCCAAAGACGACTGCTCTGGAGTGCTTAGAGGCCCTCGCCTCAGGCCTGTACTCTGAACTCTTCACGCTGCTCATCTCACTCCTCAACAGGTACGGAAGTTCCAGTGGTGGGTCTTTCCAGGGATGGGGGAGACAGAGGATTCAGCTTGCTTTTAGAGGCGGACCCAGCAAACCTGCACCTTCCAAAACGATGCAGCCATCTTTTGAAACGTGGCCGTTCTCCAGGCCTTGCAGTGCAAATTCTGGCTCCGTGGGAGACTACCTACCTGCCTTTCATGCAGAAAGCCCCAGGTTCTGTCCCTAGTGACATCTCCAGATGGAACTGGGAAAGATCCTTGCCTGAAACCTTGGAGAGCTGCTGCCAGTCAGTGTAGACAATACTGGGTTAGATGGACCCATTGTCTGACTCAGTTTGAGGCAGCTTCCTGAAGAGAAACCAGAGTACTGTATACAGTGTAAAGCAGCTTCCTGTGTTCCTTTGTGCACAAAAATGCACATGCTAGCTTGGGCCAGTTGTCAGGGCTTGAGCCAGGCATAGGTCAGCAACAAAAGGAATAAATCACTTGAGGCCAGAGCAGTTAAATGTTTGTTCAAGAAAAGAAGCCACAGCTCAGGCCTGGTGGTCTTGGCAATGCTTTCTAGGAGGTCTTGCCCCATGGAACAGTTGCAAGGTCTGAAGGCCTCTGCCTTCCCAATGCCCACTAGTGCCTGCTTTAAACATTTTTGTTTACACAATGCCTGTCCAGACTATGTTGTCATGTCATCTGGTTTTTAGCTTATAGTTGATTTATTTACTTGTAAATAGCTTTAAATAGTAGTTTTTTTAAACTGTTTTTTTACAGATGGTTTTATTGTTTTTGTAAATGGTTTTGAGATACTCTTTTCCTTTACCGTCAAGCGGCATATAAATGTTGTGAAATGGGGGTGAAATGCATATGTAAGTGAAAAGAACATGCAAAAACACATTACATGAGGGGAAATGGCTTTTCAAAAGCGTCAGCGTTAAGGGAAGCTGCCAAGGGCGTACCCACCACGGGGCAAGTTAGGGCAGCTGCCCTACTCTAGAAGCAGGGCTGGTGGGCAGAGGCGGAGCACAGCCCGGCGGAGCGCGAGTTCGCCATTCCCGCCGCGCCGCACCCTCCCTCCAGCTCCCCGGCGCGCCCTCAGGCAAGGCCAAGCACGGCGGGGAACCAGGGAGCGCGGCGCGGTGGGCGGGAACGCCGAACTCGCGCTCCGCCGGGCTGGGCTCCGCCTCCGCCCACCAGCCCTGCTTCTAGGGAGGGGCACAGCCCGGCGGAGCGCGAGTTCGCCGTTCCCGCCCACTTTGTGGCCCCTCCCCTTCCGTGCCTTGGCCCCTCCCCTTGCCCCCCCCTAGTTTTGATCCTGGGTACGCCCATGGAAGCTGCATACAGAAATGTGTGTGTTAGGAGAAACCCGCACTAAAATGCTTGATGGCTTTTCATGGGGTCCTTAAATAAATAGCAAACCAATGTGGAGAACAGACCATTAGGCTGTAAAAAAAAGGATAAACCGAAATGGTCAGATTCACTCATCCCTGGCTTCAACCAAGTTTTAAAAAAACCCTCCTCCTCTTTCTTTCCCCCTCCTGTTGGCTAATCCTTAGCAAGCTCCATCAATGTGCCTGACCTTTGCAGACCCCGAGTGCATTAGCTGAGCTAACGAGGAGAGGAAAAGCTTTCCACCCACCTAACAGAACTTCCCCATCCCTGTTTTGTAAGGCTGCTTCTGTGGAGCCGAGGGCAGCAGGGCCCCCTATTCCGTGGGCTGGCCCAGCTAGCCAGCATTACGTGGCCACCAAGTTGAATCCTGGAATTGTAGAGTTGGAAGAGACTCAAAGGGTCATCCGTCCGTTCATTCCTTTCATAAACAATAGTTGGAAGACATACAAAAAGTTAAAACACTAAAACAGGTTAAAATGCACATTACCTTTCTGAGCACCTGGACAGGCTTGTTCTTAACAGGCACTTACTTGATATCGATAGGCAGGGAATTGCAAAGTGTTCTTAAAAAGGGTTCTTAAAAATGTGGAACAGGTATTGTCTGGCACCTGTAGCAGTGATAGTTTTGTTGATCAAAGCAGTTGAGTGGGCACATGCAGGGTAAACTGGTCCCCAGTTATGGGTTTTATATACTAATAGTAGCACTTTGAACTTTTGGCACGGTAGCAGATTGGCAACCAGCGCAGGTCTCTAAGCAACCCCAGAAATCACGGAATTGGGGTGGCTTCTTTTTCTCAGCAAGGCAGCAGAGCTGCCTCCCTAGAGTAGGTCACAGCTGCATATGGAGAAAGCAAAGACTGAATTAGGAGTCCCTGGGAAGGAGCACTTCTTCCTCTGGGGCTAACCTGTTAAGAGCCCTTCTGTATCAGGCCAGTGCTTTAAATGTATGGCACGTTTGCAGCCATACTGCGGACCAGTCCAGGGCTGTGGAGACCAGTGCTAACCCCTGTATTTTTAATACTTGTGGGCTTAAAGCCCTCTCCACCCTGCAGGAAAAAGAATCCTCTAACCCCACTTTTCCTCCTTTGTCTGCCGAGGGCCCTCAAGTCCAGCCAGCGGTCCTTGTGTTCCATGATGATTGTGGACACCCCCGGCTTCCAGAACCCCGAGATGGCTGGCCAGAGCCGCGGGGCCACTTTCGAAGAGCTGTGCCACAACTATGCCCAGGAGCGGCTGCAGACCCTCTTCCACGAGCGCACTTTCGTGCAGGAGCTGGAGAGATACAAGGAGGTATCGTCTGGTTTGGGAAAAGGGGGCTCGTAGCTCCCACCTCGGCCCCTAACGCTAAAGCGGCAGGCAGTGCCTTAAGTCAGTTCTCAGGTGGAAAGGGTGGGGCACCCAGGTACTGTGCCGAGATACCCCCCCCCCTATCATCTGGCTTAATCCCTTTTCCGCGCCACCTTCTAATTGAGACCCTAATTCAGCTGCTGATTGAAACCAACAAGGGAGGAGGCTCATTTTAGACCCCCCCCTCTTATTAACCCTAATCAGTAGCACCTGATCTTCCACCTCTCAGGAGCAGGGGTTTTCATGAGTTGCCTCCCTCCCTCTTGCCCCCTTGAGGTCGGATGGCCATCTGTCAGAAATTCTTTAGCTTGACTGCTGCATTGCAGGGGGTTGGATAAGATGATTTCGGGGGAGCTCCCACCCAACTCTACAATTTTATGATACTGTGACTCCTCTCCCATCCCCTCAACCAGGTGTAGCTGCACTACAACTCCCATCAGCCCCAGCGAGGGATGATGGGAGCTGTGGTTCAGCAGCCTCTGGAGGGCCAAAGTTCCCCCCCCCCCCGTTTTCTTAAACCTCTGGCCTGCATTAACGCAGTAGAATGCTTTCTGCATCTGGCTGCAAAACCTCAACCCTGCACAGGGTTCTCCCAAATTTGTGCACTGCAAGGGAACAGCTAGCACAGCACAAGGAGTGGCCAAAATCAGAAATGCCACCCTGCAGGGGAGACTAGCCAGTTGCATTTCTGAGACCCAGGAATCCAGGAAATATTGCAGTCTGAACGTGACACCCCCCCCTTTTTTTTTACAGAGGCAAATCCAAACTGTTGTGGGTTGTTTTGTTATTCTGGGCCCCTGAGCTGTCCTTTCAGACACCTGGACTAAATCCGGAGCTTGTTTGAGTGGGATGGCTTGGGGTTGGTGATGGTGGTGAGATCAGGGTCGATGTCTCTTAAAGTTTCTCTTGGCTGTCCTTCAGAATCAGGAACTTCCTTTTAATTTAATTGTTTTTAAACAATTGCTTTTAATTTATGCAGGATGCCAGGTGCTGTTGCTGCTGGACAAGCCCTGCATTGAGCACAGGGTGGCTGGCCGGGGGAGGGGGGGGCGCGATATTGACAACCCCCTCCTCCAACCACAAAAGGAAATTTCTCCTCCCCTGCCCTGCCCACAGTGCATGGATTGCCAGTCTGGCACCAGCTCTTTAGGCAACAGGATTTGTTGGGGGTGGGAGAAGGGGTGGTGTTCACACACCACAGGGCTATCCAGGGAACCCCCTGCTGTGTACGTGACTTTGCCCCCATAGATTCTGTTCCAACTAATGCACTGACCACTTCTCTCCACATCCACCAACCCGTCCCCTCCTCTCTTTCTTTCTCTGTCTCTGATTGCCTTTTTAACTGTAATCTGTAGCCCCACGGGCCACTAATCACGCCTCCTCTGTCCGTCCTTCTCTAGGAAAACATAGACCTTTCCTTAGATGCCTTAGAGCCTAATACATCTGGGTCTATAGCCACAGTAGACCAAGCGTCCCACCAGGCACTGGTAAGCTGCATGTGAGGGCTCTACATGGGGGGTGGCTGCCACCCCTGCCGCTGCTGCTGCTGCCCGTTCCTGCACCATCCCTCCTCCTGCCCCCTCTTCCTGCATCTGCTCCTCTGCCTGCCCTCAAACAGGGCAGCTGCTTGGCTGCAGGTGGTTCCTTTTTGTGATGCTGCTGGGTGGGGCGGATGCATGCAGGTGGTGGGGTTCAAGACGCTCTCTCTCATAACGCAGCCAGCCAGCGAGTGTGTGTGTGTGTGAGAGAGAGAGAGCTCTTTCTCTTTTTTTTGCTCAATTTTGGACTGGGATATGTCACTTGCAAGCATGCCTCTCAGACCTGGGTTTGTAAAAGGCAAGGCTTGGGCAGCCTGGGCACAGCTTCAGGGAAACCCAGGGCAGAAACAAATGGAAGTATGTGAGTGTGGGCAAGGCGGACGAGAAGATTTAGATCAGGCACCCCCAAACTTCGGCCCTCCAGATGTTTTGGACTACAACCCCCATCTTCCCCGACCACTGGTCCTGTTAGCTAGGGATCATGGGAGTTGTAGGCCAAAACATCTGGAGGGCCGCAGTTTGGGGATGCCTGATTTAGATCAATTCCACACCGCTTTAAAGCACCCCGTCACAATAATCCTGGAAACTGTAGTTTGCAAAGGATGCTAGGAAGTGTTGCTCTGCGAGGACACTTGGGTCTCGCTTGCAGGTTTCCTTCAGGCACCTGGTTGGCCAGTGTGAGAGAAGGACACTGGACTTTATGGGGCACGAGCCTGATCCAGCAGGCTGCACTTACATTCTTACTACAGCTCCCAGAATTCCATGTGCTTTCAATGTGTGGTCTGAACGTGGCCTTATCCTCAAGGCCGGCAGGAACTCGTGCCAATCTGACCGGCTTGACAGTGGGATGCAGGTGGTTTCTGCTGGTTGGTTTGGAGGCTTCCAATGGGTTCCCTTGCAGCCTGTGGCTAAAGAAACCAAGCCTTGCCTTGCTGGGTCAGACCAAAGCCCTGTCTAGTCCTGCCTCCTGGGCACGAAAGCAGCCAGGGTGTCCAGGAGCTGGGCATGGTATAACAACCCTCCAGCATTCCTTTCACCCTGCATATTTCCTGCATGGGGACACTGCATAGCTTTCTTGAGACCTTGACCCGTGATCTTGGCTCCCCTAACTTGAGCCTCCTGGAGCCATTGTTCTGCTATAACACCCTTTCCTGCGGCTTCTCAGCTTGCAGCGTACACACATTCTCTGGGTTTCAACCAGGAGTGGTGGTTGAGGTGGCTGGTCCTGCTTATGGAGTTGGACTAGGTGGGTTTTGGTCACCTTCTGGGGTGCTTCCCTCCTGGTGACCCCAGAGGTCTGCTTGCAAGGCTTTGCCCAGTAGGGACAACCGGGTCATTCCATGGAGCCCTTCTGTGCCTTCCCCAGCATGGATCCAAGCCCTCGTTTTCCCTGCTGTGAGCCAAGGGGTGCTGTGCCCAGAGCATGTTGGGGAGGGGTGCATTTCAAACCTCCTAGCCTGACAGCTGCCACCGAGGGAACCGGCTTCCTGACTGGGAGCTACAACCTTGGCAGAGCATTTATCCTTCCAATTAGCCAACGCTAACGAGGAGAAAGCGCTGGCTCCAGGTAGGGAGACGGCTGTCAGGGTTAGTTAGGGCTTTGCTCTGATCTAGGCAGATCTGACTGATGAAGGAGGCTATGAACCCTGTGTGTGTGTGTGTGTGAGAGAGAGGGGGGGCTGGGGAGTTGCAGCGCAGGCGTCATGCATGGGGGGGGGATGAATTTCACAGTGGAATGGGTGCGAGAGGTGCAGAACCTACCCCATTGCTCCCCCTGCCCCACTTACCCTCTGCAGCTTCTCTCCCCAAGCACATTTCTCAGCAGCCAAGCTCCCGTGACTGAAAGCAACTTGGGTGTGGGGCAAAAGCATTTAAGGAGAATGGCTGTGTGTGTGTGTGTGTGTGTAGCAAGTGGCACATGAGGGGAGGGCCTCCCTCCTTCCAGTGAGAGGGCGTGGGGAAGCATCCCCCCTTTATGTGATTGGAAGCACACCTGCCACTGAGGCACCTGATTTGGGGTCATGGGCAGCTGCCTTATGCAAGGTCAGGCTGTCAGTCTAGCCCAGCATTGTCTGCTTTGACTGGCAGCAGCTCCCCAATGCCTTCTGCTTGGATCCTTTTAATGCAGCGTCTCAGGGTTTGAACCTGGTGCCTTTTGCAGCTGCTCTCCTGCGGAGCTCTGAAAGCCCCCTCTCCTGCCGTCAGGGTGTGTTACTGGTCGTCTTCGCCCCACACTGGCCTTTAGGATGGAAGAAAGATTTTACGGGGTTTGGGGACTCGGTGGGCCCCCTTTGGCCTGATCCAGCAGGTTCCTCATGGGCTCTTGTGAATTTTGCTTTGGTTTTACAGTGGTGCCTCGCTAGACGAATTTAATTTGTTCCACGGGTCTTTTCTTATAACGAAAAATTTGTCTAGCGAATCCCATAGGAATGCATTGGAAATTTTTTGACTTTTTTTTTTGCCCATAGGAACGCATTAATTGAATTTCAATGCATTCCTATGGGAAACCGCGATTCACTAGACGATTTTTTCATAAAACGAATTCGTCTAGCGAGGCAACCTCCGCTCGAAAAATCCTTTCGTTAAGTGGAAATTTTGTTAAGTAGGGCATTCGTTAAGCGAGGCACCACTGTATTTGAAATTGGTATCCCGCTTTTCACCATGTAGGTGTCAAAGCAGCTTACAACAATAAAGCATAGACAATGCAATGGGACTTGTAGCTCAGCAATGTCTGCAGGGTCTCCCTCCCTCTCCAGCGACCTGAGGAGGGAGCTTTGTCGGATGGCTATGCTCTGCCTCCATGAATGGAGACAGCAATGCTTCTGCATACCAATTGTTGGAAACTACAGGAGCGAAGAGTGCCCTTTGAGGCACCTGACTGGCCACTGTGAGAACAAGGTGCTGGACCAGGTGGTCCCCCTTTGGCCTGATCCAGCAGGCTCCTCTTATGAACATAGGAAGTTAGGTAAAGGGACCCCTGACCATTAGGTCCAGTCGCGGACGACTCTGGGGTTGCGGTGCTCATCTCGCTTTATTGGCCGAGGGAGCTGGCGTACAGCTTCCGGGTCATGTGGCCAGCATGACTAAGCCACTTCTGGCGAACCAGAGCAGTGCACGAAAACGCCGTTTACCTTCCCACCGGAGTGGTACCTATTTATCTGCTTGCACTTTGACGTACTTTTGAACTGCTAGGTTGGCAGGAGAGTTATCTTATGCTAAATCAGACCACCAGTCCTTCTAGCTCAGTAGTCTCTACTATGTCTCTCCAGGGTTTCAGGCAGGGGGACATTCCCACCCATCACGGGTTGAACCTGGGATCCTGCATGCCAAGCAGGGTCCCCCTCCCACTAAGCTATAGCCCTTCCCCTTTTCTCCTGAGTTTGGCAACTTCGGGTACCAAGGGTGGCAGCTGCTGCAGCACTGAAGCCTGTGTGTGTGTGTGTGTGTGTTGAGAGCAGCTGCTCCTCCAATTGCTCCCCGCTGAGTTGCGGGGAGTAATTTTGCTGCTTAAGCCTCCAGATTGAATTTCTACCGAGTAAATGTCTTGTGCTGGAACATTTTACTAGACAATGTGTGTTTCTCCTGTCTCTGGTATTAAGTATTGATTCTTCCTGGGCAAAGTATTTGTTTTTAAAGCTGGAGCCGAGCGCAAGGCTGCCCCCGCCTGCCCCTGGCTTTCACCACTTCATTGCTCCTAGGGCTGGGCTTTCCCAGGCAGGCTTGTGGCGATGTGTGGAGCTTACGCAGTGGGAGGAGGTCACCCTGTGTGTGTGTGTGTGTGTGTGTGTGTGTGTGTGTGTGTGTGTGCATGGCTAGCAGTACACAGTGCTGCCTCCAGGAACGGGGCAGCCCCTCTCGGGCAAGATGTTCCTCTCACCCCCCCACCCCCTTGCCTTCCTCCCTGTCCCACCACACCCAGCTTTCTTGGTGGAGGTTACAGACCCTAATAACACAGCGGGGGGTCTTGGGCGGCTCCCACCTGCAGGTCCGCTCCCTGGCCCGGACTGACGAGGCCCGCGGCCTGCTGTGGTTGCTGGAGGAGGAGTCGCTGCAGCCCGGAGGCAATGAGGACACTTTGCTGGAGCGGCTGTTCACCTACTATGGCCCACAAGATGGAGACAAGAAAGGTAAGGTGCAAGGAAGGCTGGCCTTAGCTTGTGATTCCTGCATCGCAGGGGATTGGACTAGATGACCCTCGGAGTCCCTTCCAACTCTACAATTCTATGATAAATAATTTAAAACAAGGGCTGTAAAGGGATAAAATTCTGCTATCTCTGGAAATGCCTTCTTCCATATGAGCACCCCCCTTTCAAAAGTAGGAAGATTCAGGACAGGTAAAACAAAGTCCTTCTTAATGCACTGCATAGTTGAACTATGGAACGTGCTTCTACCAGGAGGCAACAGTGGTCACCAACCTAGATTGCTTTAGAAGAGGACGGGACAAATTCATGGAGGAGGAGAAAGCTCTCAGTGGCTGCTAGCCAGGATGGCTCTGCTCTGCCTCTACAGTTGGAGGCAGCCATGCTCCCAGTTTCTGGAAACCACAGGAGGGGAGAGGGCTCTTGTGCTCAGGCCCTGCTTGTGGGTTTCCTGTTGGAACAACTGATTGGCTCCTGTGAGAAGAGGATGCTGAGCTAGATGGCCCATGGGCCTGACGCAGCAAGCTCTTCTTAGGTACTTAAAGTGCTTCTTGTGGCCATTTGCCTGTTTTATTTGGGAACCCCTCCAGGTGCCCTTTTTATCGTGCATTCATGATTATTTGTGCTCCTGCTGGTATCAAAGCAGTTATACGCCATCCCATTTATGATACTCTTTGCTCCTGTGAATCATAGAATTGTAGAGTTGTTAAGCTTTGGGATGGACATACTGCTTTGTTTCAGCCCTGTAACTTCCTGCTGAAATACTGCAACTTTAAATTCACAAATGTGCTGGTTTGTTTTTCATTGTCTGCTTTTGATGCTTCCGCAGTTGTGCAAATGCCCCTCTAGGCAGCAATTACGCTGTCACATTGGGGAGGCTTCGCAGAACAACTAACAAAGAGGAATGATGTGTGGATGGCCCAGTATAAATTCACCGCTACTGCCCTGTTATTGCAACATTGCCATGCAATTTGTTTTAAAACTGGTTTCCATGCCATGTTGTAAATTGTTGTCAACCTGCCCTGGGACCTTAGGGTGAAGGGTGGGTAATAAATTAATAATAATGCAGAGGGCACCCACAAAAAAACAACCACCACCACCTAGTCTGAAGCAGGCGTCCTTAAGCCTACATTTAGTGCAGGGCATTGGGTAGAGCCCTCTCTGAGTCCTGGACCTACAGCAGTGTCTGATTTTGGGCACACCCAAGCAGAGGCCAGATGTGAGTGAGGAGCAGTCTGCTTGACAGTTTGTGCCTTGCCTTCTCTCTTTGCAGGTCACAACCCGCTGCTCCGAAGCAGTAGGCCACGGCACTTCTTCCTGGGGCACAGCTATGGCACCAACTGGGTGGAATATGACACCACGGGCTGGCTGAACTATGTCAGGCAGAATCCTGCATCCCAGAACACTTTGACTCTCCTGCAGGAGTCTCAGAAGTAAGTTGCAAGCACATTATCCTCTCTCCCCCCCCCCTTTCCCTCTCTCTCCCTTTCCCTCTCTCTCCCTCTCCTTTGCTCTCTGTTTCACACCTCCTCTCCCTTCCTCCTTCCCTCCTCTCACCCTTAAAAAATATATAATAGTTTTTTATTAAAGATTGTCTTGGTTTACAAAAGTATGTGCATTGTCTCATTTTTCAGCTTGTAAAGTCTTTTCTACATATCAGTTACATTTGTTATGAGACATTAGCGCTTTCTCTCTCCTCCCCAAATCAGGTATGAAAGGGTTGCAGTTATGGAAAAGCCAAACCCGTTTTATTTAACACACCTGTCCACAGGGGATGCAGGATGCTGTATGCCTGTGCCTCTTCGGAACATAGGAAAGTGCACTTGATCCATCTAGTTCAGTATTGTCCTGACCAGTTAGAGTTGGGGTTAGGGGTTAGGTTTAGGCAGCAGCTCCCCTGAATTTCAGGTGGGGCTCTCTGCCAGCTCTACCTGGAGATGCCTTGGATTGAACCTGGGACCATACGCTTACAGTGCAGGGGCTCTGCTGCTGAGCTCTGGCCTAATCCTAAAAGTAAAGCAAGGTGCTGTCATGCTGATGAATACAGTGGTATCTCTGGTTGCGGACGGGAGCTCTGGTTGGATCCCGAGGTTTCAGCAACCGGAGGGACCGCTTCTGCACGTGTGGCAAAACTCAGAAAAATACTTCTGGGTTTGCTGCATTCGTATCCTGAAGGATACACAACCGGAGTTGTGCGTATCCAGAGGTACCACTGTATAGGAAGCTGCCCTTTGCTGAATCGTTTACTTTGGTCTGTTTGGCTCAGTATTGTCCACACTGACTGACAGCGACTGGGTTTCAGGTAGGGAGTCTGTCCCAGTAAGAAGAAGTGCTTGTTTCATTCATCATCACGTGTCTGTGTATGTGTTTAACCCCACACTGGTATCTTCATGAAGATGCTGGCCCCAAGCTACTCTTTCCCCCCTCTTTCCCCAGGGCAGGTCTTATTTCCCTTTCCTTTCCTAACCTTAAGCAGGGGTGTCCCTGATTATCTAGTGCAGGCACCCCCAAACTGTCGCCCTCCAGACGTTTTGGCCTACAACTCCCATGATCCCTAGCTAACAGGACCAGTGGTCGGGGAAGATGGGAACTGTAGTCCAAAACATCTGGAGGGCCAAAGTTTGGGGATGCCTGATCTAGTGCTCCCTCTGCTGGTTGGAAGGAGTCCCCTCCCCCAAAGCAGCTTCATCCCAATGGTCTTGAAGAGAGTTGGGCCGCTAGCTGCCGCTGCTGTTACAATCCTCCCCTCCATCTGCCCATGGTATTGATTCCCTCTCCTGCCCTTTTCCTCAGGAAAATAATCAGCAGCCTCTTCGCAGGCCGAGCTGGGACAGGAATGGTGCTGTCCGGGTCCATCGCTGGCCTGGAAGGAGGCTCTCAGCTGGCTTTGCGCAGGGCCACAAGCATGCGGAAGACCTTCACCACGGGCGTGGCAGCCGTGAAGAAGAAGTCGGTCTGCATCCAGATCAAGCTGCAAGTGGTGAGTCCCCGTAGCTGGCCCTGTGGATGAGCAGGTGCCTTTTTGTATGTGGAGTTTGAGTGTGGCCCAGTACCGAGCTGGCTTTGATAACACTGAGAGAATGAAGAGGAGCCTTTTTCGGGAGACGTTGGCGGGGATCACTTCTTCCCTGCAGGGCCTGCTTGCCTCAGTATCTGACCCCCTGCTTGTTTTGAGGCAGCCCAGTCCCATGGAAGCATCTGTTCCTAGGAGGGGGCTCAGCAGCTGCATTGGCAGAGGAGATGTCCCTTTCCTAGCGCAGGATCAAAAGGGCCTTTCCTCTGCCCTTGCAAACACTTGTGGTTGTCATTTATTCACTTACTTAGAGCATTGGCATCCTGCTCATCAGCCAAAATGGCTCCCAGAGCAGCTTACATGCAGCCCGGTAAAACAAGAGGGTCCCTGCCCCTGCAGGCTTACAGTCTAAAAAGCATGACGCACAAGGGGAAAGAGGGAGGGGTGAGGGAAATGAAAATGAAAACTCAAGCACCAATTTCTAACCTGTAGTTCCTATAGTGACCAAGAGGCACAGTACAGGGGCCGGAGGCGCCTGATGGAACTGGGCTTTTGGCAAGAGCCGATAAAATGAACCACCTGCTTCCTATCTCTCCCACGGAGGAAGTTTGCTAGAATGGGTGCTTCTGGGCGACAGTAGAGGGAGAGGAGGACTGATGGAGCTGGCCTGTCACAGCAGAGCTGATGCCGTTGCCCCCTTAGTGGTTGGCTGAGTTTGGCATGATTGCCACCTGATCTGCCACATCAGGCTACTCAGAGCACATACAAGCACACTTACGGCCCTCTGCAGATCCCTTTAGCTGGATCCTGGGGTCTGCAGAGAGGGCTGATCCATCCCATCCCAGACGCCCTCAACTAATTCCTCCCCCCCTTTACCCCTGCCCTTCAGGATGCGCTGATCGACACCCTCAAGAAGTCCAAGCTCCACTTTGTGCACTGCTTCCTGCCCAAGGCGGACAGCTGGAGCGGGGACTCCAGAGGACTGTGCACACGGAGAGTGAGCACCAGCGAGCTGGACCTGCATGGGGAGCACTGCGAGGCCGGCCTCATGCAGCTGGACATCCCCCTGCTGAGGGCCCAGATCCGGGGCTCCCGGCTCCTTGATGCCCTTCGGATGTACCGCCAAGGTTGGTAACCCCCCCTCCTTGGAGCAGTTGCGTTGTGGGAGCCAGAGGCGTCACTCTGCCCCCGCCTGTAATGAAGTCCCTGGGTTGTATCCAACGGAGTGCTGAAGTGAGCATCCCATCAGGGCAAGGAGGAGGGGGTGGCTATACACTGCCTCCATAGTCAGAGGCAGCGATGCTTCTGAACAGCAGACAGGGAGAGGGCTCTTGTGCTCAAATCCTGCTTAAGGGTTTCTGATTGGGGCATCTGACTGGCCACTGTCTGGGCTAGGTGGGGCAGTGGCCTGATCCAGCAGGCTCTGCTTTTGTTCTTAGGTTCTACTTGTGCCACAGGATTTTCCCCTTTCTCCTCTCTGCCATGTCTCTTCTAGAGGTTTTCCCTACTCTCTGGCGCTGTTTGGGGAGGGGTGCAGGGCATACAGGGGAGAAGGGGAGACCCATTGCACAAGTGGAAATTCTTGTGAGTTCCACCCCCTGCCATGAGGCTGGATACCCTGAAATCACATCCTGCTGGGGCTGCAGGGCAGTTCCTTCATCTGTGCCTTGCACTGGGGGAGATTTGAAGGCACAGTAGGCCACATGCTCCTGTGTGGGTTAGAAAGGCAGAAGGAGAATACCTGGGACACACCTGAAAGTTCTCCACTTCCAGCATTCAGTTGGCGTTCTCCCCTGAGAAGCACTTGGAAATCTGTGGATCGTCTCCTTTTTCCACGTGATTCAACCCCCGCTGTTGCAGTTTCTTCCTCTTATTAGTCAGGGATCATGTGGTAAACCGGATGATGCTCCATAGCCAATCAGATTTGACTGCGTGAGGGCAGGTGAGGGCAATGCAAATAAATGTGTGATTTGCAAGGAGTACAGGGAAGCAGAACTGTTCTTTGGCACCTGGAAAAGAAATGCTTTTGCAAACCTGTGGCCCTGACAAACACACCTTTCCTTACCTCTGAACTGTGGCTAGTAGTCTATTCATCCTGCCTCCCTGCTCCTCAAACCACTAGTGGCAGCTTCCGTCCATATCCCCCTCTGCCCCTGCTCCTTGCGAAGAACCCAGAACAAGCGCCCTCCTGTACTCGGCCTTCCGAAAGATGTGCGGGGGAATTGGTGTTTATTATTTCAAAACCAGGTTGTTAGTGCTCTGAAGCAAGATCAATGTTTGTGTGCAGCGCCCAAGATCAATGGCCTGGTGGGGGAGGGCTCTGCTGCTCTGGTCGATGATGCTGATGATTAATTAAGACCTGAAGAATCAACATCGCTATCTCTGCCCATAAATTTAATTGCAATCCGTATACAGTCAATAAGCTGAATCCATTCTAGTTCCCTCTGCCTGCGGGTGGGGTGGGATGGGGGTGCAGGTGGGCACGTGGCGCGTCCCGAGCCGGGAGGAGGGGGGAAGCAGTGTGGATGAACCCCTTTTCAACAAGGAGGGACTCGCTGTGCAGGGGAGGAGGGGTAGGGAGCTATGGGGCAGCCCCTCGCTTCCATTGCAGGCTTTCCTCAGAGGGCCTGGTGCAAACGGAATGAATGTGTAGGGCTTATTCTTTCAGCTCCAGACCCTCTCGGGTGCTGAGATCATGCTCAGAGGCCTGGAGGGGGGAGAGGGCCTTTTCTGTGGTGGCTCCTCAGCTGTGGGGCTTGACACCATTATGCAGCTTCTGGAAATTGCTGAAGAGACACCTCTTTACCCTGACTTTTGACACTTGTGGTGTATGGTTTACGACCCATCTTATCTTTATAATTGTAAATTGTTTGTAATAGTTTTTAATACAGTACTGTGTTTTAATGCTGTATCCTGCCCAGGGGCCTTACAGTGAAGGACAGGTCATTAATATGATCATAATCATCATCATAGCAATAACAGCAGCAACCCTGGGTCCTTCTGGATGTCTTTCAAAATGGAGCACTCAGGATGGTATTCAGATGGTATCGGGGAAGTTATCCACTATCCCGCTTTCAGTAGTGTTCTTGCCTGCAGGCGTTTTGGGGCATCCATACTGCTTCCTTGCCAATCCACGCTCACCCTGTACCTTCCTCCTGGAATCTTGTAACATTTAATGCCCAAAACGCACCGGCTTACTTTCTGTTGCACAATAGTTGTGTGAGCGTCCCTCCAGATGCCAATAGCATGGGGAAAACATTGCAGAGCTACTAATAAAGCAGAATGCGGAATGCACACCCACCACTATTGATGCTTTTATTGTGTCAGTGACGTGTTGCAGAATCTCCCTGCAGAGCCTCTACCAGTCGGGAGTGTAGCTCCTGCCTGTCTGCTGCAATGAGAGATTAAGCCATAACTCACCCCCCGCTCCACCATGAGTTGAAGGGAGATTTGTTTGGGGGGTGGGAAGGAATCTTTGCACATAGCTTTGACTCTAGTAAACAATATACAGCAGTACCTTGGTTTACGAACTTAATCCATTCCGGAAGTCCATTCTTAAACTGCAACTGTTCTTAAACTGAGGCTTCCCGCCGCCGGTGCCCTTCCAGCGTTCGGCTTCCATTCTTAGACCAAGGTAAAGTTCGCAAACCAGGACACTACTTCTGGTTTTGCAGAGTTCGTAAACTGAATAGTTCGTAAACAGGGCTGTTCTTAAACTGAGGTACCACTGTAGTTTTAAAACTTGCAGCAGCACAACCGGGCATCTTCCTCTGCCCCAGCTGCAACAGAACATGTCTCTCCTGTATGGGCCTCTACAGCCACAGCAGGTGCTCTAACCTTCCGACAGTTTGACTTCACTCCTCCATTGCCTCCCGAGGCAGACAAATGCCAACCAACTGTGTGCTGACAGAGACTAGGAAGAGAGGGCAAAGGGCATCTAATCCAGCCTCCCGTATTCTCAGAGACAGGACCACCAAAAAAGCCAAATCGAAGTAGCAGTGGAGGCTGATCCATTTAGGCAACCGGGGCATTCAACCCTCCTAGGCTACCCTCAGCCAGACCCATCTGCCTTACAACCAACACAGAAGATAGAACTGCTTGTCAGCTTCCTCCTCCCCAGTCTCAGCGTTGCCCCTTGTAGAAGTCAACAGGGAGGATGGGGACAAAACTAGCATGAGTTGTCCCTGCCTCTCGCCCCACCTGTCCCAATGGGCACCAGCCGCCCCTGGTCCGTAGCTTAGGGGGGCAGCAAATTCTTTGCACCCAGAAGGCCCCCTGCCTTTATAAAAGGATCAGGCTACAAGTCATGGAGAAGCCCCCTCTCTGCCTGAGCTCCCCCAGAGAGCCACTGCCGGTCAGAGTAGGCAATACAGGGCTTAGATGAACATGTCTCGCCTAGTGTAAGGCAGCAGCTTCCCATTGCTCTTCCCTCCCCGCTTCTGGAGAACCGTCTGTTTCTCTTGCACACTCAAGCTTTTATCTCCCCTGGAGAGCCAAGTCCTAATCCAGTGTTTAGACTCTTAACTGCGAAATGAGAAGTTTGCTGAGGTGCCGCCTGCGAATGTCGTTCTCTTTCTAAATAAGCTCTGCACCCCTGGACCGTTGCCTCCTGCAAGGCTCAGTTCTGGGGGGTTGTGTGTCATCAAATGCCCCGCACCTTGCGGGCTAAAGCTTCTCCCCCCATCCCAGAGAGCTGCTGCACAACCAAAGATGGCAATTGACACGCTGAGCGCCGTCTTATAGCGAGGCCTTTGGGGAGGGGTGGGTCGTTCTCCTGCTCTGTGTCTCAGATGACTCCCTGGCCGATCTCCGCATGCCAGCCAAGTTTTTCCATGCCAGGGGGAGCCTCCTCTCCCTCCTCATGGCCATATTTGGAATTTGAGCGTGGGGCGGACCAATCCTCCGTCAGTCTACTGATTTTGGGTTGAATGGGAGCTGCAGGGAAGTTAGCAAGCAAAGGCTGGGTCACCTAGTCCCTTCCCTCGTGTCGGTGTGCATTTGTGCTTTACCCTCGGCGTTTGGTGTTGTCAGAGGCACATATATCCTTGTTAAATGTGGAGGTGTGCATTCTGGTTTGCACTGTAAGGCTGCCGTGTATTTACTAAAGCTACAGAATCATGGAATTGTGGAGTTGGGAGGGGAACTCCAAGGGTTATCTACTCCACCCCCTGCAATGCAGAAGAGTTTGGGTGATGCCTCTTTTCTCCTCTATGCATCTCTCTCTCTCTGTGTGTGTGTGTGTGTGTGCGTGCGTGCGTGCGTGTACTAGAATAATAGAAGTGTCGAGATGGAAGGTACCTCACCTAGTACAACCTACAATGCAGAAATCACAACGTGAAAATCCCAGACAGGTGGCCCTCTGACCTCTGTTCAAAAATCTCCAATGAATCATAGAATTGTAGAGCTGGGGGGGAATGCCAGGGGTCATCTAGTCCAACCCCATGCAGTGCAGGAGGAATACTGGTAGTTTAAAATTCCTGAACAGATGACCACCTCCAGTGAAGGAGAGTCCATCACTTTCCAAGGGAGCCCGTTCCACGTTGGTTGGCTCTTGCCATCGGGAAATTCCTCCTACATTTCAGTTGGAATCTCCTTTAAGAAGGTAAGAACCTTCTGGGTCAGGCCCATCTAGTGGAGCCTCCTCCTCTCACAGTGGCCAACCAGATGCCTGGGGTCAACCCCCACATGAGCCCTCTCCCCCCGTGATCTCCAACAACTGGCATTTGGCAGCATCATTGCCTCTAGCTGCGGAGGCAGGGCATCGGCATCGTGGCTAGTAGCCATTGATAATTTGACTCCCGTCGGTTCGGGTCTTGCCTCTGGAGCAGCAGAAAACAAGCTTTCTGCATCTTCCATGTGACAGCCCTTCAGATATTTGATAAGTCTTTTTTCAAAAAGCCGCAGGAGAATGTTTTCGGCAGAAAACCCCTGTGGCTTTGTTTTCTTGCGTTGTGCTGAAGTTGTAGTTCCTTTTGTGCATCTTCATGAAAGATGGGGAGGGTTGCTGTTTCCTGTTGATATGGTTATTAGCAGGGCGAGAACATTTAACCATTTTTTAAAAAGTGTTGGCTTTCCTGTATTTCTAATTCCTAATGCTTTTTTTTTAAAAAAAGAAGAAGCTGGTGGTATGTATCAAAGTCTTTGAAAAAGCCACGAGAGAATCTTTTGGCAGAGAATTCCTGTTGCTTCTTTTCATGTTTGTGCTTGAAAAACGAAACTTATAATTGGGCAGTAGATGGCATGCAAATATCTCCAAAGGGAGCCCAAGGAGAAAATTCAGAACAAAATAGTAATATATTACAGACGGTAGTTAAAACCAGCAAAATAAAAACTTCACAAAACAATTGGCCATAAAACCTGGATAAATAAAGATGTATTGATGTGTTCTAAGATGATGCCGGCTGTGACACACAAACACATTTTTAAAACCTGTATGTACTTTTAAAACTTGTATGATTAACCTACAGTCTACAGCCATGAATTCATATAGTGGGGCCTCTATGTACAGAAGCAGTCTACCTTAAGGGTGTCGAACTTCCAAGAGACTGCAGTCCACTCCCACTCTAAATAAACTGGCAGTGATCTACCCATTGGATTGACTGGAGCTGTTGAGCTTCTTTTGGGGGAGGATCAGCCGAAGTTGTTGAGCTTTTTTTTTGGGGGGGGGGGAGATTCAGCCATAGTTGTTGAACATTTTTTTCCTTGCTGGGGGGGGGCGGGATCTGGGTCCCGCGATCGACCAGGTACATCCTGCGATTGACAGGTAGATAACAATCGACCTGTTGGCCACCCCAGATCTACTAGGTATTAGATGCAAACAGCAAGCTGTCACTGTCATCTTCGTCCTCTGTCTGTGAGCATCTGGCTTCTTCCTACTGCTGGAAGCCAATAATAGCTATCTCCTCTGTGAATTTCTCTAATCTTCTTTTAAATCCATCCAAGTTGGTGGCCGTCACTGCCTCCTGTGGGAGGGAGTCCCGTAGGTTAACAATGCACTACGGGGAGACGTTTATTTTGTATAGTCCTGGATCTTCAAACATTCCGCTCCACTGGATGAGCCTGCGTTCTGGTATCATTTCCCCCGCCCTGTGCTCTTCTCCAAATTCCAGCCGTGCTCCATTAATGGCCCTCTGCTTCTGTGCCACAGGCTATCCTGACCACCTGGTCTTTGCGGAGTTCCGGCGGCGCTTTGACGTCCTGGCCCCTCACCTGACCAAGAAGCACGGGCGCAATTACATCGTCACGGACGAGAGGCGGGTACGTAGGCTATTGAGGCCGAGACGTTGGGGGTGGGTGGGGGCGGCTGCATTTGCAATGGACAGTCAGGAAACGGGCCCAGAACTCTCTGGGCACTAACAGGGTCCTGCACTGCCTGCCTAAGGGTGGGGAGCAGCGCAGCTACGTCGGAAGCTGCCTTCCAGCAAACAGTTGAAACACCAATATATGTACATTCCAAATAGATGCCCAACGGAACATCATTTTATGAAAAGTTCCCTTTAAGATCATAACGCAATGTAAATTTAAACTACTTAGTCCACATATGTTCCCACTGCTCTGTCTGTAACTTATAACCATTTTTTTGCCCGTTTAATCAGTTGTTTTTTTTTAAAAAAAGCAACATACAATTTTTACAAAATTTGTATTATTTATTAAATTTGTATACTGCCCTTCATCCGTAGATCTCAGGACAGTTCACAACATAAAAATAGACGATAAAAACACAAAATTCATAATGGAAACAAGAACAAAACCAAAAGAGGAAGCTGTCTTATATAAAACCAGACTGTTAGGCTATCCAGACCAGTGTTGTCTACACTGACTGGCAGAGGCCCCCCCCCACTGGGTTTTGGTTAGCAGCCTCTGCCAGCCACACCTGGAGCTGCCCTTGAACTGCATGGAAAGCTGGCACTCTGCAGCTGGGCTGTCATCGCTGGGCTCCAGTTATTGGCTACACTTACCAGCATGCCTTCTGCTAATGTGGTTGCTAGTGCTTGATGCGCCTTTCTCTCCCCCCCCCCCTCCTAGGCTGTGGAAGAGCTCCTGGAGTCGCTGGAACTGGAGAAGAGCAGCTTCCACATGGGTCTGAGCCGGGTAAGACCAACCTGTGCGCCTTCAGGGAGGGGCCTCTCTGCTCACTTGGGGGGGGGGGCTGGGGAAGGGGCTGTGAGCAGGCTGTGAACTGTGGGCTGTGTCCCCTCCAGGTGGGAGGATTGGGAAGGGGGTGTCCAGAGAAATCCGATCGTGTGGGCAAAGGCACACTTCTTTGCAAGGCCCTGGAATCAGTTGATGCTCAGAGCCTGCAGGGCAGGTGAATTTGGCTTGGCTGGAACAAGCCTTAAAGGCTGAGTCGGAAGGACTGGCGGGGCCTACTCCACGTTTTGGTAACTTCCAGGCTAGACTACTGCAACATACTCTATGTGGGGCTGCCCTTGAAGATGACTTGTAAACTTCAGTTTGTCCAAAATGCAGCAGGCATTTGGCAGTGCCTTCGTCCTCAGAAGCTTGGGTGGTGGCGGCCTAGGGGGAGAGGGGCTTCTCTGTGGCAGCCCCTTAGCTGTGGAGCTCCCTCTTCACAGAGGTGCACCTGGCACCTTCCTTATACAGCTTTGGGCAAAATCCTGAATACGCACCTCTTTCCCCTGTCATTTGACACATGAGGTGTATGTTTTTAGGACTCGACTTCTTTGTATGGTTGCAAATTGCTGTAAATTGTTTTCAATATTGTTTTTCATGCTGTTAAAAAAACCCAAGACCTCACAGTGAAGGGCGGGTAATAAATGAATAAATGATTGGGCCTAGAAACATATATCTTTTTTTGCAAACAGAAATGCAGATGGTTGGGAGCTACATTCTCTGGCATCCCCCTCTGCACCCTTCTAGAATATGCACAGTCTGGCATGACTTGCCCTTAGGACCGAGCTGTGTGTGTGTGTGTGTGTGTGTGTGTGTGTGTGTCTTGGTACCTCACTGGACAGGAGTCACCAGTGTCACAGGGCAGAGGACGCAGCTGCTGCAGTGCCAGTTTCTGGGCTGCTTTTGGTTCACCGGAGAGGGGCCTCTCTTTCTCCTGTAACTCGGTCAGAGCTGTGCCACTGCCGGCTGCCTCACTGCTGGCTAATGCGAGGGGACAGACTTGCCCGGCGTGGGAGGGGAGGAGGAAGCGAAGGTTTGTCACAACAATTTGGCACGCTCCGGGAGCCTGTGGATTCAAAGTGAGCGGAGGGCAGGCTTGGCTGAGCTGGGCACGTACTTCCCTGCCTTCCTTCCCCACCCCCGTTCGAAAGCTCCAAAGTGAAATTAGCCTCTGGTGCTGCTGCTCAGAGCAGGGGCTGGGCAGCTCACTGGGTGGTTGGCTCCCAAATCCCCCTCAACAGAAGCAAGGAGGGGCTGCAGAACTTGCGGGGTCTGTGGCTACACTCTGCCGCCATGGTCAGAGGCAGTGATTCCTCTGAATACTCAATACTGGTCATTGGGAGCCACAGGAGAGGGGAAGTGCTCTCCCCTGCCTTCCTGGTTTTTGTTTTGTTTTATTAAAAAAACATCATTTGTTGAATTCTTTCAATATATAACAACAAAATACAGATATATCCTACCCTAACCCAGAGCATGGTTGTCACAGTGGTCTGACTGGGCTACTTCAGAGTAACGACTCCACACAGCTCTGCATTTTATCCTTTTATTGGTGCTGTGTATTTACAGTGCTAAAGGCACTTCAGTACCTCCGAATGGAGTTTGGCGCGTTCTTCTCCAGCATAAAAGCTTGGGGAGACCCAGCCTCTTCCCCCGACGTTTTTTGCGCAATTCCGGAGTCGGTGGGATTGGCCTTCCCCCCTTGCTCCCCCCTTCCTGTCCCACCTTGGGCAATGGCTCTGCTACCTTGCCTGAGCCTCGGACACCACTTCCTGCTTCTCCACTTGAGTCGGAACTCTCCCTGCTTTCCCCAGCACTCGGAGATGGGCTGGAACTCAAGATGGGAGGGACCTCCCGACATCCCCTGTCCCTCACAATGGTGTTTAGGCAATGCATACACAATAGCAACCAAATAATGTAAGTTCTTCTCCCACGGAGAGTGCTGTTCTGCTTACGGTAGTTCCTGCTTGTGAGTTTCTCATTAAGGGCGTCTGGTTGGCCACTGTGAGAACAGGATGCTGGACCAGATGGGCTCATTGGCCAACAGTCCACCTAGCTCAGCATTGTCTGCCCATATTGGCAGTAGTGGCTCTCTGGCGTTCCAGGCAGTGATCTCTTGCAGCCCGACCGGGAGATGCCACTGGGACTTGAACCTGGGACCTTTCGCGGGCCAAGCAGGTAGCTCCACCACTGCTGCTGCAGCTCGTCCCCTAAAGATAAAGATTCTAGGCCTCATGGTTTTGAATAGAGCGCTGTGAATTGACCTTCCCACTTTCTCCTTCCATCTTCTCTCCCACCCCCCTCGAAAAGGTGTTTTTCCGGGCAGGGACGCTGCCCAAGCTGGAGGAGCAGCGGGATAAGCAGATGAGCAGGAACATCACGCTTTTCCAGGCAGCCTGTCGGGGCTTCCTTGCACGCCAGCAGTTCAAGAAGAGAAAGGTATTCTGGGGGTGGGGCAGCGGGAGCCCTTAGAAGTCCAGGAGGGGGGTGGAGGAAGGGGAATTACGGTAGTGTCAGCCTGCCTCCGTGTCTCTGTCTGTCTGTCTCTCTCTTACACACACACACACACACACACACACACACACACACCCTTGCCACCCCTCTTGCGTTTACGTCTCATGCTGCCGGCCTCCTTGCTTGGCCTAAAATGGGCAGCTGTGCCTCCCACAGGCACTGGGCAGAGGCCCAGGATTGCAAGCTCTACACAGAGCACAGCTGGGAACTCCCCAAGTTTGGGGAAGAGGGATCTTTAATCCTCTAGCAGGTATGGAGTCTCAGTCTCTCTCTCTTTCTCTCTCTCTCTCTGTATGTGTATGGGTGCACACGTACATTTTATATCTCTGTGTGTATGTTTTTTTTGGGGGGAGATGTCTCTCATGACATTAGGGGGCAGCTGTGAGGGTCCCCTCCATCCCTAGGAGAAGACGAGGAGGGCAAGTTCACCTTCTTCCAGGCATGGGATGGGAGTCCTGGGGGTGGGGAAGGAATCCGGCAGGGGCTCTAGAACAGAGGGACAAGTTTGTCTCTCTCCGTTGGGTTGGGATGGGGTGGAGTGTAGGAACATCAGAAACTGCCTTAAGCTGAATCGCACCCATGTGTTCATCTAGTTCAGGATTGCCTTCACTGACTGGCAGCAGTGGCTGTCTGGACTTTCATGCAGGAAGGAGGTTCCTAGCCTCTCTCCCCCCCCCCCCCCAAGATGCTGCCAGGAATCGCAACTGGGGCCTTCTGCAGGCGAAGCAGATGGCTCTACCACTTGGCTGCAGCCCTTCCCCTTAAAAAAAAAGATTCCAGTCCTCATGGTTCTGAATAAAGAGCTGATTTAAATGCGAAGCTGCCATAATCATGCAGTCAGCTTCATCTTGCTCAGTGTTGTCTACACTGACTGGCAGCAGCTCTCCAGAGTTTCTGGCAGAGAGTCTCCCCCCCCCCCAAGGGTTGAACCAGGGACCTTCTGCATGCAAAGCAAGCAGCTCCAGACGGAGCTTTCCTGTTTTGCTTGGGGGTGGGGGTGGGCGGGGGAGCTCTTTGCAGCGGCAGGGCGGGCAGAGGCCGTTAGCGTGCAGATTAAAGAGCTGTGTCAGCTCCTCCGCTTATTACCGAGTGCATAAACGAGACGGCCAAGCGGGCCCAATGTTTTCGGCAAGATTAGGCTTTATGGCCAGGGTTGGGGGGGGTGGCTGCTTTGCCAGCGGGAAACAGTAATAAAGGAGACGGAATGATGACTAATTTTAAGATGGGAAAGCGTAACTCCCTTTCTTGCCTGCAGATTCTCTTCTCTCCCTCCCTGACTCTCCCCAACTTGTAGCCTCGCAGAAGAGTCCAGGAACACCCCCACATGCCCCCTCGCATTAGGCTTTCAATCTGTTTTGTATTTCATTGCATTTTTTTTAATCCCACCTCTTTCTCCAAGGAGCTCTAGGTGGCATGCATGGTTCTCCCACTCCCCCTTTAATTCCCACAACAACCTTGCGAGGTAGGTGAGGTTGAGAGAGGCAGGAACTGGCCCGAGGTCACACCCAGTGGCCAAGTGGGGATTTGAACTCTGGTCTCCCAGGCCCTAGTCTGATGCTCCAACCACTGCACCACACTGATCCACAGGCCGAGGTCTCCCATTGTGGAAGTGTGTGTGTGTGTGGGGGGGGGGTAGCTGCTGTTTCCAGGAGGGTTATATTGACAAGGTGTCCTCTTCTTCTTTCTCTCCCCCCCTCCCCCCCCAAATGATGCAGATCCAAGACCTGGCCATCCGCTGTGTGCAGAAGAACATCAAGAAGAACAAGGGGGTGAAGAACTGGCTCTGGTGGAAACTCTTCACCACCGTCAGGCCTCTCATCGAAGTTCAGCTCACAGAGGACCAGATCAGGGGCAAAGATGTGCGTACGATCTCTGAGTAGCCTTATGCTGAGTCAGGTGATTGGTCCACCTGGCTTAGTGTTGCCTGCACTGACTAGTAGAAGCTCTCCAAGCTTTCAGGGAGGGCTGTTATTGTCGTTACATTTATATCCCACCTTTCCTCCAAGGGGTTTATCGTCTGGCATTGTGTCTACATGCAAGACTTGCTTTTGCCAACATCAGGGGTGGACAAGCGTTTTTAGCCTGCCCTCCGGATCCAGAAACGGGCCATTTTTTAACAGTGGGGCAGGGGGCCACCCACCTGTTGGTCACTTGGCATCATATGATGCCCGGTGATTTCAAATTTCAAGCCTGGGAGCGAGCACAGGCTTATCTCTGATCTTGGCGCTGTCCAGCACTGAGATCAGTGATAAGCTTCTCCTGCCGCCGCTGCCTTTTACCATCAAAGGAAACAGGTTAATCTCCAATCTTAGCCCTGTGTTGTTTAGCTCCAAGTGTTGCGTCTAATGCTAGTCCTACTCAGAGTAAACCTGAAGTTAATAGACACAGCTAAAGCCTGCAGTGGGTTACTTGCAGTGGGTCTACTCTGAGTAGAGCTTAGTTGGCTACAACGCCGAGATTGGAGGGAAGCAACCCCCTTATCTCTAATCTTGGCACATAGCACTATGTTCAGGGAAAACGGTTCTCTGCACCTGACATCCTGTGACATCAGGTGACTGACAGGTGGGTGTGCCCGGAATGAGCTCTTGGGCCAAATTCAGAGGCTTGGAGGTTCCCCAACCCTGACCTGTTTAGTAGCAATTATCTCACCTGCCAGAGCACCAGAAGCGTCTGAGGTCTGCCCTGATTGCCAGGTATTTAACTGGAGGATCATTGTAGCAGGGACTTCTTTTTTTCAACTCCACACTAGAGCAGCTAAAACATCACCAAATAGTGTGCAAGCTTCTGAGTCCTCCAGAACTCTTAATCCCCGGCTAATTAGTAAACAAATCAAAGGAGCGGGGCGAGGAAGAAAGTTGCCTGGTGGTGAAGCCACTAGTCTGCGTCTTGTAAGAGCCTTGAGGGAGGAAGCAGCAGACACACAGATGAGGCTTAGATGGTGCAGGGCAGGTTCCAGGTTGCCCCAAGGCCTTTTGGGAGGGAGAAACACACAGCAGCTCATTTCCCTGTCTGGAGATTAAAAAACAATTGGCCTGTTGCTCAGGTCTGTCTCTATCCTTGGATGAAACACACAGGCTTCCCAGAGTCTCAGGGAAGGGTCTTCCCCCCACCTGCTCCCTGATCCTTTTTAATTGAGCTCCTTCTGCATGTCGTTCTGCGTCTGAATCGGAAATGTTTTAAATCTACTTTAATCATCCCGTCGCTTGTGTGTTTGCCTCCCTGGACTTAGTTGGGAGGGCAGGTGGGATATTTCTGAAGATGGTCATAATAACAATCATGGATCTAAGCAGGTCTTTCTCTCTTGATTAACACTGTGGCTCCAAATCCCAAGGCAGGGGCTCTTGGGACTTGGTAGCTGCTGCTGCTGCTACTGCTGCTTGGCAGCCTTTGGCCTGACCTTGCCTTTGCCTTCTGAACAGGAGGAAATCCAGCAGCTGAAGAGCCGGCTGGAGAAGGTGGAGAAGGAGAGGAACGAACTGCGACTCAGCAGCGACCGCCTGGAGAGCAAGGTGAGATGGTTCCCAGGACCCCCCAGCTCTCGTCTCTTAAACGTGCCTTCAGTTCCAGCCCCGGAAACGTGTGCTAGGAGCTGTATGGAAGCAGGGTGTAGGGCAGGAGGATCCAGGATACTTAGAGCCAAGTCAGGAGCTGCACGCAGCAACCCAGGACTTAGTGCTGCAGGATCCATCCTTTGCAGACACACCTTTAACCCAGACAGGCAGCCGGAGAGCCATTTCTTTGTTGGTTTGTTTATACCATGTATTTGTAGGGTGGAGATGATGGGGGTACTGCTACTACTGTCGTCGTGACCTACTTTAGATCCGCTCACCCCCCAGCAGGGGTGGTGGTGGTGGTGGGGGGGAGAAAATCAAATAATTTTGCATTTCAAAGTGAACCTACCCCTAATCCAGATTTTCCAGTGTTGGTCTCCAGCCAAGGAATCTGCGCTAGAAAGGAATAAACGAGGGTAAAGTGCCCATAAAAAGGGCACATATTAGTGAAAGTGGTGTGCAAAATCCCATCCCTGCCACTTACTTTCCCCCGTCTCCAGATCTCGGAGCTGAGCTCAGAACTGACCGACGAGAGGAACACGGGAGAATCCGCTTCCCAGCTCCTGGACGCTGAGACGGCAGAGCGGCTGCGAGCAGAGAAGGACATGAAGGATCTGCAGGTCAGCCAAGTGGGGCAGAATCCAGGACCCTTTGCATTGGGGGGGTGAGGGAGGGTTAAGCAAGTGCCCCTCAGTCCCAACCCAACCTAGTCACCCCAAAGAAAGACTCCATGGTTGTCATTCAGCTTCCTGTGCCAGATCACTTGGGTTCCTGCGTGGCACTAAAGCCACATTCACACCATACATTTAAGTCAATATCATGCTACTTTAAACAGTCTTGGCTTCCCCCCAAGAAATTTGGGGGAGTGTAGTTTAAAGGTGCTGAGAGTTGTTAGGAGACCCCCTGTTCCCTTTCCCAAAGCTACATTTCCCAGAATTCCCTGTGAAGAGGGGTTGGTTGCTAAGCCATACTGGAAATTGTAGCTCCGAGAAGAGAGTGGAGGGTGTTCTAATAACTCTCAGCACCCTCAACAAACTACAGCTCCCAGAATTCTTTGGGTGAAGCCATGACAGTTTTGAAGTGGTATGATAGGGCTTTAAATGTATATTGGGTGGGTGAGGCCTAATTCTATGAGCACATGTCTCCCTGCCCTTTGACAGAAGTTTCCAAAGGTGGTTTCCGGAGATGATAATAATGTACTTTCCCAAAGGGATAATTTAATAATAAAAGAGCCACCAAATTGCAGCATAGAAATGGCTTTACAAACCTGACAGAATAAACACAACACAACACAACACAACAACACAACACAGAGGACTTTGCTTGCCCCCCCCAAAAGAGATCAGCCCTGGGGTGCCAGGTCAGCCTTTTTCTGAGTGCTGCTTCTGTTTCTCCATGATGTTTCTCCTCCCTCTGGAAAGCGGTGGTGGTCCTGAGCGCACAGGAGACTTGAGCGTTTGACCCCTGCTCAGGGGAGGTCCCTGAGGTTGCATTGGGTGAGCGCAGACATAGCAATAAATAGGAAACAAATCCCCCCAGGAAAGCAGCCTTGGGCTTCTGCCTGCTTGCCGAAGCTGCCAGCCTCCAGCTGCTGCAAACTCCCACCGTGTCCCCCCAAAGTATCTGAAGCCCACCTTGCAGTAACGCAGAGCTGGGCTGTCAGTGCGGCTGCCTCCCTTCTGGGGAACAGGATCCATGTCGAGACACGACAGGCGCCCACAATCTGAACTCTCCAGAAACCATTGCAGGCATTTTTGCTCCGACAAGCTTTCTCAGCTGGATGTCTCTCTGCCTTAAAGTGTTCACTTTGTCCCCCTTTAAAAACTATTTTTAGCTTTTTTTTTTTATTATTATAACCATTTGTGAATTGCCTTAGCATGGATGTAAAAGGCAGTTGAATAATGCAATAACAATGTTCGGGGCCCATCAGATCTCAGCCCTGCCTTTGGCCACCTGTCGTCGTCCTCCTCCTCCTGCACAGTAGTATCTCAGCGGGATCTGCCCCACTGGTGAAGTGGGGTCAGGGCAGCGGCCTTGCTGGCCCCTTGTGTGCTCTAAAATGGCTTGCCTCTTCTGCCTTCCAGGCCAAGTATGATGCTCTTAAGAAGCAGATGGACTCCATGGAGATGGAGGTGATGGAGGCCCGACTCATCCGTGCTGCTGAGCTCAATGGTGAGATGGACGACGATGACTCAGGTGAGCCACCCTAAGAAACATTCACATTCCCTGCTCCCTGTCTTGCTGTGTCCAGCTCTCCCATTCTCTGTCCATTCTCCAGTCCTTACTCAGGTTCTTTCTTTCTATCTATCTATCTATCTATCTATCTATCTATCTATCTATCTATTGAATTTATATGCCGCCCTATATCCGCAGGTCTCAGGGAGGTTTACAGAATAAAATTGGAATATAAAACCACAAAATACATAATCTTATTTGGCAGTAGACTGAATTATGCAAAGCAGACAGATTTCAGATAGCTCAAGCTTTGGTCTCTATGTTTAAAAAGTTACTAGCGACACGGGTGGCGCTGTGGGTTAAACCACTGAGCCTAGGGCTTGCCAATCAGAAGGTCAGCGGTTCGAATCCCCGCGACGGAGCTAGCTCCTGTTGTTCGGTCCCACCTAGCAGTTCGAAAGCACGTCAAAGTACAAGTAAATAGGTATTGCTCTGGTGGGAAGGTAAACAGCGTTTCCATGCGCTGCTCTGGTTCACCAGAAGCAGCTTAGTCATGCTGGCCAAATGACCTGGAAGCTGTACGCCGGCTCCCTCGGCCAGTAAAGCGAGATGAGCGCCACAACCCCAGAGTTGGTCACAACTGGACCTAACGGTCAGGACTACCTTTACCTTACAAGTCCTCAAGATTTGGAGAGGCTGGTCTGGAAACGTAAGTGTTTAGATTAGATGGAATAGTAGAGGACAAGGCTGTCAGTGGCAACTTGCCATGATGGCTCTGTGCCTCTGAATGCCACTTGTTGTGAATCGCAGGGGGACAGAGTGATCTAGCGCTCGGGTCCTGCTGGTGAGCTTCCCCTTGGGGCATCTGGTTGGCCACTGTGAGAACTAGTCTAGACTCACGCAGGGGTGGCCAACTTCCAGGAGACTGCGATCTACTCACAGAGTTAAAAACTGGCAGTGATCTACCCCCTTTTGGGGGGTCCAGGTCAAAGTTGCTGAGCTTCTTTAGGAAGGAGGAAAGCGACATTGAGCTTTTTTTAGGAAGGAAAGCCCTGTTTTTGGTGGTTCAGGTCATTTTAGGGGTGCTGGGCAAAGGTGTTGAGCTTTTTTAGGGGAGTCAAAGTTTTTTGACTCTCAGCTTCTTTGGGGGGGGAGCCACTGATCTACCACAGATGTCTGGTGATCTACCAGTAGATCATGATCTACCTGTTGGACATGCCTGGACTAGAGGATCCATTGGCCTGATCCAGCCAGACTCATCTTTTGTCCTTACGTTTTCATTTCTGAGCCCTACCCATCTGCCACCAAGTTCTTGCTCCACAAAGTGAAACCTGTGGTCGCCTGTGTCTGTGGCCTCAGGGATAAGGACAAGGTTTTTTCCCTCCCAGCTCATCCTTGGCCCCCTAACCTCTGTTCCATCTCTTCCCCCTTCTCCTTGCAGGCGGTGAGTGGCGCCTAAAGTACGAGCGTGCTGTCCGTGAGATCGATTTCACCAAGAAGCGCCTGCAGCAGGAGTTTGAGGACAAGCTGGAGGTGGAGCAGCAGGGCAAGAGGCAGCTGGAGCGACGGGTGAGTCTTCTCTCTGACACACAGTCACGTGCCCTCTCCTCCTCCTCCTCCCCCCTCTCCCTTCAGCACACCTTGATGTGCTGGGCACCGGGCAGCCCCTTCCTCTGTGCTGCCAAAGCACATCCCCTCTCTCTCAATTTCCCAGGATGCCTTGCTCTTCCCACCCCTTTTCTGCCACAACTTGTGACTATTTGGCTGGAGTTGCGTGCTCTTGCGAGGTGCTTTGTCCGGTTGTCTGTTCCATTTGAGTTTTTAAAAGCACCCTCCACTGTTCTGCTTTGCCGCCTCTGCTTTTATGGGCATGGCGTGTTGGCTGCTGGCACAGTGTGGCAACTTAGCTGCCGTTGCACAATGAGCCCCACCAACCTTCCCTCCTTTCCTCCTAAAATGGGGGGCGATTTTTGGCCAGACTTGGGCACCACGTAGGGAAGAAGGAAATAGGCCTGCCATTGCACTGGCCTGTGTCATGTGCCCCGTGACCCTATCTTGATTCTCCTGGGAACGGTTCGCTCTGTAAACACACTGGGAGATCCACTTGTTGTCTCTGGTAGTGGCACATATTAAATCTTTTGTGAGAGAGAAAGTGAGAGGAAGAGAGAGAGATTGGATGGGAGAGGGTTTTTTGGGTCGGGGGATTGTGTGGAGAGGGGCAGAAATTTGGACTAGGCCAATCGTCCAGTACCCTCCAAGCCCACAGATGGCTATGCTCTGCCTCTATGGTTAGATTTATTTACTTATTTTTATTGAATTTATATACTGCCCTATACCCGCAGGTCTTGAGGCGGTTCACAGAATAAAATCAAAATATAAAACCACGAAATACATAATCAATACAACCAGCCAATAACACCCCTCCCCCCCAAACAACACATCTTAAAAGGGCATAGGAGCCAGCAATGCTTCTGCATACCACTTGATGGAAGCTGCGGGAGTAGGAGAGAGCTCCTGTGCTTGGGTCCCGCTTGCTGGCTTCCCATAAAGGGCATCTGATCAGCCCATCTGATCAGCCAGCGTGAAAACAGGATACTGGACTAGATGGGCCTTCTTTGGCCTGACTCAGCAGAGATCTGTTGTGATAGCAGAGCCTCCATGCCCAGGCACAGTCTACCTCTGAATACCAGCTGATGGGGAACAGCAACTGGAGAGGGGCTGTTACACTCAGGCCCTGCTTGTGGACTTCCCTTTGGGGGATCTGGTTGTCAACTGTGAGAAAGGGACACTGGACTAGATGGGCCATTGGCCTGACCCCGCAGTCAGGCTTTTCTCCCAGGTCCTCTGACGGCCCTCTTCCCTTCACAGCTGACCGACTTGCAAGCGGACAGCGAGGAGAGCCAGCGTGCCCTGCAGACGCTGAAGAAGAAGTGCCAGCGGCTGACGGCCGAGCTGCAGGACACCAAGCTGCACTTGGAAGGCCAGCAAGGCCGCAATCACGAGCTGGAGAAGAAGCAGCGCAGGTGAGAGGCGGGTGGCGGGGAGGGCCTTGAGCCAGTCGCCGGGTAGGAGTGGGAAGAGCCTTACCAGACCCCCAAGGCCTGCCGACTGCAGCAGGGTGCGGAAGAGCAGCCCACTGGTGCTGGTGGCAGAGCCCGTTGCAGAACGGTGCCAATTCCCCGTTGCCCCTTCCTGGCCGCAGGCTGTGGCGGCCTCCATGTGCAAAGTACAGATCTATTCTTAGCACAAATCAGGAATTCCAGCAGGGGCTTTTTAGGGAAGGGGCTTTGGGTGTGGGAGGCCTCTTTCTGCTGTTGCTGTGGCTTTGTTTGCTTATTTGGAATGTTTCTCACATCCGTCACTATGACACTCAAAATAGCATGCAGTGCGGGGGGGGGGGGGAGTGTCAAGGTGGTCTCCCCCCTCCAGGTACTGACTGGGCCCAGACCTTCAACAAGGTGGCGTCACCATCTGACCTGAGAACGTGTCCAGGGACCTAATGTGAAACAATCTGGGAGTCAGAAACCCATGCTTCATCTACTTCAGATCATTTTATTTGTTTGTTGGAGCTCAAGGTGGTGCACACACTTTCCCCCCCCCCTCCCCATTTTAGTCTTGTGAAGTAGGCTGGGCTGAGAGATAGGGACTGGCCCAAAGTCACCCAGTGGGGTTCACGGCCAAGGGAAGATTTGAACCCTGGTCCCGCAGGTCCATGTTCAGGATTCTAACCACCGCACCACATTGCCTCTTCCATCCAGCTGATCCGCTGATAGAGCCCAGTTGACTTTCTGTTCAGTCTGGTTCTGTAGGAACACATTTCTCACGTCCCCTTGTAGCATCTGCCTGCGGGTGTGTTGGTGCAAGCACAGCTCAGCAATGCAGCCCATGAAGTCCGGTCCTAGGTCCCTTAACCTTCGCCCAGGGTTGTGTAATTTTAATTATTGGGTGGAATTCAGCATTGTGCTAATTTGACTGTCAAGAACAGGCACCCCCAAACTTCGGCCCTCCAGATGTTTTGGACTACAATTCCCATCATCCCCGACCACTGGTCCTGTTAGCTAGGGACCATGGGAGTTGTAGGCCAAAACATCTGGAGGGCCGCAGTTTGGGGATGCCTGGTCAAGAACATAAGAAGAACCTGCTGGATCAGGCCAATGGCCCACCTAGTCCAGTATCCTGTCCTCCAGTGGCCGACCAGAAGCCTGTGGGAAAGCTGCAAGCAGGACCTGAGCACCAGAGCGATCTCCCTGTGGTTTCTAGCAACTGGTGTTCAGAAGCATTGCTGCCTACCCAGCCATGGAGGCAGAGCAGAACCATCCTGGCTAGTAGCCTTTGATGGCCCTCTCCTCCTCCACGAAATGGTCTAATCCTCTTTTAAAGCTGTCGTCTAAGTTGGTGGCCATCGCTGCCTCCTTTGCGAGTGAGTTCCACAGTTTAACTATGTGCAGGTTTCTCTGCTCCTTCCCCAGGAGAAACCCCACCCCCAGTTTAGCTTGCCACCCGCAGGAGTCCCATCGCAGAGTGTCCCTTCCTGTGCGGAAGGTGCCAGCTGTGTGTCTGTGGGTGCTACTGCCTTGCACCTGTGTGTTGCAGAGGTTCACCTAACTTTCCTACCCCCCCCCCCAATTCTGCATCTCATTTCACGGCTCAGCTTTGTAGGGGCAGAATGGCCAGAGAAGGCAGCCTGTGTGTCCCCTCCCCAGACCCCTTCCACTGCTGTTTGCTGCAAATCCAGGTAGTGCCATCTAATGATGAGCAATTGAGAAGTTGTCTGGAGAGCCGTTAGCATCAGAGCCTGGACTGTGCCCTCCATCCTTCTCCCCCCACCCTCTCCTTTCCTCGCCATCTCCTCTCCCATTACGAGACTCTGCTCACTTTTTTTTCCTCCTAAGGAAAAAAAAATGTTATTAAGCAGTGGAGACGCTTTCATCTCATTATGGTAATGATCACACGGCAGAAAGAGAGAGGAAGAAAAGAGAGAGACCCAGCGAGTGAGAGAATCAACCTAATTAATTTCAATTTCCGAAGAGCAGAGCCCGCGTTAATGCCGCTATTTATTACTCGGCGCGAAGAAGAATGGGGATTAGTTGACTGGACGTTTAACATGGGTCACTAAATAAACGGGCGACACTGATGTTTTGCCACGGAGCCAAGGATAGAAATTGGAGAGGAGCTTGCGCCGGCTCCGCTGTGGCTTTCTCCCACCCTGCAAGAGAGGGTCCCCTGGGTGGCTCTAGTCAATGGGGTTCACACACACCGTGGGGTTCACCTGAAGCCCCAAATACCAGGCATCTGAGTTTGGTTGACTCTGTTGCATGGCTGGCAGAGGGAATAAAAGAGTTCTGCTGCCTCAGGCCAAGGCTGCACGTCATCCAGCGTTCTGGGTTCCAGCTGTGGCTAGTCCTGGGAAGCCCACAAGTGGGGCAGGAGGAGCAACAGGCCCTCTCGTGGTCTTTACCTCCAGCATCTATGGTGATGCTGCTTTTTGTTTTAAGGCCACTTCCTAGCCCAACTTACCCTGTGTTACCTTCACAACAAACCTACAAGCTTGTTAGGTGGGGACAGTCTCTCTCCCTGTCCCTCTCTGGCCGAGCAGGGATTTGAACTCAGGGCTTCCCTGATTTGATCTGTAACTATGCTGCGCCACCCATAAACATCAGAAGAGTCCTGCTAGGTGAGGCCAAAGGGAGCCCCATCTAGCCCAGCATCCTGTGGTCTGCTAGATTTCCCAGGGGGGGAGCCTGAAAGCAGGACCTGAGCACAACAGCGCCTTCCCCACTTGGGATTCCCAGCAGAAATACTGCTTCCAAAAGTGGCATTGTGGCAGGTATCCATCCATATCCTTAGCCTCCTCCGTGAGGCTCTGGTCCTGCTTCGGGACTTTCCTTTGGGGCACCTGGTTGGCCACTGTGAGAACAAGATGCTAGGCTAGCTGGGCCTCTGAAGACTGTGTGTGCATGTGCATGCTTGGTAGCCCTCCTTTCGTGTGCAGGCTTTTTCATCTTCATTGACTTTTCTGCTCGCTGTCTCTCTGCCAGGAAGCCCTTAACCCCACCTTCCCACACACCTTGCATCCTCCACACCTCTCTTAATTTCCCCCCAGCTCCCCGACAATAACAGGCAGGATCTTTCGATTAGCAATTCAAGGAAGGCACCGGGGAGGATTCTCTGCAATTTGCTCCCTGCTTTGCGGCTCTTCTGGTGGAAATTAAAGGCTTGTAAACAGAGGAGTTGAGAGGCCCCCAGCTGAGAGCAGGTTTAAAGCAGAGGGGTGGGGGGGGGAAGGCTCTTGGCAGGGGACCCAGCTAGCGGGTGGCAGGCGGGTGGCAGGCAGAAGCTTCAAGAGGGAGGCAGGGGGGCTGGAAGGAGGCGAAACGAGCTCTTCATGGCCGTGCCTGAGCTATCGAGGCTGCAGGTTGATTTCAAAACAGTGAGCTGGGAGCAGGCTTGCCTCCAGATCCACCCATCGGTCAGGTCTTCTGCCGTGCAATCAGTTCAATAGCAAGTGCAGAATTCAGCTTTTATGAGGAAACCCTTTAATTTCCCCCCTTCTATTTTTTATTGAGCTAACATCACTAACAACACACACACACACACACACACACACACACACACACACACACACACACACACACACCAGGCTGGTACAATAAAAGTAAAAGTCTGAGTATGCTTTTAAACATGGGATAAAATAAAACCCATTAGTGTTATTGGTGGGATGAATCTTAGAGAGCAATAATATCATATATTATTGAATCAACCAAATCCATTGATAAGCAGAGGGAGGTGACGGACCGTGTTCTTCCTTATTGACATATGTAATAAAAGCAAAGCAGACCCCTGCAATTTCTTTCTTTTTTGAAACATTTCCCCCTGGAAGCGCATAGCTTGTGGGTTGAGCTTTTTCTAATAAAGCAAGTTCCCATACTTCGGGATGCCATAAATAAATACTGGCCTGGTTCAGATCTCTCCGGAAACAAGCCATTGTGGTTCTAGCACCCATCAAAAATGGAAGTATTAGCAGTTCATTAAAAACAACTTTTTAAAAAGCAAAATTCTTGCTTTTCCGGCTGCTGGGATAAGGTCAGATGCAGGTGAGCAGCTCCCAAACCGACTTTCTCCGTTTATGGATTGGGCCTGAACGAGCTTCTTTTGGCAAGGGCCCTGCTTCAAGGACAGGCACCATCATGCTCCCGATTTAAGAACATAAGAAGGGCCTGCTGGATCAGGCCAGTGGCCCATCTAGTCCAGCATCTTGTTGTCACCAGATGCCCCACAGGGAAACCTGCAAGCAGGATCTGAGCATCACAGCGATCTCCCTTCCTGCGGTTTCCAGCAACTGGCATTCAAGAAGCAGTGCTGCCTCCAACTGTGGGGGCAGATAGACCCCCCCCTCTCCATGAATTTGTCTTATCCTCTTTTAAAGCCACCCAAGTTGTTGGCCCTCACTGCCTCCTGTGGAGGGGAGTTCCATAGTTCAATGTTAATAGTTGTGATGTTCTTGGGAGCAGGGTGGAGCCCTGGGGCCTCCCAGCCTCTTTCCCTTACCTAGTAGTAGCAGTTCCCAGCTGGACTTCATTATGGAGTGCTGAGACTCTTCCATGTCCTGCCACCATCTGAGCCACAGTTTGTGGGAATGTGGAGCAAGACCTTCACTGGCGCACAGGCCCTGGAAGTCTTGCTTAAACTCTGCCCTCCCATCCTTCAGAAAACACAACCACAATTGCTCTGTTAAATTAGACCTGCTCTTGTTTTTGCCTTGTCCCCAGAGTTTTCTTAATGGTGCTGCTGCGTTGCTTTTAGTGAAGTTGTTCTTGGTTCTTAATTTCAGTTTATTGTTTGTGTTTTTTAAATGACGTTTGAGAGAGCTGCTTCGACGGACACCCTCCCCACTCCACAGCAATGTATACATATTTATATTAGTTTAAACAGGCAGCAGATGGAGTTGCACTAAGGAGTGGAGGAAGGCAGCTGTTGCTGCAGCCCAGGTGGCAGAGGGAGCAGGCTTGGTATCCTCAGCCAGCGGAACACAGACTCTGAGTTGCACACGGGTCTCTCTCGCCCACAGGTTTGACAGCGAGCTCTCACAAGCCCACGAAGAGGCCCATCGCGAGAAGCTGGGCCGGGAGAAGCTGGGGCGCGAGAAGGACATGCTCATCGCCGAGGTGTTCAGCCTCAAGCAGCAGCTTGAGGTGGGTGCTCTGTCCTGCAGCGTTGAAAACTGAACCCCCCCCCAAAAAAAAATCCCAAAAAGGAAATGGGGAGCTAGCATTGCATGCATAAGGCCCCAGATTTAGTCACGGAATCATAGACTTATAGAGTTGGAAGCGGACCCCTCAAGGATTGTCTAGCCCCGGCATCCCCAAACTGCGGCCCTCCAGATGTTTTGGCCTACAACTCCCATGATCCCTAGCTAACAGGACCAGTGATCGGGGGAGATGGGAATTGTAGTCCAAAACATGTGTAGGGCCAAAGTTTGGGGGTGCCTGCTCTAGTCCAACCCCCGGCAATGCAGGAATCTCAACTAAGGCATCCTGGACCGATGGTCCTACTACCTCTGCTTAAAACCCCCCAGTGAAGGAGAGTCCACCACCTGCAGGGGAAATCCACTCCAGTGTTGGAAAGTTCTTCCTAATGTTTAGCCGGAATCTCCTTTCTTGTCCCATGAGTCCCCAACAGTGTCTCTGAGCAGGGCTGGTGGAGCCACTGAGGGCCATAGAGCCACTGCTGGTCAGTGTCACCAGCCCTGAGTATGATGGAAGAATGGTCTGGTTTGAGGAATGGCTGCACCTTAGCAGTGCAACATCTTCCTTGTGTGCGGGAAGCCCAAGGTCCCATTCCTGATGTCTCTGCGGATGACGGGAAGCCAGTCCACAGATGATACCAAGCTAGATGGACCAATGGTCCGACTCCGTATGAGGCAACTTCCTGTGTTCCTAGGGAAGGCTGGGAAAGGGCCTTGCTGGAGCTCCCCCTCAGCCGTGTGGCTTCTGGTGTCTTCAGCCCAGCAAGGGTCCTTCCCTAAGCTCTGTGCTCTGAAGGAAAACTCTCCCTCCACTTCCACCCAACAGCCATTTCTTGGGGCTTTTGAGCTTCCCTGCCGCACACTTAAGCATTCCTTCCCCACTTCCCTCCCTCCCCAGGAGAAGGAGTCCAGCATCACCAGCGTCACCCAGAAGGTGGAGTCCCTGGAGGCCGAGCTGCAGGACCTCTCTTCCCAGGAGTCCAAGGATGAGGCGTCTCTGGCCAAGGTCCGGAAGCAGCTCCGGGACCTGGAGGCCAAGGCCAAAGACCAGGAGGAGGAGCTGGATGAGCAGGCAGGCACCATCCAGATGTTGGAGCAGGTAAGGCCTGGTCCGGGCGGGGCCTCCTCCTCCTCTTCTCCTCTCTCTCTGCCGGCTCTGGCTCTGCCGGTTTTCTGGGTGTGCCGGTTTCACAGGGGCGTGTGGGCCGTCCCGTCCTCTTCCCTTCGCACACCTGAGCTGCTGCTGCTGCCACCGTGATTCTTCTCCTGCTGCGGCTCCAGTTCAGCTGGTTGGAGCCGAGGCAGCTGGCCCCGGGAGAGGGAGAGGCGTCTGCCCTTGCGAATCTGGAAGGTGCCAACAGGCAGGCAGACGCAGCCATGCAGGCTGCGGAGGCAGCGGCAGCAAGGCGAGTAAGTAATTGCTTTCAGAGCCATTGATCTGGAGGGCTGCTGTGCTCCCCAAGCGCCGGAGCTTTGTGCGCCAGCCTGGCTTGCAGCTCAATGCCCAGCTGCTCCCAGTGTGGCCTTGCCCCAGCGTGAGCCGAGCAGAGGGAGAAAGATGGCAGCGGCTGGCAAAACAAGCCCGATCAAGGCGAGAGCCAACAGCAGCCTTTCTGCCTCTTGGTTGGTGGTGGCAGCGGCTGGTGGGCCTTTCAGTCCCACCAGCTAAATGAAAGAGCTTTTTAAGCATGATAGAGTACAGGTGGTGCTGATGGGACTGGCGAGGTTGCGCCGAGCTACTTGAGATAACTCTCTCTCTAGAAAGAGTGTATATATCACAGGGCAGTGGAGGGTGGATGGCAAGGGGCTGGTGAGCTGGGCGAGCACATAGAATCATAGGATTGTCGAGTTGGAAAAGGAACCTGAGGGTCTTCTAGTCTGACCCCCCTTGCAATGCAGGAATCACAGCTCAATAATCCCTGGGAGGTGGCCATCCAGCCTGTTTAAAAGCCTCTGGGCACCACTTTCCGATGGAGTCCATTCTACTGTTGACTTTGGTTAGTTTTTCCTCCTTGCTTGTAATTTGAATACATTCCTTGAGATCCTCACCTCTAGAGCAGCAGAAAATGAACTTGCTCCGTCTTCCCTGTGACAGCTATTTCTAGGGGCTAGGCCAGGCATCCCCAAACTTCGGCCCTCCAGATGTTTTGGACTACAATTCCCATCATCCCTGACCACTGGTCCTGTTAGCTAGGGATCATGGGAGTTGTAGTCCAAAACATCTGGAGGGCCGCAGTTTGGGGATGCCTGGGCTAGGCCCCTGCTCACTCCATTCATCAACTACCCCTGCCATTCCCCACTGCATTAACACCCTAGAGCAGGATTTTCCAAATTTGGGTCTTCAGCTGCTACAATTCCCATCATCCCTGACCACTGGTCCTGCTAGCTAGGGATGATGGGAATTGTAGTCCAGTAGCAGGTGGAGACCCAAGTTTGGGAAACCCTGCCCTAGAGCTTCCCCTTTTCTTTATGCAAATCCAGGATTGCCATGGGGCAATTCTACTAATCAGGGTGCATGATGACAGCCTTGCATTTTTATGTATATAGGAAAATATACATATTGATGACCGAAAATGACAAAGGCAAAGGCTGGCAGTTAGCTTTCCAGCAGGGCCAAGTTGAGATGTGTTGAATGGTCTCTGCCTCCCCTGCTTACTGCATGGGCAGTGGGCTTGGGTCATGTCCCCCCAAACTGAAGCATAGAATTGTAGAGTTGGAAAGGATCACAAGGATCATCTAGTCCATCCCCCTGAATGGCAGCAATTTTGGGGCTAACATGGGGCTCGAACCCCTGACCCTGAGATTAAGAGTCTCATGCTCTACTGGCTGAGTTTTCCCAGCAGTCCTGTTTTCACTATTATTTCTATTTATTATACTTATATATCCCCCTTTCCTCCAAATACTTCGACTTCTAACAGCAGGAGACTGAACTTGGAAATCTGTTTGAGATCTGGCAGGGAGGCCACAAAGGGTTTGCAAGTTCTTGAGCCTTTGCTGCTGAGCTGGCCGCGTGGCTCTGCCTTTGACCTCTGGACCCAAAGGACTTGGCTCCTGGTCTGTTCAGGGTGCTAGTCCCTGTTGTGTGCTGGGCTGTGTGTGAAGTGGCATGGCTCAGTGACCAGAGAGATAATGGATGCTGTGCTCCAGCCGCAGGTTAGGAACCCTTGCTTTAAGAGAAACCTGGGGTTCCTCTCTGAACACCAGTTGCTGGGAATTGCAGTTTGGGAGAGTTTCTGTTGCGCTCATGTCCCGCTTGTGAGGTTCCCACTGGGGCAGCTGGCTGGCCCCTGTGAGAACAGGAGGCTGGATGAGGTGGGCCATAAGCAGGCTGTTCTTATGGTTGTAGCCCACCTTAATACTATTCAGAGTAAACCCATTGAAATTAATAGACATGACTAACTTAAGGTATTAATTTCAATGGGCCTGCTCCAAGATAAAAAGTAGTTAGATGCAGCCCTTATGGGGTACATTATTTAAAATCCGATTTATATTTCTTACGAACCTCAAAATGAGCTCTGTTGCATCAAGCCAGCATTCTGCCGGCTTGAGCACAACAGCATCCTGCCCTCCTGCGGTTCCCAGCACAGGGAGGGACAGAGCTGGGTTTCCCGGCAAATAGGTCCTTTGGGCGTCTCATTGGTTCCTTCTCCCCCTACCCTTCAGGCCAAACTCCGGTTGGAGATGGAGATGGAGAGGCTGCGGCAGACGCACTCCAAGGAAGTGGAGAGCCGTGATGAGGAGGTGGAGGAGATCAGGCAGTCCTGCCAGAAGAAGGTGAGAAAGGCTGTGGGTGGTTTCACAAGCCCTTTAGGAGCCAGAGAACCCTGGCTTGTATCCCAATACAGTTCTCTCATATATATAGAGAAAGAGAGAGTGAGAGAGAGAGAGAGAGAAAGAAAGAAAGAGAGAGTAAAGTCATACTGTATTCAGAACTCAAAAACATCACTCCCCACCAACGGCAGCCATAGACCCTCCACCCACCCCTTCCCTAGAGAGTTTAATGTCATCCACACATCAAAAGCATATTCATAGTACTTGGTTACAGCAGGAACAATCAGATTAAAGTAAAGGAGAAAGGATTTCGGGCTTGCCAGCAATGAAGTAGGATGTGTCCAAGGTCTTAGAAGTTGAAATAGGGCACTCTAAAGCACTTCCTTGATGCCTTGGTGATCCAGGCATAAAAAATGCTGCAGACAAGTGTCTGCCAAAAGCAAGAGATAAAAGAGATTCAAGACACACACTGGCCAAGTGTCAGGCTTGTATTGGGTTGGAATTCGGTTATTACCACCTCGTCTATTCACACATTCAGTAAAGGAGTTACCAACTCAGTTTTAATCTGACAAGGCCCCTCAAAACCAATAGACCCAAATTAGCCACCGACCATTGTTTTCGGTGGGTAGGAGTAGCACTGGATACGAGCCCCTGGGTTGCTGAGGCTTTTCCGTGAGACTTCCCTTACACACCCCTATAAGTAACGGGGGCACTTGCTGCCATGTGAAGCCCCTTCTGGGTGTCTGCTGGGCCCTGCTTCTTCCTCATCACAGCAAGGCCTTGAAATGAAATATGCTGCTTCCTGGGAGCTGCAGGGGATCGGCCTCTGTTCCCAATTAGCAGGGCAGGAGCCCAAGCTCCAGGGTGACTGTGGCGCAAGGCCTTTCCCCCTCCCAACCGTTTCCTGGTTCTGCCTTCCTGCTACATACCAGGCAGCTGTTTAACACCCCCGCCCTCCGTCGCCTTAGAACAAGGCACACACAGATGGAAAACATTAGAACATAATTGCAGCACTTTGCATGTATATAGTACTGCATTTTGCACATATATAAACCATCTCAGCGATCCTTAAGAACACTCTGGTCAGTGTAATTCTCCTTGGCTGCAGAGAAGGGTGAAGGGAGGCAGAGGTTGGGAACATGCTTTGCCCTGGAGGAAGCATTTCAATCGGGGGCTTCCTGGCTGAGAGTCAAGGTGCATCTCTCTTTCTCTCTGAAAATTAATAAATCATGAAATTTCACACTTGGAGGACAAGTCAATACCGGGAAGCATTCAGCTCCTGAGGGAAGCAGAAAACGAGGATGTTTGCAGAATGATTCCATCTGAGTGTGTTATGGCGGTTTTCCTGAAGCTGAGGGGCCATTAAGGTCTTTTGGGGAACGCCCTCGTTCAAGAGGGCCCTTCTCACCACCACCACCAGCTCTGATTCTACCCTTTTCAAGAAGCTAGGTATGGATTTTGCCTTCAGGTCATCAGCACGGCTGAGTTTTCAATTCATTTAGCAAAGCCTCTCTGCCTGACTCTGGAGTTGAGAGACAGAGACAGAGACCTTGGTTTGGAAAAACCAAGCTGTGAGCCAGGGAGCCCCTCAACTGAAACCCTTTCCTCCTGAAATCCCGGAGAGCCGCTGTCAGTCATTTTACTGATTGATTGATTGATTGATTTTAAACACACACACACACACACAGAGAGAGAGAGAGAGAGAGAGAGAGAGCGCAACTTAGCAGCAAACACTGTTTTGGTGTCAGGTAAAGATTTAACCTCCCCCCCCTGGTCTTTAGTGGACTGAGATGATTCTAGTCTTAGTAGTTGTTGTGGAGGTAACAAGGTCTTGTTGTCTATACCACACCCACCTGTCAGTCACTTGTCAGATCAGCTGCCTCTTATCTGAGCACTGGCTGCTGTGGTTGGAGATAAAGAGTCTCTTCTTTCCAATTGAAGGGTTGTAACCAGCTAAGTTCTACTCAGAGTAGATACATGGAAATGAATGCACCTAATTAACCTAATGGCCATTAGCTGTTGCATGCCACCCACAGTGTTTTTATATGATCCATTTCTTTCTTTTTCACTATGGTATAATATGTTTATGCTTTTAAATGTCAGTGGCTCGGAGACTAACAAGTGACTAATAAACTTAATAAATAATAATAAAAGTATTAGGAGGCTGCTGAATAAGCTGAAGCAAAATTTGAATCCGGGCCAGGCTGTGGAGCTGGTTTTCCATGCCACGGTTCTGTCCTGGAACACGCAAAGTACGAATAGTTTGCAGAGAGTGCCTTGGACCACAGGCAGAGTGCATTTATTTCACCCCTGAAACATCTGGGAGGAGAGGTCCACACTTTCAGAGAGATTGCAACCCAAGAAGGCTGGGGTCTCCTACTTCCTTCCCTCTCTCCCCCCCTTTAGATACAAAGTGCTAATGATGGCTGAGAAGGACTCAGGCCTCTGTGCAGCTTTGATTGATAGTTTTTTGCCCATCCAGTCCTCCTGCCTTTGGTCTCTCTGTCCAGCCAAACCCTTCCTGCCCTGACTAGTGTGATCAGTCACTCTTCCCCCACAGCGTGATTTCCTCTCTGCCTACGTTGATCCCATTAGCCGAGTGACACAGCCCTGGCCGGCACGAACCTGCAATTATCTAAATGAACATTTTTCTGAGCTAGCTCCTCTTGAGAGCCTGCTGCAGGCAAGCAGCTCTTAGTCAAGGTCCTGTGTGCAGGGGATGCAGCTGGGGAAATTGTTAGGCCTCCTCTCCAGGGGGTGGTCTGCTTCCCACATGGCTGGGGCCCAGGGTCACTAAGGGGCCCTCCACCTTGGCTGTGAGGGGGCCTCCCCTCATAATGCTGCCCATTGTCTTTCCATCCCTCCATTCATACACCAAGGAATTACAAATTCTGAAATGTTTTGAACTTTTGTGTTCATGTGACATTCTGTTCCCTGAGGACATGGAAGCAGGACTTGTTTCCACCTTGCTGTGCTTTTTTAAGCTTCCAAGGGGAATAGAAGTCACGTCTGTGCTATAAAGTGCCATGATACCACTTTAAACCATCCTGGCTTCCCCCAAAGAATTCTGGGAGCTGTAGTTTGTTAAGGCTGCCGGGAGTCATTAGGAAGGCCCCCTATTCCTCCCTTGGAGAGCTACACGGAGCTGGAAATGATCCCCAGGCTGCCAGCAGCAGCAGCAGCCTCCCCAGGTCCACCAAGGAAGACCCCCTCAGGACCCCTCTGCTTGCTTTGTGTACCCCACAGCTGAAGCAGATGGAGATGCAGCTGGAGGAGGAGTATGAGGAGAAGCAGAAGGTTCTGCGGGAGAAGAGGGACCTGGAAGGGAAACTGTCGGCTGTCAGCGACCAGGTATGGATGGTGGCGGCAGCAGCAGCAGCAGGGGAAGAGAGGGTGGGCGAGGGCTGCTGTAGGACGACCACCTCTTGTCTTTCCCCCTTACATCTCTCCTCTTCCTTCGCACAACCCTCCAGGTCAGCCAGCGGGACTTTGAGACGGAGAAGCGGCTGCGCAAGGATCTGAAGCGTACCAAGGCCCTCCTGGCCGACGCTCAGGTCATGCTTGACCACCTGAAGAACAACGCGCCCAGCAAGCGGGAGATTGCACAGCTGAAGAACCAGGTGCTGGGAGAGGGGGCTGGGAATGGGGGTGGCGTGGGGGGAGCAGGTAGAGAAATGAATGAAACTATCGGGAGGGTAGACAATAGACAGTAGACTCAGTAGACGATACTGAGCTGGATGGACCCAACAGTCCTGTGCAACTGTTGGCCCTGCAGAGGTTTTCATCATTCTCCACTCAGGCCGGATCTTGTTTATTATTTATTTCATAAAATTTATATACAGTGGTGCCTCGCTAGATGAAATTAATTAGTTCCATGGGTCAATTCGTGTAACAAATTTTCCGTCTAGCGAGTCCCAGTTTCCCATAGGAATGCATTGAAACTTAAGCAATGCGTTCCTATAGGCTCTGGGGGACTGGCAGTGGCATGCAACGGGGCTTCGGAGACGGTCTCCGGAGCCCCGTCCGATGCCGGCTGTGTGCAAGGTGGTGGGGGGAGAAGCTCTCTTCTCCCAGCCACCACCTTGCCTGCCTCCCCCGACATGGAGCGCAACTTTGGAGGTCTCCAAAGTTGCGCTCCGTGCCGGCTGTGTGCGGCGAGAGGCGACGGTGGGGGAAGACCTTTTCCCGCCGCTGCCGCCTCTCACCTGCCTCCCCCGACACGGAACGCAACTTCGGAGGTCTCTGAAGTTGCGCTCCGTGCCGGGGGTGCGGGGCGAGACGCGGTGGCAGGGGAAGACCTTGTCCCGCCGCCGCCTCTCGCCTGCCTCCCCCGGCACGTAGCGCAACTTCGGAGACCTCTGAAGTTGCGCTCCATGCTGGGGATGTGGTGCGAGAGGCGGCGGCGGGGGGGCGGAGCCGAATCGCAGCAGGCACTGCTTGCCCCCGCCTGTCTTCCCTGAGCCAAGGGGAAGACAGGCGGGGGCAGCCACTGCACCGCCGCGTTTCGGCTCCATCCCCCCTGGCAAAGGAAGATTAGCTGTCAGCTTCCCGCGCTGACAGCTGATCTTCCTTTGCCGCTTTCTATGGCCTGCTTCGTAAGACGAAGCGGCGGTCATAGAAAATTTTGTCGTCTTACGAATGCCTCGCGCAACGCAAAACTCTTTCGTCTAGCGAGTTTTTCGTTGTGTGAGGCATTCGTAAAGCGAGGCACCACTGTACTGCTTTAGGAATAAACTAGATGCGGTTCACAAAAACAGATAAAATAATTATCACCCCCCAAAAAATTCCAGCTGTAATTTAAAACATATGGAAAGCTGAAACCACAGTATAATTGACTAAAACAAAATAAAACTCCTACAAGTTTTCTGAACATCTGGCCATAGGCCATGCTTGGTTTTTGCAGGGTCCCTGCAAGGCAGGCTCTTGGTTTTTAGTGCCTGGCAAGACCTCAAAACACCACCACCTCAGGAGGCAGAACCAGGCCTGGACACCCCAGGGGAATAATAACACTGTTTTATTACTAAGTGCATTGATACCCTTTTCTCCTAAGTTGGGATACAAGGCAGCTTACAACATTTAGAAGCATCAGTTATAAAATACAAAGTAATAGAAACAAGCTACAGTAGTTAAAAACAATAATTAGGGTACATCAGGAAATGCTTAGGGCCAGCAGTCAAAATACACTTTGCCCTGACGGGAGCTCAGTGGCCAGCCTCATCTGTGCCTTAGTTTTCAAAGGCCTGCCTAAAAAGGAAGATCTTAGCCTGCCAGCAGAAGGTTAGCAAGGAGGGAATTCCGCAATAGGGGAGCAGCCACAGGAAAGGCTCCTTGTCCCTTGTGTCACCACCAGCCATGTCTCTCTTGTTCGCGGGACCGAAAGAAGGTGCTCCCCTGAGGATCTTAGCACCCAGGCAGGCTCCTAGAGGAAGAGACACTCTTTCAGGTAGCCTGGGCCCAAGCCGCAGAGCAGAGAGATTGGGGTGGAAGGCTGACAGGCGAGGTTTGGGAGGGAGTGGCTGTCGTCCTAATTGTCGCTACCCCCTTGGGCTATGGGGGCTCTTGCTGCAGTTGGAGGAGTCAGAGTTCACGTGTGCGGCTGCTGTCAAGGCTCGCAAGTCCATGGAGGTGGAGATCGAGGACCTGCACCTGCAGATAGATGACCTCTCCAAGGCCAAGGGAGCGGTAAGCACCCCGAACCACCATCACTTCCCACTAATTTAAATCATCCTTTGTGCTATGCGGTCTGGCACATCAGTGGCCTCTGATCATTGACGCCTTCATTTCTTCAAATCATGTTCCCTATTCTACCTTTCCCCCACCCAACTAGGATGCTCAGAAGTACAAAAACTGCCTGCAGGTTTGGGTGTGGTTTCTTGGGGGTGGCACGGGCACTAGCCAATCGATGCCAAGCACAGCTGGGTTCCCCGTCCACCTTGCAGACCCAGTTTTCAGAGCTTGGCCCCTGGGGAGGCGAAGCTGCCTTTTGGATTGAACTGAGCAAGGGCCCCTTCCAACCCGACTTCATTGCTCTCAGGATGTGACCCTCTGCCTTCAGTGTCATCTCCTCCAAAGCTGGTCTGCAAGAGACCGTGCTGCCGCCTCCCCAGCGAACGAGAGCAGAGAGAGGTGTGTGCACCTGCCATCACTTGCCAGCCTTTGAGTTAAGAGAGTTCCCAGCTCTAGTTTGCGGGATCCTTCTAGCAGGGGATGGAACCTTAGGAATCCTTAGACACCAGCTCACCCTTCGCTCCTTAACCTCTCCTCCCCGCCCTCCAGCTGGAAGAGCAGCTGAGCCGTTTGCAGCGGGAGAAGAACGAGGTGCAGAGCCGTCTGGAAGAGGATCAGGAGGACATGAACGAGCTCATGAAGAAGCACAAGGCGGCTGTCGCTCAGGTGAGCCCCTCCCCCACCACTACCACTGCCCCAGTTTTGCAGATGCTTTCACTGCATCCTCTCTGCCCACCCCACACAGAAACCCCCTCCCCTAGCCATCACCTCAGAGAGATTCATAGGAGTTTGATTGTAACTCCTGCAAACAGCAGTCGTGGTTGCTAAACACTATAGGAACAAATTATAGGTGGTCATTATAGGAACAACTGTTTAGAAATTGGCGACTGAGTTTTGATTTCCCTCTTCCCTCCCTGTCCCTTTTACTTTGCATATTGTGGTTTTTTGTTTTTGTTTTAAGATTGTAAGCCTGAGGGTAGGGACTGTCCTGTTTCAATTGTATTGTTTGTTGGTTTTGTCTAGCCAAAGGCATTGCAAAATGCACAAAACAGAATAAAACATATTATTACACAGCTAAAATAATCATTAGCTAGAGATGATAAGTTAAATTCTTCAGGGGAGCTGGCAGGAGACTCTTAGCAGAATGTCAGGGTGGTGGTGGTGGTGGTGGTGGTGGAAATCTCTGGGACTCAGCTTGGCCAGCACTGGCTTCTAAATCCTCTGTTCTCTCCAGGCCTCCCGGGACCTGGCCCAGATCAATGACCTTCAGTCGCAGCTGGAGGAAGCCCACAAAGAGAAGCAGGAGCTCCAGGAGAAGGTAGGCACTGGAGGGAGGGGTGGGTTTTTTTTGGGGGGGGAGTCAGCTGCCCCTCTTCCTCTTCAGCCCACGCAAGGCTGTGCTTCCCTGAGTGACAGCCCCTTCCTTCTTCCTTTCCAGCTACAAGGCCTCCAGAGCCAGCTGGAGTTTGTTGAGCAGTCCATGGTAGACAAGTCCCTGGTCAGCAGGCAGGAGGCCAAGATCCGCGAGCTGGAGACGCGGCTGGAGTTCGAGAGGACGCAAGTGAAGCGCCTCGAGGTGAGGAATCTGGAGCCAGGCCGAGGGTTTTCTGGAGCCGGGAGGCATGCAGAGGAGCATCCTTAGCAGCAGGGGTTTGCTTAGTGCGGTGGAGTTGGTCGTAGGCGAGCGGGGTCTGGGCTAGCAGACCCTAGGAGGCAAAATATCTCCCCAGGGCAGCTCAGACCTGGCTCCAAGAGGTTTGCTTCTTGCTGGGCTCTCATTCCCTCAGATGGCGCTGGGGCAAAGCTGAGTGGGCTGCTCTCTTGGAGTCAGATTATCTGGAACAGAACAGAGTCTTGGGTTCGGAGCTGCCCCTGTAAGTGGGAAGAAGTGCTTAAAAGTCCATGGAGAACTTTTAACTATCACATCAGATAGATTCCAAGGGAGTCTTTAGTCTTTAGAGAGTCTCCAGTCACCATTGTCCTTTCTGGATGCCGTGCTCAATTCCTTCCCTCTCTCTCCCCCCCCCACCCCCAATCCAGAGCTGTGCTCATTCCTCAAGTTAGGAAGTGGTGCTTTGTGCTACGTTGTTTGGGCTAAAGTGCAAAACCACCAAGAACAAGACATACATCTCCTGCAACTGCTTGTGGAGAGGGGGATGCACCCAGCATGCAAATTGCCACGTCTCCTCTTTTTAAAATGCAAGAAAGTAGAGCCCTGCTCTTTCCCCAGCGGAGTATTTTAAAAGGAAAGCATTGATTTCTACAGGCACAGAACTCTCCGCAGCTGCCGTGGTGGGTACATGTGTGTACCGCCTTCTGGTTCCCATGTGAGAAATGCCTGCCCCCCTAACTCACGCCTCTTCCTCCTCGGTCTTTGATGAGTGAAAAACTTGTCCCCCCCTCCCCCTATTGGCTCAGATGCTGTGATGTCACAGCATGTGCACAAGCATTCTAATGCCTTGAGGTGGGAGGGAGCCATTTTCAGGGAAGCAGATTGGCTGGGGTGGGTGGGAACCTGCGCGAGACAAAAGGGCAGCAGAAAGAATGGTGGGAGGTGCAAAATTCAAAGCATCTGTGGGCTGCAAGAGCCCCGGAGAGCAGAGAGAGCGAAAGAGAGAGATGTGTTTGGTCTGTGAATTACAAATAAGCAGCCTCCTGCTGTCCTCTTCCCCCATAGCCCTGGCCTCAGCCGGCAAGTAAATCTCCTGCTCCTGCCCCCCACGTCCTTGGCCCTACAAATGCCACCTTGGGGAGGCCGGTCTCTGTCTCTCGGCTTCTGCTTGCACCTGCTAAGTGCCCTGCTTGATATTCTACCGCCGCAGCTCCTTTTTCCTCCGAGGGAGCTGAGAAGCTTTAGAGTTCCCTCTTAATATTTCTGTGCCATTATTCGCTTCCCCCTTCTCTTCCTCCCCTCTCCACACCCCCTCCCCACCCCAGCCCCATAAATATGCAGGGGACGGCACTCGGCTGCCTTGAAAGGATGGAATCTATTTTTCTCCCTACATTACATGCTGTAATTACTTCACACAAAGTTAAATCTATTTTTCCAATTCACCAAAGCCCCCCTGATTATTCTACCCACGCCTGGGGAAAAAAGTTTCTCTCTCTCTCTCTCTCTCTCTCTCTCTCTCTCTCTCTCTCTCTCTCTGGCGCAACTCCTCAGCCGCCCCCCCCCCGCTCTTTCCTCCACTCTCTCCCTCCCCCTCGAGCCAGTTCTTCCTCCCACCCCCCCTCATGTAAATTCATAGTGCCGGGTTCGTTTGTTCCATTAGTGCTCGGCGGGGAGCGATTGGGCAACGCTTATTCCTGAGCTCCGGCCCCGGTAATTGCCGCTGTCTGCTGCCATTATGTGCAGCAGATGAATATTGATGCACCAGCCCTTGCACGTTGCTGCTGCCTCATCTTCACCTGCCATGGAGCAGGGAGACGGTGGGGGGGGGGTACCTTCACCCCTTCTCAAGGGTGGAGAGGTCAGGGAGGTGCCTCGTTTCGACTTGTTTTGGTGCTATCCTGATGCCAGCCTCCAGCGAACTGTAAGAACATAAGGAGAATCTGCTGGATCAGGCCAAAGGGGACCCATCTAGTCCAGCTTTCTCTTTTCTCAGTGGCAATGCAGGTGCCTGTTATGGGAAACCCACAAGCAGAGCACAAGCACAAGAGCTGTCTTCCCTCCAGTGGCTTCCAGCAACTGGTATTCAGGAGCATCATAGCCTCCAAGGGTGGAGGCAGAGCTTAGCCATTGTGGCTAGTAGCCATCGATAGCCCTCTCTCTCCTCCATGAATCTGTCCATTTCCCAGGCCATCCAAGCTGGTGGCCATCACTGCCTCCTGTGGGAGCAGGTTCCATAGTTCAACCATGCGCTGCGTGAAGGACTATATCCTACCTCCACTGCCTCTGAATACCAGTTTCTGTGAATCACAGGTAGAGTGCTCTTGTGCTTGGATCTTGCTTGGGGGCTCCTCACTGGAGCATCTGGTTGGCCAAGAGGCTGGAGTAGATTGCCCCCCCCCCCATTGGCCTGATCCGGCAGGACTCTTGTAAAGGGAGTAGTCTTAACTCTCCCTAAAATTGGCTACTGGTCACGATGGTTATTTTCTCCTCCGCTGTTGGGGGCATTAATGCCTTCCCATTGGGGCATCTGGCTGGCCACTGTGAGAACAGAGTTCTGGACTATATGGACCCCCCATTGGCCTGATCCAACAGGTCTGTTCTGATGTTCTTATAAAGGATTAGACAAATCCACAGATGGGAATAAGGTTATCAGGGCTGTGTTCTGCCTCCACTGTTACCAGGTGGCATTAATGGCTCTGAATACCAGTTTCTGGGGAGATAGCGCTGCTGCTGTGCTCAGGTCTGCCTTGTGGGCTTCCCATTGCGGGCATCTGTTTGGCCATTGGGAGAAGAGGATGCTGGACTAGACGGTCCCTCTTTGGCCTGATCTAGCTGCAGCCAGGCTCCTCTTCTCCCCCTGGGACCCCAAAGAGCTGCTGTCAGTCAGCGTAGACAACACTGGGCTAAATGCCCCCAGTAGCCTAACCTGGAATAAAAGACCTCTTTCTCCCCTTGCCCGCCCTCCCCAGAGCTTGGCCACCCGCCTGAAGGAGAACATGGAGAAGCTGACGGAGGAACGCGACCAGCGCACAGCGGCTGAGAACAGGGAGAAGGAGCAGAACAAGCGGTTGCAGCGCCAGCTGCGGGACACCAAGGAGGAGATGGCTGAGCTGGCAAAGAAGGAGGCAGAGGCCAGCCGCAAGAAGCACGAACTGGTAGGGAGGGGGAAGCGTGTGTGTGGCTTTTTTTGGACGCCCGCCTTGCCCATTTCATTGCTGGAACAGAGTTGCGGAGTAGTAGGGGTGGAAGGTACCCTAAGGGGGCATCTAATCCAACCCCCTGCAATGCAGGAATCACAGCTAAAGGATCACTGGCAGGTGACCATCTGGCTTCTCCTTAAAACCATCCCATGAAGGAGAGTCGGCTACCTTCCAAGGGAGTCCGTTGCGCTAGGAAACAGGTCTCACTGTCAGAAAGTTCTTCCTAATGTTAAGTCGGATCTCCTTTCTTGTCATTTGAATCCGTTGGTTCGGGTCCTTCTCTCTGGAGCAGCAGAAAACAAGCTTGCTCCATCTTCCATGTGACGGACCTTTAGATATTTGAAGATGGCTATCCCATCACCTCTCAGTCTTCTCCAGGCTAAACAGATCCACCTCCCCATAAGGCTTGCTTTCCAGGCGCTTCATCATCTTGGCCACCCTCCTCTGCACACCTTCCAGCTTGTCAATATCCTCCCTAAACAGAAGTGGACCCTCGGCTGCTCTACACCTGGTGCAGCCCCCTCCATTCATTAGACCCCTCTTGGCTTCTCAAGGCTCACCATGAACCCTCTTCCTGCTCCACCCATTCTCTCAAAGGCAGGTTTTTCACCGCCCTCCCTCTCCTTCCCTCCCTGCTCTGTGTATTTTTTATTCTAGCTAGCACCCCTGGCAGAGTCCACCAACCAGAGCCGAATGCAAGGTAGTTGTGGGGGAGGTGGGGCAGAGCCAGGTGCAAACTGGAGGGTGTGGGATGGAGCCGATCCCTTCCACTGTCCCCCCAACTGGGCTAAGACGTCTACGCAAGTGCAAATTTATGTCCAAGTTAATTGCAGGGTTAAGAATTTCCAGCAGTGTTTTGAGAACCAGAAATGAACTTGCAGGCGTTCCATCTAAAAGAGAAGCCTCTCCTGCTTCCTCCACCTCCTTCCAGCCTTTCCTGGCTTTCTTCATTTTGGCAGGCTAATTTAGGAGTGGGAAGGAGAAACACACCATTGTTGTTAAATGGTTGGGAGTCAGAAATCCTTGAGATAGAAAGGACCTCCTTCACCCAGCGCAACTGTGGAGCTCCCTTCCTCAGGAGGCAGTGATGGCCATCAACTTGAATGGCTTCAAGAGGGGATTGGACACATTAATGGAGGGGGAGAGGGCTATTGATGGCTCCTAGCCATTATGCCTCTGCCCTGCCTCCACAGTGGGAGGCAGCAGTGTTTCTGAATACCAGTTGCTGGAAACAGCAGGAGGGGAGAGTTGCTCTTGCCTTTGAATCTGCTTGCAGGGTTCCCCATAGGCATCTGGTTGGCCACTGTGAGAACAGAAGACTGGACTAGATGGGCCATGGGCTTGATCCAACAGGCTGTTCTTACATTCTCGGAGAAATATTGCAGAGATCTAACTGGTTTCTTCCTCCACCCCCTGTTCTTGGGTGCACATTGGTTAGGGCAAGACCCTTGGCTTCACCATTGCTCCATGCAAACTGACGGAGCCCCACCCTGCTGGGACACCCCTGCAGGAACACTTGCTAGGGATGGGCAAGAGGTTTGCCTCCCCCCACTACTACTTATCCAGACCAGAGAGCTGGGTTGCCAGCAGCAGCAGCAACATGGACCACTTGCGAGTGTGGGGGAGAGCGGCACAGCGGGATCCGCAAGGTCCCTGTTACCCTCCCAGAGTCATTCTCTCTTCTCTCCTCCTTTCCCAGGAGATGGATCTGGAGAGCTTAGAAGCTGCGAACCAGAGCTTGCAGTCAGACCTGAAGCTGGCCTTCAAGCGGATCGGTGACCTGCAGGCTGCCATCGAGGACGAGATGGAGAGTGACGACAACGAGGAACTCATCAACAGGTAGGCGATGGGGGGGGGGGAGCAGCCGCATGAGCTCTCCTTCTAGGCATCGCTGCGTAGCCCTCGCCTCGCATAAGACCATTAAGCAAAACCCTCTTGCCAGGGTGGGTAACCTGCAGGCATCATGCAGCTCCTGCCATTTCAGGCCGGGGGGGGGGCACCATGTTCTCCACCATGGGCCCAAGGCCTTCCTCCTAGCATGGTGTCCTCTTTACAAAGAGGTGGCCAGGCAGTTGCCTCTGCAAAGCTCCCAAGCAGGACGTGGGACAGCCAGAGGTAGACTGCCCATGGACACAGAGGCTCCGTGGAGCGAATATCACCAATGGTTGTGGAATAAACCCATCTTCCGAACACCTTTTAAGCAACCTGAGATTAGCAAGTTACTTTGGGCTGTAAGTCACTTTGGGTTGCCCTGGGCAAGGTAAAGCGAGTAACAAAATCAGATGATGATGATTAAATCCTCAACAGATTTTGATAATGTAATTACACACACACACACACAAAAATAGTTGTTATTGGGGAAAACAATAACAGCTATTTTATTTAGTGTGTAATTGACTCAATAACATTATATGGGTAGCATCCAACTCAAGAGTAGACCCCTTGAAATCAATGGGCCCAAGTTAGCCATGCCCATTAATTTCACTGGGTCTACACTGAGTTGGATGCAACCCATATAATGTTATTGAGTCAATATGAATTGTTTTCCGTGGGCCTGCTCTTCAGGAGGGCTGGAATTGGCTACAACCAGGTATCTCCAGCCCTGCTCATTGCGCCCTTGCAGTTCCCATCAAAAACTATTGCAGAGAGCAGTTGAAAGAGATGGGCATGTTTAGCCTGCAGAAGAGGGGAGTGAGAGGAGGTATGGTGGCCATCTTCAAATATCTAAGGGTCTGCCACATGGAAGGTGGAGCAAGATTGTTTTTCTGCTGCTCCCAAGAGGAGGACCCAAACCAATGGGTTCAAATGACAAGAAATGAGATTCTGACTAAACATCAGGAAGAACTTTCTGACGGTAAGAGCTGTTTTACAGTGGAATGGTCTACCTCAAAAGGGGGTGGACTCTGCTTTGTTGGAGGCTTTCAAACAGAGGTTGCATGTCAGGAAGTCTTTAGCTGGGATTCCTGCATTGCAGGGGGTTGGCCTGGATGTCCCTCAGGTCCCTTTCAACTCTACGATTCTATGAGCGAGTCCCCCTGTCACGCTCTTCTCTCCCCAGCTACGCTTCTCGTTTCTGGTTGCCCACCTTCCCTTCTCCCTCGTCCTTGTCCCACCTTCCTGTGGTGTTTATTTTGCCTGTTTTCTCCCTCTCCCATTCCCCCCTCCCTCCCTCCCCCCGTTCTCCAGTTTGCAGGACATGGTGACAAAGTTCCAGAAGCGCAGGAATAAGCTGTGAGGATGAGTTTCTCTCCCTTGGTTTCTAGTAACCTCTTTGTTACTCCTAACCTCAAGCATGCCATGGAGGGGAGGTGGGGGGGCCACAGGGCCTCCCCCACCCCCCACAATGTAGTTGCATGCCCCCCTTCCTTGCGTGCGCAATGGCCTGGTATGCTCTAACTGTGTTTGCTGTGTCCCAAATGGGAAACTAATCGTAGGATTTGGGGGGGGGATTTGTGTGTGAAGAAGGGGTTGCTGGGTCAAGCCTTGCTTGGTTTCTGATCCTGGAGGGGGAGAGTATTGTCTGTCTATTTATTTATTTATTTATTTATTTATTTATTTATTTATTTATTTATTTCCTGCCTTCTACCCAGAGCTGGGCTACATCTGCCCCCCCCCCAAGAGATAAAGTAAGATTCTAGTCCTCAGGGCAGCAGAAGCTCCCAGGTTGATCACCCAGAGAAGCAGTGCTCTCATTGGTGCTGATTCGGGGTGAGATTGTGGCCATTTGGGGAAATATCTTGCCTGAAATCCCATGAGTGCTTGTGGAACACACAAGGCGGCAGAGCAGGACACACTGCTTCTGACAGCCCTCATTCTGAAAAAAGGGTTGATTTAAACAGGAGCAAAGGAAGCCGTCATAATTTTGTTATAGCCAGTTCCATCGAGCTCAGTATTGTCTACACTGACTGGCACAGCCCTCCAGGGTTTCATGCAGCAAGTCTTCTTTCTCCCAGCCCTACGTGGAGATGCCAGTGGCGCAAGGGACCTTCAGCAGGCAAAGCCAGATGCTCTCTGCCGCAGAGATACAGTCCTCCTCCAGTTCTTTCCTTCAGTTCTCCCTCCCAGTTCTTTCGTTGGGTCACCGGTTGTTATGGTCAATTCTGGTGATTCTCCCAGTGGGCACACCTGTCCAAGTGCCGCCCCCCCCCCCCCGTGGGCAGTGGGTGCGTTGAGGATCCAGCACACCAGCTCTACTGGCTTTACACACACAACGGTTTTGAGCAAACACTTCAAAATTGTTGTGTTGTGGGCACTGCAAAGTCTTTGCAGGCAGACCGATTGCAGAGAAGGGCATTGGCTGTGACCCCCACGTTGGGTGGTTCCATCGGGGGTGAGGCTACATAGTGGATGAGAGCCTGCTGGTCTAACATCCTGTTCTCACAGTGACCCCATGGCAAACCCTCAAGCAGGATCCAAGCACAAGAGCCCTCTCCCCTCCTGGGGTTTCCAGCAACTGTGTGGCTGCCTCCAACTGTGGAGGTATGAGATTGGTGCTGGCACTGTATGGAAGCGCAGCCTTGCGGAGAATCGTGTGCTAAATGGGTGGGTGGGCTTCTTCAGCCTTCTTTTTGAATTATTGCTTTACCGCCTCACTCTAAGTGCTTGGAAAGTGTGGGCGGGGGGCAGAGACGTCCACCGGGAAGATGCTTTTGAGCATCCAGAGTTTTTGATACCTGGAATAACTGCTCATCATAGGACAGAGAGCAGCCAAAAATTCCAACAACCTGGACAAAATTCTCCTCCACGGAGACTGCCCTCTGAGGCCAGGATCCTGGCTCTCCTGCTGCAATGGCTGTGATGGCAGAGCCTCTTTCTTCCCCGAGCGGAAGATGGGCTTGGCTGTGGCTGTGGAAGGATCTATACGGGCTAATGATAAATGTAATCTTGTGTAGCAGTGATAGAGGGCCGCTAGAGCCTTGTTGTCACACACAATTAATGTCCCCCACAGTTCAGTCTGCGTTTGTTCGTTCCCCGGTGATTTGGATCCCAGTTAACTAATGGAACGCCTGCCTGGACATAAATTGCCTTTGACGGGAGGTTTAATTCCAACAATTTAAAATCTCAGCTGCCCCCCTGAGTTTGTTTATGGGGCTCCTTAGATTTCTTTGTGGGTTTTTTTTCCTTTCTTTCTCCCAAGCAAACAAAACAAACCCCCAAACACCCTGTCTCCTGGCATTTATTTCCAGAGAGGGAGATGTTGGGTTAATCAAGGGGACCTCGTTGCTTTGAATTTAACAAGGGAGATTCGGATTCAGGAGAGATGCTTGCACATTGCCTCGCTCTTCACTCCCGGACGGAGGAAATGAAGAATAGCGTTCATTTTAAAGTCCACATTAGATACCCATTAAGAGGGGGAGATGTAGAGGCTGTTCCTGCAAAGTTTCCGGGGGGGGGGTAGTGGGAGGGGCGGGGGTGTTCCCCCATGGTCGTTCCACTTAGCTCCCTGAAAAACCAGGCAAAGAGTTATTGAGCCCAGCGAGGTGGGAATGAGAAATAACACCCCGATCTGCTCGTAAACGCACTTGTTATTGCCGTAATCCTAATGAAAGCGGTAAACAGCCCCTGTATTAGAGGAGAGATTTATACGGGGACGGGCTCTAAACGTGTAGGAATACTTCCTGCCCCCCCCCTAAAAAACAACAACCACGCACAACTGTGCTTTTCGTGCTCGAGGCAATCAATACACTTATGGACGCTGCCTATAAATTTAGAGACTTTAAGCCGGATGGGGGCTGCGTTTACATGCACATATAAATCAGGCCTCGCTACCCTATGGTGGTGGTGGGGGGCATCTTTCAGCTTGCTTGCGGCCATAAATCTTTGCCCAGCTGAGTAGTTGCCGTGCGGGCTCCCTAAACTCCCAGTTTACCAGGGGACAGCAGAGTGTAGCTCTTCCCTGCCATTGCCTTAATCTGATGCTCTGGCAGAGGAGGAGGTCGAGGGCTGTAAGAAAGGAAGCCTCGCTCCCCATTCCTGCCCCCCAGCAGCTCTGCAATATCCCCCTTTCCTCCCTCTCCTTAACATCTGGCTGCTGTCTCTACCATTTATTATCTTTTCAGGCCCATAATTCAACTGGCAATGGGCAGGGGGTGGGGGTGGAGATTGATGCCAGGAGTCTGGGCTGGGGTGGATGGACAGGAAAGGTGCTTTGAGGTCCGTCCCCCCCTTTTCTTTTAATGAGCTGAACTCATCGTATTGGCAGAGGAACGAGCCTTTGACTCTTTTCGTTCGCCACCTCTTGGGGGATTTGAAGGTTTAATGGGCCTGCCCTCTCGGATGTACCTCGCCTTGAGAGCTCTCTCTCTCTCTCTCTCTCTCTCTCTCTCTCTCTCTCTCTCTCTCTCATATCATTTTGTAGATTCTTCCCTTTCGTCCCCTCTACAACATTCTCGATTTTCCCTGCACAGTCCCGTTCTGAGCCTCCCCTGTGGGAAATATCGCTATGCTATGAATGAGCAAGGTGTGGGGGTGTGGGGGTGGCTTATTTATACCGGCTCATCTGATACGGTTTCTTTTCCTCCAAAGACATGGGAGTTTGGTGCAAACATGGCTAATTTTTCTGCTGGGAATCTCTGGCCCTGTTGGGATTCCACAGGGTGTGTGTGTGTGTGTGTGTGCGCGCGCTCCTTGAAAATGCAAACAGAAGTTTCTTAGCCTCCTCAACAAACCATCATCTCCAGGAATGGAGAAGGGAGAAGCCAAATAGAAATAGACCCTTTTAACTTCATTGTGCTTGGAGGCTGCAGTGGGGTGAGAGAGGCCTTGTGGAAGAAGAGTGGGGGGGATTTGATGTTTTCCTCCAAAGAGCTTGTGGTGGTGTACATAGTTCTCTCCCCACTCATATAAGTCCCACAACAGCCCTGTGAGGTAGGTTAGGCTGAGAGAGGCAGTGACTGGCCTAAGGTCACACCAGTGGGGGGGATTCAAACCCCAGACTCCCAGTATTAAGTGTTGGAGTCTGACACTCAGTAACAGCTATACCACATCGGCTGTCAGAGAAAGAGTCCCCTGACTGGGAATGAAAGCCAAGGTGTGGTGGTGAAAGTGGCAGACCCTAAGCACTAAGCCAGTGGGTAGGAAGAGCAGTGCTTGCTGCCTGCCTGAGCACCATCATGGGTCCCCTAGGTGCACTGCTCTAAGCAGATCCTCAAAGGCAGGGGCATATTGTGAGAATCGGGAATGACATCGTGGCGTACAAAAATAAGTTGGAGCTGACGTTTGAGGACCCTTGAAGGCAGCTCAGCAGTTAGCCACAGAGAGGCTCAAGAGGCTGTCGGCTATCTCCTGCTCCGCAGGGTAGGGTAATAGATCTGAGCATAGCACAGACTTCTCTGTCTCTCTCCAGCTCTCCAGGCCAGCCGGCATGCGACGTTCTTGTTTAAAAGGCATTTTAGGGATGGAGAATGGTGCAGCCCTCTCTCCCATGCCCCTGACATTTGGCCAGGTTGGGCGCTTTCCAGGTGCAGCTTTCTTTAAGCTGCTGGAGACGGCAGTTCTTCCTTCCCCCAGAGAGTCAAAGGTGCATCAGAAGGATGATTTGGACTCCGAAATATCTGGAGGGGCGCCAGGGTGGGAAAGACTACCCTGCACACTCCTCCTGCCTTCACCTCTGGCGAAGAAGGCCCTGTAGGCCTTTGAGTTGTTTTGAAAACCTTCTTGACCCGAGGGCTGAACGTTGTGTGTGTGTCTGCAGACCACAGGAGGCGAAGCCTGTATCCAGCCACATCCAGCTCCCCTCAGCACAAGAGAGCCTGGCTGCTGGATCAGGCCCCTCTAGTCCACCATCCGGTTCTCACAGGGGCCTACCAGGGGCCTCTTTGGAGAAGCCCACAAGCAGGATTCGAGCAGAAGAGCAATTCTCCCCACTTGCGATTCCCTGCATTTACTGCTTCTACAGTGAAGTTAACCTTTCTCTCTGGCCTTGGCCAAGGTCAGGAGGATGTTCCAAGGATTTTTAAACCCCAGTCTGTTCATCAGCATGTGCCTACCTGTTGTAATCAAGGTGAGGTTGGGAGGTGGGTCCCTCCTCTTCGGCTGCCGATTAACTCTTTCTTGGCTGGCCCTCATTAAGTACCTTTTTTGTGCATGTCGAATATGCTCCTGGCGCCTGCCCTGGGAAGGACAGTTCTGACGCAGCCCCTTTTCCTCCTGTTCCAGTGAGGGCGACTCGGACGTCGATTCTGAGCTCGAGGACCGCGTGGATGGTGTCAAGTCATGGCTGTCCAAGAACAAGGGGTCTTCCAAGACGGTCTCTGAGGACGGCAGCCTGAAGAGCAGCAGGTTAGCATTATGGGGCCCAGGAGGACTCCCCTGCCCAGCCTCCATTCCTCTTCCTCCTCCTCCTCCTCCTCCTCCTCTTACCCACCTCCTCACCACTGGAATCAAGTCGGTGCAATGCGGCCTGGAGGGAGGGCAGTTCCCAGGATCCACTTTCTGTTTGCATACGGGGCCTTCTTCTGGGAAAGGATTCTTGCAGGTGGGTTCCCAGGAAGAGAATCTCTGTCTCTGTCCAAAGTGTGAGTGAGGAGCTGGGACCCCAAACTGCAGTTAGCTGTGGCTGATGGATTGGATCCTCTTCCCCTGGGCCACTTCTGTGCCCCCTGGAGCTTGGCCAGGCAGCTCCTGAATCTCTACACACACGCACCTATTTTCCTTGCAGGTATTCTCAAGCCCCACTTTCCTTGGGAGTGGGTGACCGTCATCCCGTGGGGTGCAGTGCCTTCCTTCCTCTGCACCCATCTCTCTTGGGGAGAATGTCAAGTAGGCCAGGAAGGGTGGGGTGGGGCTGGCGGCATGAGAACATGAGAGCCCTTCTCTCCAGCCTTCTGTTCTCACAGGGACCCACCAGAGGCCCCAACGGGAAACCCACAAGCAAGGTTTTATTGGCATGCATGCCACCTTTCCACAGTTCAAACCATGCTCACGGCAGCTTACAACATGGGGGGGAAACACATGGCTGCAACATACCAAAAGGACCTGTAGTGAAAACAAAATAAAACCTTAAAAAAATACATAGCCGTATGGAACAATTTCTGCATAAATCACAAGAAGATCTAAAATAAAGTTTTTTTTAAAAAAAAATCCCAACAGCAAGGCAAGAGTCCATTCAGCAGCCTCAGTTTTTGTAGCTGGAGTCAGTCGGGGGCCTCCCAAGCCAGATGGGAAAAGCCCTTCAGGAAAGAAGGGAGCGGGTCACGCAGGACTCTCAGCACAAGAGCACTCTCCCCTCCTGTGGGGTTCAGAAGTAGTGCTGCGTCTTGCTGCTGCGGAGGGCAGAGCACAGCTGTAGTGATTAGGGTCGGGGCAGCCTTGGCCACGAGCCCATCCTCCTTCCCCCTTCCCTCTGCAAGTTCCTGAATCCTCCAGAGCACAACCTGAAGGCAACCCTTTCCCCCCCACCACCCTGTCCTCCTTATTGCCCCTCCATTCCACACGCTCAGGCTCCCAGAAGGGGCTCCAGCAGCTACCTGCCTGTTGGCTCCTGAAGAGGGTGCCTTGCTGGAGTAGCCCAGCCAGCCAGTCACCAGCCCTCTCCCTCCCCTTCCCCTCCCCTCGTTCAGAGTCTTTGGAAGTGACCAGGAACCAGACGGGCTATTTATAGGACACCTGTTGCCATGGCAACCAGCGGCACTGAGCCTCGGCAGCCTGATGCTGATGGCGCGGGCTGAGCCGAGGGTGCCTGCCTGCCTGCATGCCTGCCTGCCTGCGGGTGTTACAAGGGCCTTTTGTGTTCCTCCGAAGTGGCAGGGGAGACGATCATCCCTCCCTGGGGTGGGGTGGGGGTTGAGAAGCCCCTCCCTGACCTCCCCCCATGCCGGCAGCTGAGTGGGCGCAGAAAGGGTGGCAGGAGCAGCGCTAGTGGACCTTGCCCACCCCAATCCCAGTGCACTCCTCAAGCGAGCGCCTGCTGAGCGGGGATCGGGTTGGGTGTTTGCGTCAAAGCCACTTCTCACTTTGGGGATTCAGCCCCCCTGCCCTCCCCACCAACGCACACCCCTCCTCTCCCCCTTCCTTCCCCCAAAGCCACCCACACGTGGTGCCATGTGCCAAGCAGAGGAAGATCTGAGGCACACTCTTAATTGGTTTAATTTATTCTTCGGCATGGATGTAAAACATTTTGTTATGGAAGATAATGCCCCCTTTTTGCCAATGCTGGGAATCAATTGTTACGTGCCGCCAGCGTTTTTCAGGTAGTTGACAACAAAATTAATTGAAATCAATAGCGGGTTTTTTCCGGGGGGGGGGGAGGGGGGAAGCAGTGGTGTAGAACAATGCCTTAATTTGCATGATGCTTCCTGTGAAGTTAATTCTTTCGCAGACATAGTGTTGGGCTGTGTTCTTTCTGGATCTTCTTTCTCTCCCTTTCCCCCTCCCACATGCTCACTCAACTTCTCCCACTCTCCTCCTCCTCCTCCTCCTCTTCCTCCTCCTCCTCCTCCTCTCTCTCTCTCTCTCTCTCATTCTCCCACACGCATCCCAACCCTTGAATTTACTGTCTCTCTCTTACTGTGCTCTCCCTTGCTCCCTTCCACCTGCCCCGTCAGAACTGCCCTGAACTCAGTTGCTAAAGAGGGCAAGGAGGCTGACGAGAGGCCCGCCTCCGTCATGAGCTCCCTAAGCTACAGGAAACGGGGCAACCTCAAGGACTCCATCGGGGGCAAAGGGGACGAGGAGACCCTTTTCTCCACCCTGAGCGAGCGCCCGGCCTCTCCCGTCCGCTCCTTCCGCAAGGCCAAACGCAACTCGGGGGCCAGCGGCCTGGACGACAGCAGCTCCCTTGCCTCATGGAAGAAGCCCAGCAGAGCGGTGGACGACCTGGACGAGAGGGGCTCGGTCCTCTCCCAGCCCTACTCTGAAGCCAGCGGCCAGCTCTGCCATAAGGGGTTGGACAACCGCCGGTCCATCTCAGCCGCGGAGTTTGACAAGACCTCAGTTCTGTCCGCTCCCATGAGTCATGGCGGGGCCTCTTGGGGCGGCCTGGATTCCCGGGAGCAGGACGCCAGGTCATCCCTCAGCTTCGCTCTCTCCAGCCCAGGCAGCTTGCGGCGGAGCACCTCCCGCCTGGACGACCTCAGCCCTTCCTACAGCCGCCCGGGCTCCCGCCTCTCCATGGGCCACTCCCAGCTGGACGACGCAGCCAGCATTGCCCCCAGCGACTCCTTCTCCCTCTACAGCCAGCACTCCCTTTCCCGCAGCCTCTCTGTGCCCCCACGGCCCCGCAGCTCTGCCGCAGATGAGCTGCAGGCGGAGGATCCTGACATCCGGCCCGTCAGCCACCGCAGCTACCTGGACCCGGACCTGGAGGCGGCCATCAACGAAGTGCTGAGCTACAAGCCTGTCAAGTTCAAGCGTTCCAGCCTGGATCCTGACTCAGATGGTGACGACGACAGGAAGAGTGTGCGGAGCACCAAGAGTGCCGTCCTGGCAGAGCGCTCGGCCGAGCACCCAGCCAGCAGCCTGCGCAGGTCAGCCTCGGCCTTGGATTGCTCCAGGCCTCATGGCACAAAGGGCAGGAGCCGGAGGAGAAGCTCCAGCGACTCCTCTTCCTCCTCCTCTTCGTCCTCTTCCCCGGAGCGGCAGCGGAAGAGCTCCAAGAAGCGCTCCAAGAAGTCCAAGAAGAAGTCCAAGAAGAAGAAGAAGCAGCGCTCGCGCTCGGGGTCCTCGGAATCCTCTTCTAGCGGCTCGTCGGGCTCCACCGTCTCTTATCGCAGCAACTCCAGTGTCAAGAAGGGCCCCAAGCGGGGAGGCCCGGGCTCCGAAGGGGAGGGCGTTTCCAGGGAGGGTCCCGAGGCCGGGAAGTCCAACAAGCAGCTCAAGAAGGAGGAGAAGCAGCGCAAGAAGGAAGTGGACAGCTTGATGATGAAGTACCTGTATCGCCCAGAGAGCGACTAAGGCAGGTGGCATGGAGGCAGTTGTGTGCCAGGTGTGAGCACGGCGTTCCTGACTAACCTCTAACCAGGGGGAGGGGGGCGGGAGGCCCTCCAGGCTGGATTTGAGCCGTATCCTGGATCAACAGCAACTCAGCTTACCCAACTGGAAGGATGTCCAGGTTGGACGGCTGGACGGCATGGTCGACTTGGCCTCGGAGTGTGCATGTGTTTGGTGTGTCTCCCCAGTCACTAACCTCGTCCTACAAGACTCGCCTTCCTTTTCAGGGCGGATCCTGATTCCTGTGCACTGGGTTTCCAGGTCCTCCCTGCTCAGTCAAGGGGGCGGCACCTAACCTGCGTGGCACAGGGTGGTAGTGGGGCATTTGTTTATTTCATTTCAAGTCATGCATCACTTCCTATAAAACATCTCCAGGAATTCAACAATAACAGCACTAGAAATTATATATATATATATATATATATATATATATATATATATATATATATGTTGTTGTTGTTTAGTTGTGTCTGACTCTTCGTGACTCCATGGACCAGAGCACGCCAGGCACTCCTGTCTTCCACTGCCTCCCACAATTTGGTCAGACTCATGTTGGTAGCTTCGAGAACACTGTCTAACTGTCTCATCCTCTGTTGTCCCCTTCTCCTAGTGCCCTCAATCTTTCCCAACATCAGGGTCTTTTCCAAGGATTCTTCTCTTCTCATGAGGTGGCCAAAGTATTGGAGCCTCAGCTTCACGATCTGTCCTTCCAGTGAGCACTCAGGGCTGATTTCCTTCAGAATGGAGAGGTTTGATCTTCTTGCAGTCCATGGGACTCTCAAGAGTCTCCTCCAGCACCATAATTCAAAAGCATCCATTCTTTGGCGATCAGCCTTCTTGATGGTCCAGCTCTCACTTCCATACATCACTACTGGGATATTAAATATATTAAACCAGCTGGGTTTTATCCAGTGCAGTGCTAAGCAACTCGTCCTGTCTGCGCAAGGGGCATCTAGTCGAAACCCCTACAAAGAAGGAATCCATGCTTGTGCAACAAAATTCACTACCACTCTTCTTCCTGAACATGCTCTGAATTTGTTCTGGGTTTCTCCTCAACCCTCTGGAGCAGATTTGGAAGGGGTGCGAGGAAGAGAGGGGGATAATTTCCATTGCACCAGCCAAAATCCTTAAAGCTAACATAGCGAGCACATTTGGATGCAGCCCAACAAAAACAATTTCACAAATTTTATTTAAGACATTTGTATAACGCTTAATCGCTTGTGTTTCTCAAGCGGCATACGTAAAAAAGCCAAACTGGATAAATTGAAACTGTGAAATAGAAATCTACGATAAAACCGAGTGCTATCTTGAAAAGCCTGCCAGAACGAGGAAGCCTCATCCATGCGCCTGACGTTCTGCAGGGGTGGTTGCCTGTCTAATCTGACTGAGTTGAGAGAGGGCTTCCACAGGCTTGAATGCACTGATGGTAAAAGCGATTAGAACAATTTCATATATAAAAACAATTTCAAGTCCAATACAGATAACGAGCTGGGATAAAGAAGAAGAAGAAGAAGAAGAAGAAGAAGAAGAAGAAGAAGAAGAAGAAGAAGAAGAAGAAGAAGAAGAAGAAGAAGTATATCTCCATTTTGAGAAAGGGAGGTCTTCAGGTGACATGGCCTGCCTGATGTTGAAGCCAGGCTCCTCTCTTTGTGGTTGGAGCAGGACAGCCTGCCCTCATTGGTGGCCTGGCTGTTCCTGCCATGCAGAGGTTCTCGGCATCATTGGTGGGAGTTATTATTATTATTATTATTCCCCACCTTTTTCCTTGACAGGCCTCAAGGCGGCTTACAGGTAAAAACAAGAGTTACTAAAAAGATAGAGAAATCTATCATTAAAAAATAATTAAACATTGATGGAATTAAAACTACAGTATATACATACATAAAATATACATGCAGAGGCACCTCTGCAGTTCCACAGCTTCGGGCTGCCACAGAAAAGGCCCTCTCCCCCTGGGCCACTGCACCCCCAAGCCACTGAGGGTGGAAGGACTACCAGTCTCAGCACCCGAGAAAGTTTGTAGGGAAGGAGGCGATCTTTCAGCTATTTGGGTGTATGCATATCTAAATCAGATTCCCACTTGGCCCAGTCAGAGATCTAGCCTCCGTCCAATAATTGGAGCCCTTTTCTGGGCAGACCCAATTCCAGGTTGAAATCCAACCTGAGTTTTGGGTGTGCATGTTTCTCCTGTCTGAATGGACTAATCAAGGTCAGGTGAGCAAGCCCTCCTGAGTGCCATCAGGGCAGATCTGCGGAACCCAACAAAGCCCTGGCAGCCCTGGACCACCGCTTGCCCCCCCCCAGCACTTCCCCCCCCCACCCAAACCCAAGGTGCCCTTCACGCCTGCAGTGGGTGCCCCCATGCACAGGTGCCAGGCTCTGTCCAGCTCTGGAAGGCCAACATTGTGCGCCCACCACTGCCTCCATCCTCACAACCAAGATTCTCCTCATCTTCTCCAAGTTCTCCCTCCTCCTCCTGGCCGCTGCTGGCTTGGTTTTATTTTGGCGTGTGGCACAGGAGATGCCAGGGTGCATCTACCTTGGCCAGAGAGAAGAGAGTTCCCAGAGGGGGGCGGGGTGGGGAGCCATAAGAAAACCGTGTCTTTCTCGGAGTGTCACTGCTGCTCTGAAGGCTTGAACATCTTCTGATGAGGCTGCGCTGTGCTTGGCAGCTGCGCACGCCCAGGTTGGGAGCCTTTGTTTGCCCACTTCGAAGATGTGACAAGAGAAAGGCGTCTGTGTGTGTGTGTGTTTATGTGTGTGTGTTTGCCTCTGCAGCAAGCATTTCGAAGAGAAGCAACGGCAGCGAAGGCAAAGATTGTGTGTGCGTCCCTCTTCTCCCTCCCTGCCAATCCCCAACAAAAATTTATTTGTGTATTAAATGGTTTCCGACAGCTTTGAATGGGAGAATTATCTAGAAAAGAGGGACCGCATTTTCTCTCCTTTTATTTCCTTCTCCCCGCCCCCCAACCCCGCACTTTTTTTAAAAAAAGACAATTTCTCTTTTAAATGTTCAATTACTATTGCAGCCTCCCGCAGCTGGGGGAATGTTGTGCTTTAGATTTCTTAATGCACTTAACGCTCCAGCTGCCATAACAAGAAATGGAGCTGGGAGGGGCAGGATTGGGTTCGGGTGCGTGAGTAAGAGAGGGGGCGAGGGGGGGGCGAGAAGAAAAGAGAAGGAAGAAAATGTGTCTCTTTTTTTCCTCTAAGCAACTGTGCAACAGGGTGTGGAATTGCTGAGAGCTGGAAGGAGGGACAAGGGAGGTCATTTAGTGAGTCTGTAAGCACACACACTCCCTGTTTTCTGTGATCACTCCTGCAAGTTTCACACAATTTGGCCATTCGTGTGTTTGCGAGAACAGCAAGAGATTTGGTGAATGTGCCTGACACTGTGTGCATTGTGGGAGAAACCTGTTTTTTTAAAATAATAATAAAAAATCCAGGTTTTCATCCTGAGAAAGAAAGGGTATCAAAAGTCTGCGAAGCTCGTCCCCCTCTCTCCTCCAAGGCATTCTGGAGTGTCAAATAGTTTTATGGGTTTTATTGATTCCTTTTATGGCTTGGCCTGTCGCTCTTTTGCCATCCTTCCCTGTCTCTAGTGTGGTGGAGTGGGACTTGATTCATTTCACAGCTGAATTACTCTGATTCGCACTCCACAAAACACAAACCGAAACGGCAACCGTCCTTTGAAATTCGCCTGAATTTTCCTAACTAAATTATCTGAATTTTTCCATGTCATTCTCCAGTGCAAAAAATAAAAAAAATAAAAATAAAAATGCATGTGCTGGAATTAAAGTGTGCGTAGAAATGCATAAGTTAGTGAAAATAACATGCAAAAAAAATGCATTACGGTAATGAACATTGCTTGCAAAAATGTATTAGGCAGGATTATTACTTATTTTATTTATTTGTAACATATGTTGCTTGTTTGTAAACAAAACAACAACAGAACAGCCACCTCAAAGCTGTTTGCAATTAGGATTGCATACAAATATGTCTGTGTTAGGAGAAATTTGAAGTAAAAGGCTGCCAAATTTTCACGAGGACTTTTACACACACACACACACACACACACACACACACACACATTTCTATATGGGCAGTGACCATTTTGCAGTGACACAAGCCCTGCATTTGCAAACTGACATAGAAATGTGGAGAACTAAACTTAAAGATTGGGAAAGATGAGGAACTGGAGAGGAAGGGAAATTGACAGCTTTCACCCGTCCTTCGCCTCCAGGCCATTTGGGCTTATTTAATTTTTTAATTTATTGCATTTATATTCCCCCCCCCCGGGAATTCCAGGTAGTTTAATCCCCACAGCGTCCCTGTGAGGTGTGTTATGGTGGGAGGCAGGTCACACCCAGCGAGGGCTCCATGGCCGAGTGGGGAATTCAAACCCTGGTCTCTCCCAGATCCTAGCCCAGTGCTCTAACTGCTGCACCGGCACTGCCTCTCCCTTACACTGTGTGCAGGATTCTGTTTGGGCTCCTCCTGGGCTGGAGAGCCGTCACAGCTGGTTCTCCCTCCCTCCCTCGTGTCTGGATGAGCCTGAAACCTAATGAGGATGAAGAGATCTGAATCGGATTCCCAGAGCTGTAGAGGAAACAGCTGGATCCGCTCGGATCCTGAATTGATTTCAGCTGCCCGACTTCCAGCAAATCCTCGCAAGGCTCAAGTGGCTCCATTTCCCATTCGCGTGCTTGGATTTTACATTTGTGTCGTGCCCACAGCCGCGTTCTCCTAACAGAAGACAGAAATGCTGTTTCAGATGCAACTTAACTAATTTGTGTGGAGGGTGGGGGGGGGCAAGCAAGGCTCAATTTGCAAGGCTCCCATCGCAAAGCAAATCCTTCGTGCCGGGAGGGAATTTCCAAATGGCTCCGCGTAATGAGCGAGTTTGCGAGGTTATTTCTTCTCTCCCCCCCCCGTCTCCCCCCCCCCGAGCGTGGCTTGCAACAGATAGGGGTGAAATTTCCAACAAATGCCTGATTTGCTACAGATTATTTGCTTAGCTCTGCTAACTACGGGGGAGAGTAAATCACTGCGGAATGCCCTGGAAGTGTCTGAGAGAGGAGAGGAAAAAATATAAAATAAAAATGAATAATGAGCTCTCGTGAAAGTGAGCTGCTGGCTTAACAGTTTGCCGAGGCAAGCAGAGACCCAGAGGAGATGTGGGGGCCCCATCTATGAGCTGGGAAGAGAACCCCTGAATTCCCCACCTTGAGGGAAAAGCTCTATTTTAAATCAAGCTCTGCTTTTTGTAAACCACCTGTTCCTGAGAGAGAAGTCTTCCTCCAGCCAGCTCTGCCAGAGAGCACATAAGCCTACTCACATCCCATAATCGCACCATCCAAGCCCCCAACTTCATAACGAGCACAGGATTCAGCCTTTTGAATACCAGCACCCTTTCCCCTTCTTTTTAAAAGAAGCCTCATCCTTCTAGTCCCTAATACAGTGTGAGATCCTCGATGAGATTTCAAGCCAAGTGGAAGCAGGGGTTGTGAGGCGCTGCGCTGGAATGCCAGTACAGTAGTAAATTGCATTTACCTTTAGCTTGCAGCGGCAGAATAAATGGCGTACAGCAAGCAAAAGTGCATTGGCGAACCCACAAGTTATGTGCGTTGCAGGAATCTGCTTTTCTGGGCGCAGGATGTGGGTTCTGGGCTGCCGTCCTCTCCTCGCCCTGGTTAGGCCAGAGCACTCAGAGCCGGCATTGAAAGTAGGACTTGGACCAGGGTTTGGGGGTGTTGGAGGCTTCTGACGGAAATCGCTTATTTGTTCAATGCCCGGAACAGAAATCAATCCAGCAAATGCGATTGGGATTCACTGCTATTGTCACTTTTAGTCCGCAAACAATATGTAATAGATCACACTCCTCCTCCGAATTTGCATTTTGTTTCTTTGCATTGAAAGGAATGGGGGCGGGGAGCAATGCAACAACAAAACTGGCGTAATTTCATCGCAGCGAGACTGATCATGTGGCAAAAACTGAGTTTTGTAGGGTGCAGCTGATGTGTGTGTGTGTGTCGGCCAGCATTACAGGGCACAGCAGTGGCCTTTCTGGGGGGGGGGGGCAGAAGCTGAGTGGTGAACAAAGGGCATTTTTACAACTGATACTAATCATTAGGCCTTCTTGCTGCTACTTGTGCATGTGTGTGAATAGATGGGATTAGAAGCTGGAAAAAGGCAGCTTTTAGGGCGTTGCTCTGACATGGGCAGGTGAGCAGCTTGGGAAATGCAAGCCACCGATCCTCCGCTTCACTCAGAACAGGCCTCCGCCTCGGTTTTTGACCTTGTCCTCTTGTTTTCCCCTCCAACAGCCCCCCCGGCTATCGGAAATCATTCACCTACGACAAGTCAGATGAGGAGCGAGACACTTTTGACGGCGCCCACAGGTCCAAGCCCTCCTCCCGTAGCTACCTGAGCGACAGCGACTCGGAGAGCAAGCCGCCAGCAGAGACCACAGCGTAGCCCCAGGCAGGAGCAAGGCTGGCGGGCCGTGCGTCTCCCGACCCTCTCGCTCCGTGGTTGGGCATGCTGGGCACAAACGGGGGCACCCCTCTGCAGCACCAGCCTCCAGCCAGCGCGCTTCCAGGTAGTCTCTCTCCCCCCCCCTACCGCCAGCTTGGGGACGCCGCACGACCACCGTCCTCTTGCATGGGAGAGAAAGGCAAGGACTCTGCGAGGCCACTTGTTTCTTGTGGCGAAGAGGTGGGCTGGGGGTGGGCGGCCTGGCCACCCTGCTCAGCTGCAGGGAGCCCTGCCACTGCAGCCGGGCTGACCTGTGTGTGTGCCAGAGGGGTTTTGTGCTCCTGCCAAGCTTGCCTCCAGTGGCCCCGTTTGTGGCTGCAGGACTGTTCCGTGTGGACAGCAGAGGATGCCGGTCGCCTCCTCGCTTCCTCTGTGCGCGTGCGTCAAGGTGTTGGCGAGGGAGCCCTTCTCAACACAGTGCCTCCCCATCTTGCATTATAATTTAAATCCATTCTGATCTTTGTGTGATGTCCAAAGAAATGAGAAACACCCCCTCCCCCTTTTTATTCGAAACATTTTTTAGGAAAATAGTTGAGCCGAAAAACACCGGTGCCCTCTCTGTCTTCTGCCTCCCAACCATGGGAGGAAAAACCCACCTGCTCCTCCAGCTCAAGTCTTTTGAGCACGCACAGCTCATGCCTTGCATGCTGCCACGCAAAGCCACATCATTTCCATGCCCGCATTTTCTTGCACTTGGATTTGGGAGGTGAGCACAGGGTGGTGGTCGTTCTGCCACACCTTCTGAGCACCCCCGAGAGGCTCCCTACCTCCAGGAATGCTTTTGTTTTTAAAAGAAAGAGTGGAATGTATCCTCTCTGCCTTCTGCCGTCTCCACACACACAACCACGCTGTCTTTGCGCAGGGGGTCCCAGGTCCCACCCCTTCTGGTAACCAAAATGGCTCAGTCTCCCCCCCCCCCCCACAACCCGGCTCAATCCATATTTTATCGCTCGTATTTCACTGCTGTTGCTCCTCCAGCAGACTTCCAAAGGAGCCTCTTTGCATTTTAGCTTCCCAAAACACCCTTTGCTTCCCTGGCCAGGAGCCCCCCACTGCCCCCCCCAGCCCCAATGCTCACCTATAACCCTTGCTAAGTTATACACAAGACTGGACTCTTTGTGGGGGTGGAGAGCTGAGGGGGGAGTGCTGGGGGCGCCCCACACTGCCAAGCTCCTCTCTCTCTCTCTCTCTTGTCTGGGTTTGGTTTCTATTATTACTATTTTTTGCACTACTTCAGTTGTGCGTTTGATTTTTTCTAATTTTATTTTTTGTTCCCTTCCCCTCCCTTGTCTGTCGACTTTAAATAAAATAAATGTCATTTATGGGTAGTGTAAACCCCTATGGTCATTGGTGTCTTCTCTGAGAGCGTCAGTGGTGGCCTCTCCTTCACCTGAGGATTTTAAACAGAGGTTGGACGGCCCTCTGTCAGGGATTCTTCAGCTGCAATTGCTGCATGGTGGGGGGGTGGACAAGATGGCCCTTGGGGATCCCTTCCACCATTACAATTCTGTGATTCTATGGTCTGGCCAAGGGAGGGGATGGGGGAAGATACGTTTCCCCATATAATGGAGCCGTAATTCTGCAAAAGAAAGCCACCAACCTCTACAGATGGAAGCACACTCTGTTCTTATGCTGCACAAAAGATTTATTTCTAGAGTGTGGAAACATAAAGATCATCTGCATTCACAGGAGCCCACCTCCCTGTGTCTTCCTCTCTGTGTGAGTCCCTGATCTGGGCATTCCTCTAGTCCATGAAGAGGCAGGTCCAGCACACTTGCCTCCTGTAGAGATTCAGCAGGCAGCTTCCTTTCGACTGCAGGTAATTCTTCCCTTTGTGTCCACTTTAGAAGAGACACAACAGTTCAGAGGTGAAATGGAATTGGGGGGGTGGGGGTGGACGGGAGTTCGCTCTTGTTTGCTTTTGGATGAGAAACTGCCTCATTCGCACTTTCTAAAAAAACGATCCAAGAACTGGAGTGCAGACCTTGATTGAAATTCGCTCTTCTCTGACTTTTGCGGTGCAGTTTTCCAGCCAGCTAACGTTTGCAAAAATCATTCAGGGAGAAAGTATGCCTCGCAGTGCACACCTTCTATGACAATAACATGAACAAATGCATTATATTAGAGAAAATTGCACACAAAGAATGTGTTTATTTGAAGAAAATGCAGACAAATTTCCATGCAGATGTTTAAATCTACAGAAGCTGTGGAAATGTGAACTGAATTTTGGATCAGAAAAAGAAGAAGAAACAGAGATCCGTAGCCAGTTATTCGCCTATCCTTGGCAGCAACTGACCTAGAAGAGAATGTTGTAAATCTGTTGTGTATAAATCTGGCATATTAACTTAAGACAGCTCACTGGAAGGACAGATTGTGACTAAACGACTAAACAACAACAACAACTTAAGACACACACCAGGCAACCTGTAAATGGTGTAGTGCTGGTTCAAAACACCCCCAGCCCATTTCACAGCACCAAGTGCAGAAGCAATGCCCCTTCCCCCATGCTGCTGTGAATCAACAACCGTTGTGGTGCAGGAGTTAAGATTGTGGGAGAGATCAGGGTTCAAATCCCCACTAGGCCATGAAGCTCACTGGGCAATCTTGGGCCAGTAACTGCCCTGCAGGCTGGCCTACCTCACAGGGTGGTTGTGAGGATAAAATGAGGAAGGGAACTCTGCACGCCACCTTGAGCTCCTTGGAGGAACGGTGGGGTATGAATGCAGTAAATACTAAATCAGCCTCCACCAGCATAGCAAGTGCTCAGGGGGTCATGGGAGATGGACCCCAACAACATCTGGAGGGCCGCTGGGTCCTCAGCCCTGCATTACTAGAACCTGCAAGGCAGAGGTGGTGACAACTCTGGGGGCAGCACTGTCACACTGTTGGGAGAAGACTTCTGTCTTCCATGGCAGGAGTAATTAATAATAATAATAATAATAATAATAATAATAATAATAATAATACCCCACCCCTCTGGCTAGGTTTCCCCAGCCACTCTGGGCACCTTCCAGCAAAATATTAAAATACAATAAGCAAACTTTAAGAACATAAAACAAGGAGGAAACTTTAAGACCATAAGCAGAGCCTGCTGGATCAAGTCCATGGCCCTCCTAGTTCATAATCCTACTCTCATAGTAGCCAACCAGATGCCCCAATGGAAAACTCACAAGCAGGATCTGAGCCCAAGAGCAACTCTCCCCTCCTGTGGTTTCCAGCAACTGGGATTCAGAAGCATCGCTGCCTCCAACTTTGGAGGCAGAGCCCAGCCCAGCCACCCGGACTGGTAGCTATCGATAACCCTCTCCTTCTTTTGAAGCCATCCAGGTTGTTGACCATCCCTGCCTCCTGTTTTAGAGAGTTCATACACTTTCATTCTGATGGCGCTGCATCTTATGTTCCAAGGGTTGCAATCAGGAGTCAGTGTTGGCACAAATCCTGTCTTGTCTTTGGGACTGGAACTTGAGTGCACAGAGGGGAGTTCAGCTTTGGGCGCCGAGGCTGCATTGGGCCTGCCTTATACCCTCAACGTGGTGAGTGAATCGCACTAACCCTGTGTGGCAGATTCCTGCCTTCAGCGGCCTCCCTTTCGTTTTCGGATCATGGGCAATTTTTGACTCGAGCAGCCTGGAATGCATCCTAGCCTTTTCTCTTAGGCCTCTCAGATGCCGCTGGCACCAGCTGCCGTCCACGTTTGTGACCTCCAGTGACCGCTGCTTCCCTCCTTTCACCAGAAGCGTGACCGCCTGCTTAAGGGATGAACAGAACCCCTCATAAGAGCGCGGCAACAACCTTTGCAGACAATGAAGCCGAACGCTGGAAGATTAAGGACTGAGAAAACCATCTTTAAACCATGGAACTCCCTCCCACTAGATGCAGCGATGGCCACCAACCGAGATGGCTTTGAAAGACGACTAGACAAATTGATGGAGGAGCATCAGGATACTGCTGGCTACCAACCACGAGGGCTCTGCTCTGTCTCTGCGCTTGGAGGCAGAAATGCTTCTGGATCCCAGTTGCTCTTGGTACTCCAGCTAACTGGGCGGTTCTACCCACAATTTTCTAAGCCACTAAATGGACCAGAACCATATGGATGCAGTCCAAAAATGCTAATCAATTTTATTTTCCATTTTTTTTTAAAAAAAGTGTGCTGCTATGGCAGGGTCCCCAAACTAAGGCCCGGGGGCCGGATGTGGCCCAATCGCCTTCTCAATCCGGCCCACGGACAGTCCGGGAATCAGTGTTTTTTTTATATAAGTAGAATGTGTCCTTTTATTTAAAATGCATCTCTGGGTTATTTGTGGGGCATAGGAATTCGTTCATATTTTTTTTCAAAATATAGTCCGGCACCCCCACAAGGTCTGAGGGACAGTGGACCGGCCCCCTGCTGAAAAAGTTTGCTGACCCCTGTGCTATGGCGATAATGCAACTACTGTATATTTATTGGCCCCCCTCCAGCACAGCTGAAGTTGGAAATGGGAAGAATCAGGACAGATAGAAGAAAAGACTGATTGCAGTGCAGAGTGAAACTGGACTTGATGGGCCATGGGCCTGATCCAGCAGGCTCTTCTTTTGTCCTTATGTATTGGCTGGGAGTGATGGGAGTTGTAGTTCAAAACAGTCAGAGCATGCCCAGTTGGGGAAGGCTGCTTTTAGATGTTTGAAGGGGTGTGTGTGTGTTTGTGCACGCACACATGCAAAGCAGGAACAGAGCCATTGCTTGCTCCAGGGATGGGGAACCTGTGGCTCCCCAGCTGTCGTTGGACTACAACTCCCATCATCCCTGGCCATTGGCTGCACCAGCTGCTGGGAGTTGCAGTCCAGCATCTGGAGGACCTAATCAGTGTGAGTTTTGCCGCTTGTTCCCTTTTCTCCTGCTCTGGCAAGTAGGACTCGATTCCAATGGATTTCTGCTGCTCCAGAGAAGCGGACACGAAGCAATGGATTCAAACTTCAAGAAAGAAGATTCCACCTAAACATTAGGAAGAACTTCCTGACAGTAAGAGCTGTTTGGCAGTGGAATTTGCTACCAAGGAGTGTGGTGGAGTCTCCTTCTTTGGAGGTCTTTAAGCAGAGGCTTGACAGCCATATGTCAAGAATGCTTTGATGGTGTTTCCTGCTTGGCAGGGGGTTGGACTGGATGGCCCTTGTGGTCTCTTCCAACTCTATGATTCTATGATTCTAAGTTACAAGAAAGGAGTTTCCAGCTGGAAATCAGGAAGAAGTTTCTGACAGTGGAACAGACTCCCTTGGGAGGCGGCGGACTCACCTTCCCTGGAGGTTTTTAAGCAGAAGTTGGATGGCCCTCTGTCAGGGATGCTTTAGCTGAGATTCCTGCATGGCAGCAGGGGGTTGGACTGGAGGACCTTCAGGGTCTCTTCCAACTCTGCAGTTCTATGATCCCAGCTAATTTGCAGCCTGCAATGTGGAGCCAGTTCCTCCTCAAGTGGCCCCACAGCCTTCTTCCTCTCCTTGGGTTGGGGGTCTTTCTCATCTGGGCCATGATGGTAGAAAAGGCCTGCAAGAGTTTGGGAGGGGGAGTGCGAGAGCGAGGAGCCAATCTAGGCCACAAATCCTGGCTTGTTTGGAACAGATGGTGCGGGCCGAGTGCGCTGGCGCCGTGGGCTTCCCCCACCTGCCTTTGCTGCGCAGTGCAATCCTCTCCAGAGCGACACAGAGGCACAGATAACATGTTTGCGACTGAGATGCATCCTCCTCAAAGCCTCCCAGGGATGGCGTTCCAAGGTGCCAAGATGACGTTTGCTGAGCGAGAAGGAGACTCCCGGGTGCATGGGAAGCGGCTGGTGGAGGGGAAGAGCACCTGTGTCCCTCTTGCCATCTAGCTGGACTCCCAACTCCCGGAAGCCAGCATGATCAGGGATGTTGGGAGTTGTAGTTTGACAATAGCTGGTGGGCTGTAGCTTCTGCACACCTGATACTGAGCAACTGTGGCGCATGCCGCCTCTGAGCATGTGTTTAGTGCCTTCCCCATTTGTACAGAGCACCCCCCGTTTCATCTGTCTCTGGATAGGTCAGGTGGGGTGGGGAACCTCAGACCCAGGGGCCAAATCCGGCCCTCCAGACCTCTCCATCTGGCCCCCTGTCTCTTCCCCTTGCTGACCCATCTCTGTTCCTCTCCTTGAGTGCTTGTGGCTCTCTGGAATGTGTCCTTGAAAACTGTGGTGGTGCTTGATCCTTGCATCGATGGAGAGCAGAAATCTCTGGCTTCCGGGTGGTTGGGAAATAGCTCAGCCCACCAAGGCTCAGAGTCACGTCTGTCGCTCTGGCCAACGCTGGGATGTGGCCTCTGGAAGCTGCTCTTCAGTAAATGTGGCCCTCGGGCTGGAAAATGTTCCCTACCCCTGGGCTAGGGGAGGGTCTGTGCAGGAGGAGGGAGCTGGTGGCTGCAAACCGCCGCAGGACTTGATTTGCAAGCCCAGCCCGTTTTGCCCACTTGTGAAGCCACTTCAGGCCAGGAGCACTGATTTCCAAGTGGAGCCCTTTTCACCTTCTGACTCAAAGCTTCGCTCGGAGCTGGAATTCATCAGCCTTTTATTAGCATGTTTTAACGGGGGCTGGAGAAGCTCCTCTCTCTCTCTCTCGGAGGGAGGAGGCACCGCTTGCCTGCCTGCTGGACTGCAAGGCCTGTCCTCCCTGACCACTAGGCATGCTGGCTACCAGTTCTGTTGAGAGTTCAGGCAGCACCTGAAGGGCCACATAGGCTCCCTCGGCTCTGCTCTGCAGCAAATACTGTACACACAAAAGCCAGTTTCACATATTGGCCCATCCGCAACATGCAAGTTTTTGCCACAGAGTCTATAACCAGCAGGGGGCGCCGTGGCCCAGACCATCGCTTGGTGGGTGTTTACCTGCCTGGTACACCTGTTTCTTTGTGAAACACCTGTTTGCTGCCTTCACTCTCAAAAGTGGCCCACCTCGCTTGGGTCCATTAACTTCAAGGAGCAGGACTTTATTTAGATATTTTTAAAAAGGCACTTTGGTTTGAAAGCAAACATCAAGGCCCAAAGTTACCTTGATGATTTTAAAAAAAGCATTGCTTAAACATAAATAAATCCACAAATACTGTTTGGTTGAAAGAAAACCACATTTCAAAGAGCTGTCTAAATGGCACAGTTTTTAAAAGGGGGTGTCTGAAAGGAGGCTGCGATGATTTCTGCCAAAGTTCCACTGGCAGGGAGTTCCACAGGGCAGGGTCTGCCACACTAAAGGCTTGCAGGGCTGTGTGAGGAATCTCCAGGTGTGCCCCATCAGATATAAGCGATCAAGGTGGAGAATAAGGATCAGGAGGTCCTGTTGGTACTTTGGGCCCAGGTTAGAATAATAGAACTGTAGAGTTGGAAGGGACCCTGAAGGTCATCCAGCCCAGCCCCCTGCAATGCAGGAATCACAGCTGAAGAATCCCTGGCAGGTGGCTATCCAACCTCTGCTTTAAAACCTCCAGCGAAGGAGAGTTGTTTAGGGCTTGGTGAATGAACACCAGGATTTCGAACCTGGCCTGGTTGCAACCTGGATGCAGCCCTTGTTTTTAAGGTAGTGTGTTCTTTTAAGAAAGAAATCCAATGCCATTTACGCTTTTAAAAAAAGGAGAAAAAATGTGTTGAGAAGAGGGGGGGGGACTGTTAGACTGGCTTTGGGAGGGGAGGGAGCCGTTTTCTCCTCACGTTTGTGGCATCTCCCCAAATTACTCCCGGCTGCTGGCAGAAATGGCGGTTGCTCCGGAGACCTTGGCACAGCGATTTTCTAATTGAAAAAATCCAATGTTTTGAGATTGGGATTTTTTTTTAAGAAAAAAGAACACAATAAAAAGCCCCTTTCCTCCAGGCTGATTGCTCCTCCGCCAAGCAATGAGCTCTTTAAAAATGTTCACTCCCCGACTCCCGAGAAAAAGCCTAGGAGAGGATTCCTCCTCCCCCCCTTTCTGTTTCTAAAAAGGCAAGCGCACAAATGCAGTCCTGTCGACCGGCTTGGCCATGAAGTTACATGAACCATCTTCCCCAGGCGGAATATTCAGAATTCCTGTTAGGGTATTACAGGCCCTCGAACCACAATCTATGTCTCTCTCTTCTGCAAAAGGGTGAAATTGGGATCTGCTGTGTTGGGGGTGGGGGAGTGGCTTGAGGTACCCTCTCCACAAATGGTGAAAGGTGGACATACGAGAACTCGGGTGCCTCTCACAACAGGGCCGGGGGGGGGCATTTTTAGCCCGAGGGGTGCGCTACCTCCTGGGCAAACTCCTGAGGGGGCCAGATACCATGTGGAGCTGGAGTGCAAAGTGGGAGGAGCAGTGAATGTGGCCCTCGCCTCTATATGGTGGGCGACATTCCTGCATTACAGGGGGTTGGGCTAAATGACCCCGGGCCCTGGGCCCCCCTCCAGCTCTACAATTCCAGCTGCACGCAAGAGGCATGATCAGAGCTCACGGGTGCATTTCCAGCCGGGGGGGGGGTTGAAACAGGGCCAGGGAGGGGCATGGCCCGGGGAGAGATCCGGGGGCCACATGGAGAAGTCTCAAGGGCCGCATTTGGCCTCAGGACCTAAGGAGAACCCTTTTCTCTGCTCTCTCTCTGCTAACGGCTCTGTCCCATCGAGTGTCCCATTTTGCCTCGGAAGGGGGGGGCAAAGGTTTTCCGGGGAGTGGGGGCAGAGAGGGGACTCTCTTCCCGCTTCGCTCAGCGCTGCCACGATGCAGGGTACAATTTTATGCAAATGAGCGGGCTCCTTTGCATTACCATAACTTTCAATAATTAATGAGAACAGCTCGAGGGCTCAGATTCTCTTCTTCTCATCTGCATATTTATTAAGGTCTATAAATGATTCAAGTTCACCCCCACCCCCCAGCCCTCGGACACAGATCACTCTCCCTCCTACCTCCGGAAAAAAACCTCCTGGAGATATTTGTGTGTGCGACTGACCTATTCATTTTGCTTTGAGGGTGGGATGGAAGAACAGAAACAGACTTTGTGGCCATCAGTTTGGTCCTATGGGCTAGCAGGGGTCCCCAAACTAAGGCCCGGGGGCCGGGTGCGGCCCAGTCGCCTTCTAAATCCGGCCCACGGACGGTCCAGGAATCAGCATGTTTTTACATGAGTAGAATGTGTCCTTTTATTTAAAATGCATCTCTGGGTTATTTGTGGGGCATAGGAATTCTTTCCCCCCCTTCAAAATATAGTCCGGCCCCCCACAAGGTCTGAGGGACAGTGGACCGGCCCCCTGCTGAAAAAGTTTGCTGACCCCTAACCCTTACTGGATACTGAACCACAAGCCTGAAAGGGATCCACGGAAATCATCTAGGCTGACCCCACCGAGCTCATGACTTGAATAAACCCAGCTTGAGTGTGTGCTCATAGCTTTGTGGCCAAGGATACACCTTGTTGGATGTAAGGAGGCAGTTTGGTAAAAGGTGTATGTGTGTGACAGAGAGTGTGCGAGGGAGTGTGTGTGTGTGTGTGTGTGTGTAAGAGAGAGCGAGAGCATGTGAAGGCACACCATCATCCTTGGACATTGCACAAACTTGTTTACCTGCCTTTGCAGCACACACCAGATTGCGCAGCGAGTGTGCAAGGATGCGCAGCAATTGTGCGGTTTTTCTAAGACTTCTCAGCCCCCGCCGAGTCAATTTTGCCAAGACACTTGAGAGGGGAGAAGCTTCCCCCCCCCTCTGGCCCGGGGCCATAATGTCTGCGTGCTGGTAATGCGCCTCTATTAAGCTAAGCTATCTGATGATAATAAAATGGCACATTTAACTTTAAAACATTTCGCTTTACTCTGTGAAGTGTGTGTGTGGAGGGGTTGGGGGTGGAGAGCAGCCTCTTAGCCCACGAGGCTTCATCTCTTTCCAGCTTCTTTCTTTTCTTTTAAATGAATCAGAATGTGAAATGACTTCTCTTTTAAGAGTTTATTGTTCGGCTGTGAGTGGCACTCTGAGTGGCACTAATGTGGGGCTGAGGGACAATCCCTATTCTCAGTCCATCTGTTATAAGGAGAGTTTGGCGGAACATATGAACTGCCTGCAGGATCAGGCCAAAGGGGGGCCCTCATCTAGTCCAGCATCCCATATTCACAGTGGCCAACCAGATACCCCCCCCCAAAGGAAGCCCACAAATGGGACCTGGGCTTCTTAGAGAAGAATTGGGTAGAATCCTGTCTGCATCTTTGACTTGACATCTCCGTTCATAGGGACTAGTGACTTGGCTGATTTTTAAAAGATGAAAATTGGACATTCATGGAGTTAGACCAGGCATCCCCAAACTTCGGCCCTCCAGATGTTTTGGACTACAATTCCCATCATCCCCAACCACCGGTCCTGTTAGCTAGGGATCATGGGAGTTGTAGGCCAAAACATCTGGAGGGCCGCAGTTTGGGGATGCCTGAGTTACACTAACGTAAGACAAATTCCAAGGCCAACATCGCAAGGAGTATTACCATGAGAGAAAACCTCCAGGGTCCTTTTGTGGTCCTTGTTCCTTGCAGATTGACAGCTGGTGTCAAACACGCACATCAGATGTTTATTGAAGGGGATGCCACAACACAAAGAGGAGAGATCTGCTCATGTACAAAATCCCAGACTCTGCCCATGTGGGGCAGTCTTGTTGGGATGTGGGTCTTGGTGACCACCCCAATCCCTTTCCAGTTTGTGATATTTCTGCTGTTGTTCATTTCCACCAATGAACAACATTGGTAATTGGTAATGATAATATTTTGTTATTTATAACCTGCCCATTTGGCTGAGCTTCCCCGGCAACTCAGAATGCACAAAAAAGTATATATTTCCTACAAAAGAGACACAAAACTTTTGATTCCTGAGTATGCTAAAGCTATCCAATATTATAAGCGCTGGGGAAGGCAGCTGTTTTTTTTATAATTACTAGAGTGGCTTCCAACAAAATATTAATATACAGTAATCCATCAAACATTAAAAGCTTCCCTAAACAGGGCTGCCTTCCGATGTTTTCTAAAAATCTGGTAGTTGTTTGACATCTGGTGGGAGGGCGTTCCACAGGGCGGGCGCCACTACCGAGAAGGCCCTCTGCCTGGTTCCCTGCAACTTGGCTTCTCGTAGTGAGGGAACCGCCAGAAGGCCCTTGGCACTGGACCTCAGTGTCCGGGCAGAATGATGGGGGTGGAGACGCTCCTTCAGGTATACTGGACCGAGGCCATTTAGGGCTTTAAAGGTCAGCAGCAACACTTTGAATTGTGCTCGGAAACGTACTGGGAGCCAATGCAGGTCTTTCAGGACCGGTGTTATGTGGTCTCGGCGGCCGCTCCCAGTCACCAGTCTAGCTGCCGCATTCTGGATTAGTTGTAGTTTCTGGGTCACCTTCAAAGGTAGCCCCACATAGAGCGCATTGCAGTCGTCCAAGCGAGAGATAACCAGAGCATGCCCCACTCTGGTGAGGCAGTCTGCAGGCAGGCAGGGTCTCATCCTGCGTACCAGATGAAGCTGGTAAACAGCTGTCCTGGACACAGAATTGACCTGCGCCTCCATGGACAGTTGCGAGTCTAAAATGACTTCCAGGCTGCGCACCTGGTCCTTCAGGGGCACAGTTACCCCATTCAGGACCAGGGAGTCCTCCACACCCGCCTGCCTCCTGTCCCCCCAAAACAGTACTTCTGTCTTGTCAGGATTCAACCTCAATGGGGGAAGTCAAGAGGATGCACCCTGCATTCAAAGCACATTACCTTCCCCCAGGAATCCTGGGAACTGTAGTTTGCCCATTGCAGGGCTAGAGTTCCTGGCACCCGTTGCAAAGCACAGTTCCCACGACCCCAACTTTTGCTGCGCTACCTGGAATTTTAACTGCGTGATTGAATCCCACCTAAAAATAGTGTTAGTCTTGGAAGTGCCCGTATCCATCAATGCCACAGTTATCTTTCTTCCCTAAAGACCGTAGCTGGAGAATAAAACAAGGAGTTGAAAATTGCTCCTCCAATGCTGTCTAAGCACATGTATCTTCGTGAGGGATTCCCCCCCCCTTCCATCTGAGGAGTAGGTGAAAAAAGGAAAGTCAAAAATAGAAACCACAAATTTTGTTTTCAACAGAAAGCAAGCATGTTATTTGGACAGAAACTGTCTCATTCGGTTAAAAGCTTCAGTACTTTCCATATATCTGGCCAATGAGTTAAACTTTATTACACTGAAAATACTGAACTCTTCCAACAGCCTTGTTATTACTTTGCTAATGCTGTAGATTTTCTCTTGCGTTAAAGAAAAGGGGGAAATAATGGCAAGCTTTCACTCATTCAAAAAGAATTTTTTTCTTAGGAGTTGTTCACATACACACAGCCGGCCAGGGTTTCCTGAGATTTCTAATTTCTCAGTTGGAAGATGAGGAGGGGGCATCCATTTCTTCCCACCTCCTGTCAATTTGGGGGTTTACAAGGGGGCATTAAGCCGGGATGAGAAGCGGCTGATCTGAAATGGGACCAGGTCGTAAGAGGGCTCCTCGCCCAAGCTCAGCTCGCAAAGGATCTTCCCAACGACAGGGGCGAACTTGAACCCGTGACCTGTGGAAGAGAGACGAAGTGAGAACAGATGCGGACAACACCAAGCAAGATAGACCAACCAGCGAACCCTGTTTGCCAGCTTCTTGTGGATCGGGGCTCCACATCTGCCTTGCCTGCAGAACGTGCCAGGTTCAATCCCTGACAGCGTCTCTAGGCAGGACTGGGAGAGACTCCCTGTATGAAACCCTGGAGAGCCGCTGCTGCCAGTCAGTGTAGGGATGATAACCGAGTTAGGCAGACTGAAGCTCTGACTCAGTATAGAGCAGGCTGCTGTGTTCCTTCCCCGTTTGGATTTTTGTTCTGAGAACGTAAGAACTGCCCCGTGGTCTTCAGAGGAAGGGCAGTATGCAAATTTGATAAATAAATAAATGAAAAGAAATGCAAAGGGGCCACTGGATCAGGCCCATGGCCCTGTCTAGTCCAGTATCCTGTTCTCACAGTGACCGACCAAGGGCCTTTAGTTGGAAACGCACAAGAGCAGCATTCTCCCCTCCTGGGATTCAGCAGCATCGCTGCTTCTGACTGTGGAGCCAGGGCAGGGCCACCCTGGCTAGGAGCCATTGATAACCTCTATTACTTTTCCCAGTCCTCTTTTAAAGGATAGTGGTCATCACTGCCTCCTGTGGCAGGGAGTTCCATAGTTTAAAAGAAGCCCTTTCCTTTCCTCCGTCCTGAATCTTCCAACATTCAGCATCATCAGATGTCCTTGAGTTCTTGTGTTCCAAGAGAAAGAGAGGAGCTTTTCTAGGTCCACTTTCTTCAGGCCCTGCATAGTTTTAAACTCTTCTACCCTGTCGCATCTTACTTGCTTTTTTTATTCAAGTTAAAATGTCCCAAATAGATGCCTTATACTGAATGAAACCGTTGGCCCATTTAGCTCAGTATTGTCTACACCGACTGGCAGCAGCTCCCCAGAGTTTCAGGCAGAGCAGAGCGTCTCTCTGTGCCAGGCACCTTCTTGGCACCCTCCGTTCCTTACCTGAAAATCCTGCTCCGATGGCGATATTTCTAAAATGCGGGTGGTGGTCTAACACAAAGTCCTCATCTGGGGTGTTCTGAGGAGGGCGTTGGTGATGAGAAAGAAAAGAAAAATAAATCTGTGTTAAGACGTGTGTGTGTGTGTGTGTGTGTGTGTGTGTGTGTGTTTTTAAAAAAAACTTCCATTGCTGGGAGCTCTCAGATCCAGTTAGGATGATGCTGGGCTTTGAATGCTTTCGCTGAGATTCCTGCCTTGCAGGGGGTTGGACTAGATGACCCTTGGGGTCCCTTCCAACTCTATGATTTGATGAATTAGCTGGTGGGAAGTGCCGACATCAGTCCCAGTGCACAAGAGTTTGGCAGGGTACCTTTTTTTGGGGGGGGGGGCTCTCAAAGGCATAGGGGAGCCTCCTTGCCAAAAGATTCTTCCTCTCCAACCTTCTCCATCTGCTCTTTCCAGCCCTGGGTCCTTCTCCCCATCTGCCTCCACTCCAGATCAGGTTGCCAACTTTTTAGGAGCGGAAACGTGGCTCTGCTCCTCCGCCTTTAACTGCAGAAACAAAAAGGGGGAGCTTTGCTCATCAGATCTTTCTGAGCCAGAAAGAAGCTCCCATCTGTTTAAATTTCCTCTGTGTCAGGCTGCTGCTTGCTACATGCTTCAGAGCAGAGCCAGAGGGGAAAGTTGGCAACCCTGCCTCTCATCCCCGTCCCCGTCCCCATCCTAGCCTGCTTTGTCTAGCTGGGGTTTTAGATTGAATCCTCAGCTTCTCACTGCAGCCTCTCCTTCCCTGGTCTCCCAGCTTCTGTGAATAATGACCCCCTACCAAACTTAATTGGATTGCCCCCATTTCTATTCCTGGCAAAACTCCAGCCAACATAAGGATTGCTCTGTGGCTGGTATCATCTAATCCAGATTCCTCCGGGACACTTAATGGTCCAGGCATGATGGATTACATAATGGAGTCCCCAGTGCATGCCACTCCAAGGTAGACTGCCCCTTGACTATGGAGGCTCCATCTCTCGAGGGGGGATAATAGCTCCTGATAGCCCTCGCTTTTGTGGCGGTTTTTTTTTGGGGGGGGGGTTTGGTCTGTTTCCATTTTGAAAAGCTCTCTGGGCCTCTGGCAATCACTCTGAAACGAGGGCCGTGAGTTGAAGAAGTGCTTCCATCATCGGTCCTGGATGAGTCTCCTGCCAATCATTTTTCATACGGCGATCGGAGAACGATGGGAGAGAGAGCGAGAAATGACCGCTTATCTCTTGATTGTTTTTATCAGTGGCACCACAGGCAGAAATCCAACAGGCGAAGCCTTCCTCCGTTACAACACCTCTCCTTTTTTTAACACGCCGGTGTGAGAAGCATCTCTCTAGAAATGTCTACACTACAGTCTCCTCCACCGTGTTCAGGAAACAATTCAGCTCAAAGATGTTTGACCAGGGAGGGGAGTTGATAGAACGAGGACATGTGGACCCTGGCTAAAACAGCTGCGCTGGCTGCCCATCTACTACCAATCGGGTTTTGAGGTTATTGCATTAATTTACAAAGCCCTGATCAACTTAGGTCCAAGACACCTCAGGGACCTTCTGAACCCTTTGATCCCAATTTGATCCCTGCAGGAATGTCGTCAGTCATCCATGGAGTCGGTGAGGCTCGGTTGACCACAATGAGAAACCGAGCCTTTATTGGCGTCCTGCGGTCCTACAGTCCTGCGGAACACTCTGCCACTGGAAATGCCTGCTGCAAACCTCCAGGCCTATGCAGGCAATTAATAACATATCCTTTCACAGTAGTTAATTGAGGTCTGCTTTTAACAATTTTAACGTCTGATCTTGTATGGTTTTTATGTTTTCATTTCTGCAAACTGCTTTGTTTTGCTTTTTAATCACACAGGGCATACACATATTTTTTTAAATAAAATAAAAAAATTCCTTCAGTAGCACCTTAAAGACCAACTAAGTTTTTATTTTGGTATGAGCTTTTGTGTGCATGTTCTGAAGAAGTGTGCATGCACACGAAAGCTCATACCAAAATAAAAACTTAGTTGGTCTTTAAGGTGCTACTGAAGGAATTTTTTTATTTTGCTTCGACTTAGACCAACACGGCTACCTACCTGTAACTTTTTTAAATAAATGAATGAATAAACTCCTTGGTCGTTGAATCGGCTGTTGCTGGGTGGTGGAGCTTCTGATGATGCTTACCGTATACATGCAACGCTCCTGAACGGCTGGCTCGGGTTCAAGTCCTGGCAGATACTTGCTCACAAAATCCTGTAGGATGCGGAGGTCAGGTGCAGAAGAGCCTGGCTGGTCAGGATGGTTGGGGTCCACGGGGGTGCCATAATGGTAGCAGACCTGTGGAAGGCAGGGGGAGAGCCAGGCTGCGGATCTGCAGGGTAGCAGTCAGGAGGTGCCGGGTTCAATTCCAGGCATCTCCAGTTAGGGCCGAGGAAGAACCCTGCCTGGAATCCTGGAGAGCTGCTGCCAGTCAGTGTAGGCAGCCCTTAGCTAGATGGCGAGTCAGACAATGGTCTGTCTAGTTTTAAGGTAGCTACAGAGGTAAGGTCGGACCTTTGTTGAACCTTGCTGACAAAGGTCCGTATAGTTAAAGCTATGGTTTTCCCAGTAGTGATGTATGGAAGTGAGAGCTGGACCATAAAGAAGGCTGATCGCCGAAGAATTGATGCTTTTGAATTGTGGTGCTGGAGGAGACTCTTGAGAGTCCCATGGACTGCAAGAAGATCAAACCTATCCATTCTTAAGGAAATCAGCCCTGAGTGCTCCCTGGAAGGACAGATCGTGAAGCTGAGGCTCCAATACTTTGGCCACCTCATGAGAAGAGAAGAATCTTTGGAAAAGACCTTGATGTTGGGAAAGATGGAGGGCACTAGGAGGACAGAGGACAAGATGGTTGGACAGTGTTCTTGAAGCTACGAACATGAGTTTGACCAAACTGCGGGAGGCAGTGGAAGACAGGAGTGCCTGGCGTGCTATAGTCCATGGGGTCACGAAGGGTCAGACACGACTGAACGACGAAACAACAACAACAGAGGTAAGACTGAGCTGGGGCAGAAATTCAATCCAGTTCACATTGAAAGGAGAACTTTCCAGAACAATGCACAGACCTTCCCACCTGCTGCTCCAGGACCCAAACAAATTGATTCAAATTGCAGGAAATACAATTCTGGCATTGATTTAACTTATTTCATACAATTTATATACCGTTTGATTGTAGAAAAATACCTTAGAGCAGTTAAACATTAGGAAGAACTTTCTGATGGCAAGAACTGTTTGACAGCGGAACGGACTAGCCGGGATAAGGGTGGGCTCTCCTTCCTTGAAAGGTTTTTAACAGAGGCCAGATCACCATCTGCCAGGCATTGTTTAGCTCAAGATTCCTGGGGTTGGACTAGATGGCCCTTGGGTGTCCCTTCACTCTCTACAGCTCTTGGATTCTATGGAAACAGCAGCCATCCTTCAAAATCCACACTTGAGTTTTGCAGTGCAGTTTTCCAGCCAAGGAGTGTAAACTGAGGGACCCATGCTATTTTGTGAACTGCTCTGATATCTTCAGATGAGGAGTGGTATATAAATTTAATAAATACCGTAATAAGACAATAATCTGCTAGAGTGTGCATGAGAGAAATCGGCACGGAAATGCCAACTTTTAGAAGGAAATACACGGCAAACTGATGCGGAAATGTGGAGAATTGGGAAGTCTCTGCTGACTGTCTTTGTGTCCCTGATCTCTCCTCCTCCTCCTCCTCCTCCACCGCCACCATGCCCCTTCCACTCACCTTGACAAGACCCGGGTACTCGCCAGCCGGCAACCCATAGATGTCTCGCTTCTCCCCATTCAGGTTGATCCCGATGAAGCAAGGCAACTTCTCCAGGAGGCCTGGGGGGCTTCCAGCTTTTGCCCTCCAGTAGCAGACAGTGATACGCAGAGGCTGGAGGGAGGGGGGGGGGGGAAACCACAACATAGAAATGGGGCTTCTGTGCCACCTGCCTTCTTTCTGCCTGGCATGGGGGGGGGACATGTCAGGGGCCTGCCGCTTACCTGGAGAGGCAGTTGCAGCCCCAACGGGGCCAGGAGGCGGCTGGCCCAGGCGCCTGCTGTCACCACGAGGTGTTTGGCACGATACTCCCCTTGGCTGGTGGTCACGGTGGTCACGGCCCCAGGGAGAATGCCATGGACCTTCTCTCCATCACGGATGGTCCCTCCATTGCGTTGGAACTGGTCCTAGAGGGGAAAGTGGGGAGGGTGGTCATTTGGGGGGAGATATTTGGGTCAGGATCTTCCCCCTCTACTCTCCCGTCATTAGCTAAGGAGTGTGTGGCTGTGTCTCTGACCCTGCCCACTGAGGTTGTGTGGTCTTTGCCCCCCAAAACAAAAGGTGTTCCACCTCTGGCTTTGGGTGCAAGTAAAGAAGACAGGCCCCTGCCTGCAAGGAGCTTACAGTCAAGAGAGTTCTGGAGCAAAGGGAGAATGTGAGAGGCAAGAGTGAAAACAAAAAGAATTGGGATGAAATCTCTCTCTCTCTCTCTCTCTCTCCACATCCTTGTTACCTGGCCAGCTTTTACCGCCTTGTCAGCAAACAAGATCCCGGCGGTGTGATCACACACAGCCACCTCTCCGCCATGCGGGTGGATTCCTGGGAATCTTTGGGCCAAGCTCTCTGCTGTTAATGCTTCGCTGGGGACGTGGTTGCGCTGCATGGCATGCCAGTACCTTTGAAATGCAGGGTTGTCCTTGCGCCCCAGAAGCAGCATTGGTGTCTGCCTGTAAGGAGACAGGGTGGGTTTGCAGTTGAGGCTGCTGGAGTGAACTTGGAGGAGCCTGGCTTTCAGCGGGTGGGGGGGGGGAGAAGCTTATGGGGTTAGGATCATATAATTGTGGAGTTGGGAAGGAACCCCAAGGGCCATCTAGATCAACCCCCGGCAATGCTAGAATCACAGCTAAGGAATCCCTGGCAGGTAGCCATCCCAGCTCTGGAGTCCACTGTCAAACACCTCTTAGAGTCAGAAAGGTCTTTGGTCTCCTTTCTTGACATTTGAGTCCATCAGTTCGGGTCTTACCCTCTGGAGCAGTAGCACACAAACTTGCTCCATCTCCCATGGAACAGCCCTTCAGATATTTGAAGGTGGCTCCCACAGTCCTTCTCAGTCTCCTCTTTTCCAGGCTAAACATACCCAACTCCCTTAACTGCTCCTCATCAGGCTTGGTTTCCAGACCCTTGATCATCTTGGTCACCCTCCTCTGCCCACCTTCCAGCTTGTCGACATCCGTCTTCTTAACCCGTGGTGCCCAGAACTGGACACAGGACTCCAGGTGTGGTCTGACCAAGGCAGAATTGAGCGGCACTTTCCCTTCCTTCAATCTGGACACTAGAACTTCTCTTGACGCAGCCTAGAATCAAGAGCTGAAGACCATCTGAGGTCACCCACCAAGGCTGGTGGGGAGGAATGTGGCCTGGGGAGTGGCCTGAGGTCAGGATACAGAGGTCTGGGGGGGGTTGCATTTGCCCCCTGGGCCCAGAGGTTCCAATTGGAAAGGTTCTGTCCCCGCAGTTGCTGCCAGTCAGAACAGGCAACACTGGCCAAGGTGGACCAATGCCCTGAAACTGCTCATGGAGGCAGCTGCCTAGAGAGGCGTTGCCAGCCGGTCCTCACGAACAGAGCAGGCGTCAGGGAGACGGTGCCAGTCCTTTCCCTGGGCTTGTCGCTAACAAGATGGATGGGTCTATTACGTCTGACCCTGGCGAAATGAAAAATCATTTAGACGTGCATTTCCTTAATGGCGCTTCCTTTATAGAGTCACATAAATTAGGGGGGGGAAATCTGTCTTGGCTCTCGGTGGGGCAGGGAGCGTGTCGGGGCGGGGGCAGGAGGAGGGGAGGAGGGATCTAGAGTCAGGTCTTGGGGGGGGGGAGAAAGCATGCTACTTTTGGAAAGAGAGGGATATAGCTCAGTGGCAGAGCATCTGCTTTGCATGCAGAAGTTCCCTGCTTCAGTCCCCCATGGGCCGGCGTCTCCGGGTAGATCTAGGGAAGACCCCCTACCCGAATTCCTGGAGAGCTGCTGCCAGTCAGTGCTGAGAATACTGAACTAGAAGGACCGATGGGCTGTCTCAGTATAAGGCAGCTCTCAAATAAAGTCAATGAGAGTCATGAGGACTAGAACCTTGCGTTGTTTTTAAGGTGAAAGGCAGTGGTATGCAGCACCTGCCCATTCCCCAGTGGTAGTTCTGGACTTGGGCTTGGGGAGAGACCCCCTTCCAGTCAGTGTAGTTGGTAGACTGTCCTGAGTGAGATGGACCCAGGGATCTGACTCGGTAGGAAACAGATTCCTAGGGTCCCATTTTGACCATTTATCAGGAGGACTAAGATCAAGGCAGAGTCCTCTGTTCCAACCTATTTTGCTGATGAATCACTTCCAACAAGGACCTTTGACAGTGCAATAAAAAAAAGTATCAAGCAATTGCATATTTGGAATCAACAAGGAAAATGCCATATGTATAGAGAGTTGAAACAGTTCCATATAAAAAATACTTAGAACATCCGCATGTATAATAATGCACACCATCCAATCTCTGAGCGGTGTGAGATTTCGGGGGTTCCAGGGTCTGTGATTCCTTTTGGGAATGCGGCACAACGGAGCCTGTGGTGTCTTTAGGATATATGGTTTATTGGCACAACCTGAGCCTGCGATGGAGGGGTTCACAGCATGGACACCCCAAAAGGGTCTCGCTTCTCCCACAGCCACAGCCTTGGATTCAAATCAAACCTCATGCCCTGCCTCTCCAGTTTTTCCAGCTCGCTGCTTTACTGCCAACTCAACTCTCTGATTTTTGTCCTTCTAACTAACTGCAAACTGGGGGCCCCCACCCATTTGGCGTCTGGCACAGAGCCCCCTCTCCTTTGCTCTCTTAATGTCCTATCACCCAGGTGATCACCTGAACCCAGAGAGTTCAGGTTGATTAGCTTTTCACACTCACTGGATCTAGGAATTTAGGTACACCCAGGAATACCCACGTGCACACTTAAAAGGCCCTGCCTGCCTGCTCCTTCGGCAATGCTTGCGAGGAACCAGCTGATCACTCTGCTGTGAGTCCTGCATTGCAGGGGGTTGGACTGGATGACCCTTGGGGGTCCCTTCCAACTCCACACTTCTATGAATACAGAAACAAAGACATATGTGTATATACATTATATACAAGTTCATATACGTTTGAAATACAACAACAGAGGATCCCCACTTCCCCTCACAAGAGCAACCCCCCAAAATTGTTCCCAGATTTCTGCGCGGAGGCTCTCCTCACCTGCAGAGTTTCATGCCCGCCTCTTCCTCCAGCTCTGCCCAGAGGCGATAGGCCTCTCCCATCATGGCCGTATAACAGTCCTGGGGGTAGGCGCTGCGGATGATTCGGCTCTGTCCATGGGAGCTTCCTCGGGTGTGGGGCAGGGGGAACTTGTAAGACAAGACATAGAAACCCCAATAGTCTGGGTCCGTAGATGGCAGCTTCCGGTGTTCCAGCAAAAGGGAGTCTGTTTTATTCTGTTACAGCTGATGTACTCTCATTTTAAGATGTGAGCTGGCTCGAAGGACTTTTTATTTACAAAGCTGGGATGTAAAAGTTATAAAATATATAAATCGGGGCGTGGGGATGCATTGAAGTGAGAAAGTGAGAGGACTCTGAAAAAAATCTTCTCTTTCCCACCACCACTTTTTGACACCACCACCATCGAGGAGGAGGAATGATGGGAGCCATGGGAGATGGACGCAGCATGAGTTCCCCTGGCACCCGGGGGCCATGGGAGCCGAGCCGGGGGCCATGGGAGTTGGTGCCAGAGAAACTCTCACAGGTGGCACCTGGTGTTCCAGAGACAGATTGCTGGAAAGTGGGACAGGGAACCTAGAATTCTCAGACGTTGTAAGACCACAACCATCTCATCATCCCTGACCATTGGTCATGCTGGCTGGGAGTGGGCGCTGACGGGAGCCAGAATCCAACCACATCTGGAGCGTGACAGGGTCTCCAGTCCCAGTGTTAATGAAGCCGCTTGATTCTCCCTTCCCTTGGGAAACATACACAAGGACCAAATAAATTAAGACATAAATCAGAGAAAGCTGTTTCCATTGATAAGAGAGTCGCTGCTGCCGGTCAGTGTGAACAACGCTGAGCCAAATGGACTGGTGATTTGAACTGGCTTAGGGCAGCTTCCTGAGTGCCTGGTATTGTACAATGGGGGGGCAGCCCATGTGGGATAAAATGCCTTCAAACCCCCCTCCCCAGCCTTTGGGATGGTAGCAGCATTTTCAGAGGGGTGGGTGTTTGCAAAGGGGCATACCTGCTCCAGCAAGAGCGTCTTCTGCCCCCTCTTTGCCAAGTGGTAGGCAGCAAGAGTGCCCTGGATCCCTGCTCCCACCACGATGGCGTCGTAGAAGTGGCTGGGGCCAGCTGTCTCTGGGGTAGCCATGGTCGATCTTTCTCCCCGGCTGGGCTTTCCTCCTTGCTGTGGGGAGCTGAGCCAAACGGCAGGGCCAGAGGCAAAGTCCAGAGTCCCAACTTGGACGCCGCTCAGCAACGATAGAGGAAGCTGTTTATACGGAGTCGGGCTGTTGGCCCACCTGGCCCAGTACTTTCTACACGGACCGGCAGAAGCTCTCTGGGGTTTCAGGCCCCACCTGGGGGTCTGGACCTGGGAGATTCTGCATGCAAAGCGCTATATCACTGCCATCACTGAAAGGTTCCAGTCCTCATGGAGGAGCATGAGACTCTTAATTTCAGATTTGTGGGTTTGAGCCCCAAGTTGGGTAAAGGATTCCTGCATTGCAGGGGGTTGGACTAGATGACCCTCGTGGTCCCTTCTAACTCTACGATTCTGTGATTCTATGACTTAAGGGCTGGTTTAAATAGGGACATAGGAAGTTGCTTTTTACTGAGTCAGACTATTGGGCCATCTAGTTCAGTAATGTCTACACTGACTGGCAGCTTAGACGGCTTTAAAAGGAGCATGAGGCAAAAAGGAGCATGGGAGGGCAAAACCTATCAGTGGCCTACTGGTCATGACAGCTAGACTGAACCTCCAGGAGCAAGGGCAGTCTATCTCTGAGTGTAAATTGCTGAGGAACCAAAGGTGGTCAGGGCTGGTGGCTTTGTGCCTTACTTGTGGGGCAGACAAATCTGTCAGGATTGTTTGTTTGTTTCTCCTGAGTTTCTTATTTTCCCAGTCTTACGTTTGGTCTGGGCATTGTCACACACACACACATCCTCCTAATACAGAATTATGGAATTGTACTGTTGGAGGGGATACCCAAGAGTCATCTATCCCAACCCCCTGCAATGCAGGAATCACAGCTAAAAGAAGTTTATATTCATTTCACTATGCATTTTTTTGATTACGGAACTGAATTGCCAAGTTCAGAGTGCGAATTCTGGAGGGATTGCTGGGTTCCAGCTTGTGTAGTGCATTAAGATGCGCTCCAAGCTGAATTTCTCCCCGCCACATCCCTACCCAGTGGGCTTCCCATCGGGGCGTTGGGTTGGCTGCTTTGGCGAAACAGGTTTGCTGGGTCAGACCAGCCCTTGGCTTGATCCTGCGGGGGCTCTTCAGATGTTCCCTGGACCAGACAGAAGCAAACAGCCCCAGCGCTGTGGATCCCAGACTTGCTGGCACAGCAAAAGCATCATCAAGTCTCGGAGGCAGGCAGGTGGGCGATACCCCAAGGAGCTGCCTGGATGAGATGATGGATCTCTCCGCCTGCGCCTTTTGGCCTGTCAACTCTCCTCCCCGTGGTCCAGCGGCTCCATCTGTTAATACCTCCACTCCTGCTGTGGGGACTGGCTTATTATTTTTTCCTCGTGCGTTTGTACCAACCAGGCCTGCCAAGCAGAGCGCACACTGGGCACCAAGCGACTGCCTTGGCAGCCGGTCTGTTGCAGCAAACTAGGCCAAGCGAGACGCAGTCCCCCCCCCCCCCGGCCCGAGTTAAGTTGCAGCACAAATCCTGGAGTCCAGAAGGGAGGTTTAACTTGTATTGATTTATTCATTTCCTATAACTTAGACATCGCTTGATTGCTTAATTATTATTTTTTTAAAAAGTCTCAAGAGCAGTTTACAAAAGAGAGAAAAACTATAAAGTTACCGGCAAGGAGAATTAATGGCAATATAAGACTTGCAAAGAGTTAAAATAACAAGAGACTGAAAATAGACTTAAACTCTCACCGGCTTTCTAAACATCTGAGCAGGCTCGTCTAAACGAAAACATTTTCAGCGGAAAAGAGGACATTCAGCCTGGTGTCAATAGGCAGGGAGTTCCAAAGTTTAGTGCCTGGAGACAGGTTCAGGCTTGGCTGCTAGTGAAATCGCCCTTCCCAAAAGACGGCTGGTGGCTGCAACTGAGGCCTCCTTGAAGCACAGGGATGTAAGAAGGTGCCTGGTTCATCTGGTTCAGTATTGCCTGCACGGACTGGCAGCATCTCTCCGGGTTTCAGTGTTTCCCAGGCCTGCCTGGAGATGCTGCTGAGGATTGAATCTGGGACCTTCTGCACCCAAAGCTGGCATTCCACCACTGAGCTATGGACCTTCCCGTGAACGCAATGTAAGATTCTAGTTCTCATGATTTTGAATAAAGGGCTGAATGGAACAGAAACATAGGAATCTCTGCCTTATACTGAGACAGGCCACTGGTCCATCTAGCCCAGTAGTGGCCACACTGACTGACAGCAATGGCTCTCCAAGGTTTCAGGGGGGATATTTCCCCCCCAGCCCTACTGTTGATGCCATTGGGGCTTGAACTTTGGACCTGCTGCAAACCAAGCAGATTCTCTGCCAGAGTTACAGTCCTTTACAAGGTCTCTTGCCCACCCTGGAATCTAGCATGCTGAAACAGCAGCCTCCCAAGTGCTGGGAACTCTGGGAAATGTAGTTTTCAGGGCACTTCATTGATGCCCCATGCACAAAGACGTCTGATACCTGTACTAAGTATTCAAGAATTCCAGTTCACAAAACTGAGCCAGGCTGTAGAATGAGGATTTTTTTTGGGGGGGGAGCCCTTTTCTCCTTCGGAAAGCTCTAACTTTATTAGTACAATAAAAACAATCAATTTCATCCTCAGTGGATTTGATGCTTATGTTAATTACACACACAAAAATTAGCTAACTGATATTGCGAAACATAAAAATGCTGGAGGGTAATTATTGTAGCTTTTAATTATAGCAGGTAAGTTTTCTTTTAAAAAAAACCATCAACCAAAATTAGGGTTGTATCAAATCTACTCAGAGTAGACCCTCTGCAATGAATGGCCCTAAGTTACTCAGGTCCATTAATTTCCATTGGACTCCTCCGAGTAGGGCTAACGTCAGTTGCAACCCATATAATTTTATTTAATCAGTATTAACCATACAATTCAGCAATATAAAACAGACATACAGAATCTCTCTACCCCCCTAAAATATATTAGAGATAATCTTCTATTGTACTTTCCCTCACACTCTAACCACTAAATTTCATCAGCTTTAAATCCACATAAGCACTATCATCAATTATACCAGCAAATGGTTTCCAGGTATTCCTGATTCTCTTCCAACATCCGTGGTTACTAAGCTCCGTTTATTTAACACTTCTAAATACCTTTTCTGATTCCCCAACATAGTTGTCAATTTAATCGGATTTAGCTGCCCCCAGCTTTCTCTGATTTATGTCTAATTTATTTGGTCCTTGTGTATGTTTCCCAAGGGAAGGGAGAATCAAGCGGCTTCATTAACGCTGGGACTGGAGACCCTGTCACGCTCCAGATGTGGTTGGATTCTGGCTCCCGTCAGCGCCCACTCCCAGCCAGCATGACCAATGGTCAGGGATGATGAGATGGTTGTGGTCTTACAGTGTCTGAGAATTCTAGGTTCCCTGTCCCACTTTCAAGCAATCTGTCTCTGGAACACCAGGTGCCATCTGTGTGAGTTCCTCTGGCACCAGCTCCCATGGCCCCTGGCTCAGCTCCCATGGCTCCCGGGTGCCAGGGGAACTCAAGCTGCGTCCATCTCCCATGGCTCCCATCATTCCTCCTCCTTCATGGTGGTGGTGTCAAATAAAGCTTACTGTATTTTTCGCTCCACAAGACACACTTTTTCCCTCCTAAAAAGTAAGGGAAATGTCTGTGCGTCTTATGGAGCGAATGTGTGGTCGGTTGCTGGCTCCCTTTCTGGCCCCGTCCCATTGCCCAGGCTTCCACTGTTGACTGTTCTGCAGAGGGAGGCTGTTTGTTTTCCCAGCGACATGTGACTGGCTGATTAGATTATCTGTCTGGAAACTGTAGAAACGGCTCCCTTTCCTTTCGTAAAGAAGCTGCAAAACTCTGAGTTGAACCCCATAAAAACAGGATTTTTTCCCCTTTGCAAAGTAAGCTCAACAACTTTGAGCTGATCCTCAAAAAACCGGGGCTTTCCCCCTTTCCTCCTCTAAAAAACTAGGTGCGTCTTATGGTCGAGTGCATCTTATGGAGCGAAAAATACGGTGCATATTAAAATTAGACTTGCTTGCTGGTTTCCTGTAGGGGCACCTGGTTGGCCACTGTGAGAAGAAGGATGCTGGACTAGATGGGCTATGGGCCTGATCCAGAGTGGCTCTCTTTATGTTCTTATGCTCTGCAGCCGTTCCCACAAACAAATCCACAGCAACGTGCTCTCACCGATTTGTGAAAAGTGCAAAACCGGCCACTCTCCAGTCTGGCTGTTGACCTCCTTCCCTCCCACAGGACCAGCTCTGTCCTTTTCACCCAGACCCTTCTCCAAGATGAACTTGTCAGACCAAAATCGGAGGACCAACTTTGACGGCCTGACAGCTGTAAGCCTCTGGCGCTGTGTCCTTGCATTAACTTTGATGCTCTACCCTACGCTGGGAACAAGATGCTTCTCATCTCGGGTTTTTTTATTTAAAAAAATTGGAAATATAAATGATGCTCGGAGGAAATAGACCAGCAGACCTTTCCTTCTGCAAAGGGAAATTATCCACATCTCCACCCCCACCCCCCTCCGATTTAACTCCTGTCAGGATGACTCAACGCCTCTCTCTAATTCCCTTTTTTGAAAACATCTTCCAGACCTGGTTCTTGATATGAATAATGATGCTGATGCGAAAGTCAGAGGGGTGTGTGTCATGGGGGGGGGGGAAGCCGGCAGACGGTTGTGCTTTATGTAGTCAGCAATTTGCTGTCTGTGGCCAGAGGCATTCGAGAAGCGGGAGATTGAGAGCATGTATTGGGATAATATTGTGCTTTCTGACTGACGGATCACAGGGAGAGGGAGAGGGGGGGGGAGAGAGAGAGAGAGAGAGAGAGAGAGAGAGAGAGAGAGAGAGACGGGAGGGAAAATGGAAAATAGATTGAATGTACCTGGACCCAGGGAGCTAATAAATAAATCAGGGTAATTCCCCAAGGTCCACGGAGGATCACACACTGGGGGGGGGGGGAGATCCTCTGGAGATGTTGTTTGGAGAATGTGGGTGGATTTTGGTCAGAAACTACTATCCTGCAGAAGGGGAGGACTGAACAGACTCAGGTAGGGAGGCGGACATGAGGCAGCTGTTCCTTTGCAAGCAGCTGTGCAAGCAAAACTCTCCCCCGGAGAGAAGAGGTAGTTCAGTTGCTGTTTCTTAATTTTGCAACCTTGAGAGTTACCTTCAAATGTTTCCTTGGAGGGAAGAGGTGGTGGCTTCTTTCAGGAAAGGCTCAGAAAGTTGTGAAGATCGCCACCGCTGCTTTTGGAGTTTGAAGTTCCTAGTCCTTGCTGTGCAAAGATGGGGGCTGGGAGGGCGTGTGGGAGTTGGTGAGTGTGGAAACATAAGAACATCAGAAGCACTTGCTGGATCAGGCCCCAAAGGCCCCATCTAACCCCAATCAGAAGCCACCAGGGGAAGCCCACAAGCAAGACCTGAGTCCATCAGCAACTCTCCCTTCCTGTGCCTTCCAGCAACTGGTATTCAGAAGCATTGCTGCCTCGACTGTGGAGCTGGTACCCTCTGAAGCCAGCGGGGAGGTGATTTCCTAATGCTCAGTGACAGGACTTCCTTGTCCTGCTTGCTGTTTGCTGCTCTCCCTCAGCAGTGCAGAACAAGGAGAGGGAAACCTTGCCCACTTGCTAAATTTGCATTCAGTCTAGAGCAGTGATGGGCAACCTTTTGAGCTTGGTGTGTCAAAATTCGCCAAAAACCCGAGCATAACTCAGCTGGTGTGTCACTTCAAGAAAAAAACCCATAATTTTGCGATATTTATAGTTTAAATAACAAAAATGTATAATTGTAATATATAACTGTATAAACCAAAAATTAATTATTTAACCAAACCAAACCAAAAACGCCTTATTTATCACAAAGTGCCCAGAGTTGTTGAGCTTTTTGGGGGCAGCTGCTAACTAAAGTTTTGGAGGTTTTTTGGGGGGTTGCAAAAGTTGCTTTGCTTTTTTAGGGGGATGCCCCAAAGCTGCTGTGCTTTTGGGGGGGGGGGAAGAGGACAGAAAAAAATGATGAATAATACCTTCGCTGGAACTAACATGCAGCACCGACATAGTCTGCCAAAGTGCCAGAAAAAACAGCACAGAAAGGGTTTAAAAAAACAATCTCTGGCTACCAGCTGAGACAAGCTCTAGCAGACAAGAACAAATGGGGGGGGGGAACCAACAACAACAACGTGAATGGGCTGGTGGGGCTCTGCGTGTCACATCTGACACGCGTGTCATAGGTTCGCCATCACTGGTCTAGAGCTTGCAGAATTCCTCTATTTCTGTTGCAGAATCTGGGTGGCCTTTGTGCAAGATAGGCTTGTGGGTTCTCATAACACCCCCTTGCTTTCCCAGATGGAGGATAGAGAGGCCTCTGTGAGGCTGCGGGTGTAGAAACTGGCCTACTTTGCAAAGCTTCGTCTCTGGCTTCACCCGCCACTAGCATGTGGCCCTCGGATGATTGCCCAGAAGGGAAACGTGGCCCTCAGATGGGGAAAGATTCTGCTCCCTTGCTGTAACAGCTCACAGGAGAGGTTTGCAACTTTTTTGAGTCCACGGCTCCCTTGACCAAGTACCTTCTTTCTGCGGCACCCCTGGGGGGGCTCAGGAGCCCAGTTAGGTCACCCCTTGCCTGCGGAGCCGGCAGCCTCTCACCCTTTTTCAAACACCCTCCCTTGTGGAGGGTTGCCTGCTGCAACAAACAGCCGCCCAAGCTGTTTGTCTAGGCAGAGATGTGAGGCGGCATCAGAGGAGGGAGGGAAGGGAAGGGGGATAGAGGCCAGCGTTACCCGCCGCACCCCTGACCCTCATTCAAGGCACCCCAGGGTGCCACGGCACACTGATTGAAAACTAGGGGCTTACAGAATATCCCAGCGGAGGGCCTGTTTGCCTGGATGAAACCCTGAGCGGGACAACTCTGGTTAGAGGGTGAAGCTGCAACTAACATTTGCAGCTCCCTCTTGCCATTATTGTTAAACGATGCCACCACCGGCATGCAAAGGTGCTTCGAGCAGGAATGGGAAGCACAAAAAGCCACATTCCGTGGGGAGGGTAACCTCCCAGGGCCTTCATGGGCGGAGCCTTAGACAAAGGTGGGCGGGGCATCTCTGTTCTTTCACCATTTCACCCTCTTTGGCATCTAAGTGACGAAAGGGCCGGGCGTTGGCCCCGAGGGAACAGGCTCCTGAGCCTTGCTTTAGGACAGGAGGTCCCCAAACTAAGGCCCGGGGACCGGATGCGGCCCAATCGCCTTCTCAATCCGGCCCGTGGACGGTCCAGGAATCAGCATGTTTTTACATGAGTAGAATGTGTCCTTTTATTTAAAATGCATCTCTGGGTTATTTGTGGGGCATAGGAATTCATATTTTTTTCAAAATATAGTCCAGCCCCCCACAAGGTCTGAGGGACAGTGGACCGGCCCCCCTGCTGAAAAAGTTTGCTGACCCCTGCTTTAGGATTTCACCGGAAAACGTGTCTCTGCTCAAAAGGAACATTCATTAAACCTGGATTCTGGAAGGGGGAGGAGCGAGGAGCACAGAAAGTGACTGTGATCAGGTGCGCTGGCAGGCAGGAGGGAGGATTAAGGGGTGAAACCAAAAGGCCTCGCTGTAGAAATGGCTTTTTTGAGCAGGGATTTGAAGAGGGCGAGAGAAGTGGCAGGAAAGTTATCCTGGACCTCAAGGGATGCCTGAAGGTGAAACAGGGGGGGGGGGGTGGACTGCAGCTTGTGTGTTTGTGTGTGTGATTTTTAAACATTTGCATGCCGCTTAATTGTCGAAAACTCTAAGCAGTTTGCATAGAACGTAAAACATGCATTAAAAGTGCTCTGCCACTAAGCTGCAGGCTGAGCTTCAGGTGCCAAAGCTCACAAGGAGGGACACAAACACAACAGCCACTCTCCCCACTTGTGATCTCCAGGCAAATGATATTCAGAAGCACTTACTGCCCCTGACTGTGGAGAGAGAACATAGTCATCCATCGATGGCTTCCTCCAGGGCCGGCCCTACGTATAGGCTGGGTGGCGCAGGGCACCATGGCGCCGGCGTGCCAGGAGGGCGCCGCGAGCTGCGCCCGCCCGCTGGCCGCCGGTCCGCCGGTCCGCCGCGCAGCTCAGTGCTGCGCCCACCCGCCCACCGTGCTGGGAAACAGGGCGGGAGGGCGCCGGAGAGATCGCGCTGTGCCTGCCCGCCCGCCCACCGCGCTGGGAAACGGAGCGGGAGGGCGCCGGAGAGATCTGGCGCACCACGGCGCGAGGGGCGCTTAAGAGGGCCCTGGCCTCCTCCTCCTCCTTGAATGCCTCTAATCCTCTTTGGAGTTGGTAGTCCTTGCGGCCTTTTGCAGGAGTGACCTCCAGAGGATGTGCTGAGACAGAGGAAGACTGTTCCTCTTGCCTGGTTCCCAAGTCTTCGATCTAGAAGCCCTGGGGATTGAACTCAGGGCCAGCACCTATTGCTGAGCTGTTAACCCCAAGGCACACACTCATATCTTAATCCCTTCCTCCTCTGCCTTGATTCTGAGAAGAGGAGGAGGAGGAGAGGAAGAGGAAGAGGAAGAGGAAGAGGAAGAGGAGGAGTTTGGATTTGATATCCCGCTTTATCACTACCCGAAGGAGTCTCAAAGCAGCTAACAATCTCCTTTCCCCTCCTCCCCCACAACAAACACTCTGTGAGGTGACTGAGTGAGGCTGAGAGACTTCAGAGAAGTGTGACTAGCCCAAGGTCACCCAGCAGCTGCATGTGGAGGAGCGGAGACGCGAACCCGGTTCCCCAGATTACGAGTCTACCGCTCTTAACCACTACACCACACTGGCTCTGAGTTCTTCATGCAGCGCAGAGTTAAACTACGGAACTCCCTCCCACCTGAGGGAGTGATGGGCACCAACCTGGATGTCTTTAAAAGAGGACTAGACAAATTCATGGAGGAGGAGAGGGCTAGCAATGGCTACTAGCCAGGATGGCTCTGTTCTGCATCCACAGTGAGAGACAGCAATGCTTCTGAACACCAGTTGCTGGAAACCCCAGGAGGAGAGAGATGCACTCGTGTTCGAATTTTGATTTTGAGCTTCCCGTTGGGGCCTCTGGTTGGCTGCTGTGAGAACAGGATGCTGGACTAGATGGGCCATGGGCCTGATCCAGCACAGGTTCTCCTTGTCTTCTTATATCACCTCCTGTGCCTTCGTGCTTCACGGATCAGTTCACACACACACACACACACACACGTCTGTGCCAAGATCTGATCTCTCTCCCCTTTCCAGTTTTCAAAAGAGACAAGAGTCCATTACATGTCTCGTCCCCTCCAGCGATGAAAAAAGAGAAGAAGCCTTTCTTGAAGGCAGAAAGCAGAGAATTGGCTGTGTGCTCAGCACCATGGACAGAGCCCCAATTAGTCTTGTGGACAGATGTCACCGCGCTGTGGGGGAGGTTGATTCCCCCCACTTCACCCTTAAACTAATATGCTCAGCAGTTTCTCCCCCTCTTATCGTTAAAGAACAAACTAGGCCATGTCAGCATAAAATAAAATAAAATAAAAATGTCCTCCTTGCGACGGGCTCCAATAGTGTGTGTGTGTGGGGCGGCCCCCTCTGGTTTCCCAGTCCATTTGTGTTCTTAACCGGGTCCTTTGCTCTCCCCACCTGGGATGGGGGGAGAGTCGTCTCTCCGCCATGGCCCCCTTGTCCCGAAATGGGAAGCGGAAGCCTGAAAACAAGAGTTTTGTCCTCTTTGGTGCTTCCCATGACTTTTTAAAAAATTCATCAAAGGGAGCTGAGCGAGCGAAGAGGACGGGATCAAAGCCAGGCGGGGGGCCAGATGAAAAGGCTTCGTTTCAGCTCTCGCTGGGCTTCTGGGGCTCATCTGATGTGCTGCGCATGGGTTGGTGGGGTTCGGGTTCTGCTCTTTCACTCATGCATCTTAGAAAGGGCTGGGGGGGCACTGGAGGAGTTTGGGTTCAACATCCCAAGATGCTATTTTCTAAAGGGTGTACAGAGTATTCTGTGGCTTGCCAGGGGGGGATGGCTGTAGCATAGTGGTAGAGCTACAACAATATGTGTTTATTCAAATCATGCATGGCATAGAGAAAGCAGGTAAAGTTTTCCTCCCTCTCTCATAACCCTGCAACTCAGGGACATCCATTGAAGCTGAACGCTGGAAGAGTCAGGGCAGGTAAACGAAAGGACTTGTACGCATATTAGCTATGGAACTCACGGCCACAAGAGGCAGTGATGGCCACCAACTTGGGTGGCTTTAAAAGAGGATCGGGCAAATTCAGGGAGAAGGAGAGGCTTGTGGATGGATCCTAGCCACAGAGGCTAGGCTTTGCCACCACAGCAGGAGGTAGTGATGCTTCTGAATCCCATTTGCTGGAAACCAAAGGAGGGGAGAGCTGCTCTTGTGCTTGAACCCTGCTTGCAGGATTGAGGCATTGGATTGGCCACTGTGAGAAGAGGACTAGCTGGGCCATGGGCCTGATCCAGCAGGTTCTGCTCATGTTTAATTATATCCTTCCCAACTTGTGTTAGCAAGTTCTACGATTTAGCAGAGTAACACCCCCCTTTTAAATCTGCACAGCGGATAACGTCTTTGCCAGGCTTGCATAAGCCTCTAAAATAAGTTTCCTGGTAATTCCCCTTTATTTCCTCTTAAAAGACTAGACATGACACAGTCTTGTATAAAAGTATATAAAATAGTTTGCTCACATTCTCTTCACAGAAGGTTCCCAGAAGGCAGACTTAAGTTACAAAATATATACACCTGGAATCTATCCCATAAGGAGATAGTTCCTTTGTCCTCTCTTGTCTGGAAGCATCTCAGGAGATGTTGCCTCTTCGAGGAATGGAGTCAGAGAGAGAGAGATGGCTGCCTCCCCTGTGCTATGACCGGTGAGGTCACATGTAGAAGAAGTTTGTCCCAACCCAGGAGGAAACAGGAAGTTCCAACTGGCTGGTCCAGACATCCCCTTTTTATGTCCAGTCTAGGAATGTTGTAGTTGACTCAGGGCTGGCCCTAGGGCAAGGCTGGGTGGTGCAGGGGGGCGGGCCACCAGGGGGGGCGCCGCGCTGCAGCACCCGGGGAAGCCGTGGATCCGGAGGGATCGTCGCACCATGGCGCCCGGGCGCCCGATATGCTTAAGACGACCCTGAGTTGACTGCTCTGTGTTTCACACCCCACACTAAGAGCATCTGCTATGCAGGCTGGATGGGCCAGGTTCAGTCCCTGACAACCTCTCCAGGTGGGTCTGGGAACATCCCTTGCCGGAACCCTTGGCAAGTCACTGCTGCCAGTCCGTGTGGGCAGGACTGAGCTGGATGGAGCAGTGTTCTGATTCGGTATGAGGCTGCTTCCTGTGTTGCTGTTTAAATCAGTGGTTGGTTCAGAACCATGAGGACTGGAAGCTTGCTTTATTTTTGGTGGAAGGGTGGTAGCTCAGTGGTGATTTTTTGAAATGTGCTTCACTTCCAAGATGTGCTGGTCCAAGGGTAATCCAAGAGGCGAGGTCCAGAGCCGGTCCGAAGTCTAAGGAATCAACGAGGGGTCAGTCTGATGAAGCTGAGGCAGGGCAGGAAACTAGGCAAGGTCAGGAACACAGGCAGGATCTGGCAAGCAGCAATGTTACTCCTGCAACCTGGGGCAGGGTCTGACCACTTTTTATCTCTGACGAGGTCATGGCTGGTCCCGATCCCCCAATGACTCACCACCCTGCCTCCTCCTGTGAGTACTGAAGTCTCTCCTCCTCTCAGCCCTGAGTCTCTGCAGCTCAGGAGACGCCGGAGGGTTACTGGACCCAGGAGCCACCTCAGCCTCTCCTGACCCAGCCGGTAGTGAACCAGCTGTTGGCAATGAGGTATTCTCAGCACCTGGAGCCAGGACAGGCTCAGGCCCCTGAGTCGGCCCAGCTGGTCCTTGTTGCAGGGGAACCTGAGCAGACGGAGGCTCCTCAGGAACAGGCCCCAGACTAGGTTCAGCTGATGTCGGCGGCAGAGGATCCGGTGCAGACTGAGACTCCTCCGGTTCCGAGTCTGAGCCTGAGTCCCAGGCCATCACACAAGAGAGGCCAGATATGGTAAGTCTGCCTTTGAAATGCAAACAGGACTGAATGCGTCCCCACTGACCCAATGCTAAATCAGAGGCGGATTTAGGGAAATGCAACCGGTTCAGTCGCACCGTGAGCAGAGCCTCGGGGGCACTGCAGGGGGCGCTGCAATTGTGTTGTTGCATGGAGGGTGGGAGGGGGCACCAAATGTGGGTGTTGTAGAGTGTGCTGCCAAAATGTGAGACCCCAAGGTCTGCCACCGCCTAAGAATCCAGCAGGTGGAATATTCAGGGTGGGCGAGGAGCTGTGAGGTTCAGGTGGTCCAGATCTGTGACATTACATTGAAGGATAATAAGGTGTTTGAATCCAGATGATGTACAGATGGTATTTAACTCCAGTTAAATTAGCTAAAATGTATAGAATGAGTGATAAAAGTTGCTGGAAATGTAAAGAGAAAGATGGTGAATTTTATCATATGTGGTGGACATGCGAAAAAGTTAAAAGATTTTGGGAAAGTTTATATAACGAATTGAAAAAGATGTTTAGATATACCTTCCCAAAAAAACCAGAAGCATTTTTGTTAGGAATAATAGGAGGAGAGATTAGAAAAGAAGATCAAACACTGTTTATGTATGCAACAACCGCGGCTAGGACTTTGTTAGCCCAAAAATGGAAATTACAGGAATTACCTACAATTGTGGAGTGGCAGATAAAAATGATGGACTATGCTGAACTTGCTAGATTGACATGCAAGATTCGTGACCAGGGGGAGACAAGGTTTCAAAAGGACTGGAGTAAATATGTGGACTATATGGAGAAAAACTGTAGATCATTAAAAACTCTCGCAGGATTAAAATAAACCTTACGAATTGACCAATATGTTAAAAAAGGAACTGCAAAAAAGGGAATTAACAAGAAACCCGCATGAAGGGAGGGGGGGAAGTCATAGCTCGGCGGGGCAAGGTAAAAGATGTGAATATAAGATTTTGTATAAAAGATTGGTTTTGTTAATTTGTTGAATTTGGAAAATTGGAATAAAATGTATTTTTTTTAAAAAAGAAGGATAATAAGGTGTTTGTGCGCATGTTGCGTTGGAGAGAATTGTGTTGGAGCACGTCCCTCCTGCTAGAGAGCCTTTCCTAAGCCTCCGAACGGTGTAGATGGTGTGTGTTTGTGCGTGTAGCTTTTGAGAATTGCAAGGAGCTGTGCAGAACGGCGGGCTGGCCTCTCCGAAACAATTTGATTTATTTAGATCCCCTGATACTCTTTGCTACATTTATAAAAGTCAAGCCAGAAAATTAAACAGCTAGGCTACCCACTCCTGGCCACAGTGATACCTCAGCCCAGGAGAGCAGATAAAAGTTTCTCTCCCTCTCACACACATACGCACACACACTTGATTTATAAAGGGCTGATAAGATCAAGCGTTAAGAGGGGGGAAATATATCTATAGGAAGGAAGAAAAGAAGGAGAGGAGAAATTAAAGTTTATCCCTTACAGGCCCCAACTTCAGGGCTGCTGAGTGGAGGGAAGGGAAGGGGGTGGGGAGATTTATGAAAAAGATGTGACTTCTGTAATAATATGCTGAGAGGCTGCAGGGCAGGTGGCAAGGTCGGCAGCTAGCAGAGGGTGTAAATCAGGAACAGGGGAATATCTCTGGTCTTCCAGATGTCAATGGACTACAACTCTCATCCATCAATGGTTGCTGGGAGCTGGAGTCCAGCAACATCTGGAAGGCCACAGGTTAGAATCATAGAATCATAGAGTTGGAAGAGACCACAAGGGCCATCCAGTCCAACCCCCTGCCAAGCAGGAAACACCATCAAAGCATTTCTGACATATGGCTGTCAAGCCTCTGCTTAACGACCTCCAAAGAAGGAGACGCCACCACACTCCTTGGTAGCAAATTCCACTGCCGAACAGCTCTTACTGCCAGGAAGTTCTTCCTGATGTTTAGGTGGAATCTTCTTTCTTATAGCTTGAATCCATTGCTCCGTGTCCGCTTCTCTGGAGCAGCAGAAAACAACCTTTCACCCTCTTCTATATGACATCCTTTTATATATTTGAACATGGCTATCATATCACCCCTTAACCTTCTCTTCTCCAGGCTAAACATACCCAGCTCCCTAAGCCGTTCCTCATAAGGCATCGTTTCCAGGCCTTTGACCATTTTGGTTGCCCTCCTCTGGACACGTTCCAGCTTGTCAGTATCCTTCTTGAACTGTGGTGCCCAGAACTGGACACAGTACTCCAGGTGAGGTCTGACCAGAGCAGAATACAGTGGTACTATTACTTCCCTTGATCTAGATCAGGCATCCCCAAACTTCGGCCCTCCAGAAGTTTTGGACTACAATTCCCATCTTCCCTGACCACTGGTCCTGTTAGCTAGAGATCATGGGAGTTGTAGGCCAAAACATCTGGAGGGCCACAGTTTGAGGATGCCTGATCTAGATGCTATACTCTTATTGATGCAGCCCAGAATTGCATTGGCTTTTTTAGCTGCTGCATCACACTGTTGACTCATGTCAAGTTTGTGGTCTACCAAGACTCCTAGATCCTTTTCACATGTACTGCTCTCAAGCCAGGTGTCTCTCATCCTGTATTTGTGCCTTTCATTTTTTTTTTTGCCCAAGTGTAGTACTTTACATTTCTCCTTGTTAAAATTCATCTTGTTTGCTTTGGCCCAGTTGTTCCCCGTCCCGAATGCAACACACACACCCGGCTCTCTTGGGGTTGGCAGCTGAGTGGCTGAGCTTTTCCTGCGGAAGGTCCCAGCTTCAATCCCTGATAGTGTCTCTCCAGATAGGGTTGGAGGTGTCCCCCATGTGCAACCCCAGAGAGCTGCTGCCTGTCAGCGCGGGCAATACTGAGCTAGGTGTACTGAGCTAGGCCTGGCTCATGATAAGGCAGCTTTCTCTGTTCCTTTCGTTGCGGAGGGTTGGAGGATCAAGGATCAAGGTATAGATCCTGGGATTTGAGATTCAATCTGGGCGGCCAGTCTGTGTGTGCTTTGTGCTTAGGCACACACAGACACACACAGACACATACACACCTGCCAAGCTTAGTACCACAGCAGACTCGGATTCTGCAATCTCCGTAGCCGATGCAAATTGAGCATCGTTCCTCTTAATTTGCACAACTGATCTTGCCCTTTTGCAGAACCCCCTGGTTTGCTAGCCTTGTGGTATGGAGCAAAGCATGGGGAATGGGTTGTTGCTCAGTGGTAGAGCATCAGGCACCCCTCGGCTAGCTGTCTGCTCCTGGCCTCAACTTTCCTCCTCCCCAATCTGCAGTATGGGCGTAATAATAAGTCGGAGCCACCTTGCATTGCTCAGGCAATGAATCGGGAGCCAGGTTGGTATAATGGTTAGAGTACATTACCTGGGAGAGACCCGGGTTCAAATTGCACCACTCGGCTATGAAGCTCACTGGGTGTGACCCTGAGCTAGTCACTCTCCCTCTAAGCCTAACCTACTTCACATGGCTGTTGTGAGAACGAAACGGCAGGCAGAATCATGTCCACCACCTTGAGCTCCTTGGAAGAAATGGTGAGATATAAATGTGATAAATAAGTAAATGAACGAGCTGGAGCCATTTAGAAAGTGTCTGCTGAGATTGCTGGGGAATTCTCCTGCAGGAATTCTCCTTGAAATGCACACTGAAGCCAGAGGATCGTTCTCTCTCTCTCTCTCTGTGTGTGTGTGTGTGTGTGTGTGTAGACCTGTGTTATAAAATCATATTGGGTGGGGGGGGGGGGGGTTGCCGGACACCATTATTAATGAACAGAGAGGGGTGACAGAATTTGACAGCTGCAATACCCAGAATCCTGTTCAATGCCATCTTCCCTGTCTCCCCACCCCTCCCGCTAGGACACGACCCTGCCTGAAGGAAGGCTTAAGGATCTGCATATGCACAACAGTTAGCATAAACTCACACATTTCCCCTCTCCACCTCCCCTCCGCCCAGAACAAAACAATGTTTCCAGAAGAAGGGGGGGGGGAACCGCCCAAATCCAAAGTGACACTTTTCTACTCAAGTTAATAATACAGCCTATTATATGTTCTCTTACCATGAAATCTCTATCCGCTGCCTCTGTATTAGAATTGCTAGTATCTCTCTGTATTGGAATTGCTGTTTTATATCTTAGAACTGTATATGTCAGGACTGCTACCTTTTAATTAGAAATCCCTGTATTAGGTATATTTTCCAGGTATATTTTCTGTATGAACCCTGTATGATCCCAACCCACCTGAACCTTGCCCTACTACCACCCTATACCCATTCAAGGACACACGGACAATAGAGGGATTAGCTGGAACAACTTTATTCAAATAAATTGCCATCCTCAACGTAGCCCACCCTTCCATGGCCTGGAGGAAAACACCTGCCGGGCGGACTTCCACCCCACGGAAATCGCCAGGAACTGCCCCACCTCTGCACCCATCTCGACTGATTGCCCTTCCTGCCAAACAACAGGGAGCACCATCAGCGACAGGAGAAGAGCGATTGACATCTCTCCATCTGAAAGGAAAAGTCATCTCCGCACCCAGCTAATCCGATCCCCCACCCGTCGCCCTTGTCTCCCCCTCCCTCCCAGTCCAGAGATTTCCATGCAGGGACAGGAGGGTATATAAGGGGACTTTACCATTTTCCGGGGTTCCTTCCTTCTTTCCAGAGGCAGGGACCCTACAGCTGTAGCTTTGCATTCTGCAATAAAGGGATCAGTTTGTTTTTCCTGACAGCATCGTGTGGTCTCTGTCATTTTCCCGGCAGAGCTGAACTTAATGCAAATTTTGGAGCTTCCGACCCGCGTCTGTCCTTCTTAAAAGGCAACGCATTTTGGGGTACATTTTTCATAACACCTGCAATCTCCTGCGATTTAATACCTGGGTCAAGAAGGAGGAAGATCTGCCTTCCTTGGCCTCCCCCCTCCTGGAGGGCACCAGAAAGGCCCCCCCTACACACGAACAACTAAGCCAGTGTCACAGGAGGGGTGTTGAAATTGCAATGAGCCGGATTTGCCTTTTAAGAGGATTTCGAACTGCAGCTGCCTGGAACTGAAAGCAGCAGGGGCCTTGCACATGCAAAACCTGCAGAGGAAGCAGCCCCCCCCCTCCACCGGCTTCCGCTGCAGTCTGGAGGGCTTCCTCCTCTTCCTCCTCCTCCCTGTCTCGAGCTGAGCCCCCCTTCCTCTTGGCTTGCCAATCCCACTTCCAGGGAGCTGAACGCCGTCTGGGCAGAGACCTTCCAGGACTGGTGGTGGCAGTGGTTTTGCCTCTCCCTGGGCACCATGGGCAGGGAACATGGCTGGTGCTTAAAAGGCTATGGAAGGAGGACACAAACTGGCAGAAGATTCGCATAGCGAGGTGTGTGCCTTTGGAACATGCTCAGTAACCTAGTTAGCAAAGGTGGCACATGGCGGCAGGTGGCAGCAGCAGGGGCAGGGCACCCGCAGGATAAATTTTGTGGATGCCTGCCCCCCCCTTGGAGTTGGCACCTATACCACTGTGGGAAGCTGGGCGATGGACCAAATGAGCTTTGGGTCTCATACAGCAATCCTCTTCTTGAGTTCTTTATTCCTGCCCAGAACAGTGTGGAATGGAACCTCCAGGTCCGGAGGCAGTCTACCTCTGAAACAGCTGGGTAGCCCCCACAGAAGAGGATGGTTGCCTCCATGCCAGAGGCCTGCCCCCTGACTCCTTTAGATACCCAGCAGGCCCATTTGCCCCTCGGGGGCCTCCTCCCCAGGCCCTGAGAGACAACCCACGGTCAGACCCAGAAGATGTAGGCAACAGCATCGTATTTTGAAGCCACCCTGCATGAGGAGGACAGGCAGAACCGTCTCGCCTGGAGATCTCTCATTTATCTGATTATCTGCTTTCCTGCTAATGCACTTTCTGCTCTCATTTCTTGCCTCCAAGAATTTGTGCAAAATCTTATTAGTTGTCTTTCCAGTTACACCAGAGAGAGAGAGAGTCTGAAAGGCCTCTGCATTTTTTCTCTCTCTCTCTCTCTGCCTTCTGGATTTTCATTAAGTTTTCTAATAAAGGCAATCACCATTATTAGGCGGGCAGCAACGCTCAGGCAGCCGACTTGCGGCACGACTGATCTGGCCCCCAATGGCTGAGTTGAAGTGGAGCACAGACAGCCTGGTGGCCGATGCCTTTCTCAATCCAAACATGTTCCAAATGATTTCCATTGGATGCTAAGCTTGCATAGGGGAGCATAAGAACATCACAAGAGACTGGCTACTGGATCAGGCCAAAGGGGGTGCATCTAGTCCAGCCCTCTGCTCTCAGAATGGCCAGCCAGATCGATGCCCCCATGCAAAACCATGCATGCAGGCCAGGAGTGCAACAGCGCCCCCTGTAGGTCCCAGAAACTGCTGTTCAGAAGCATGCTGCCTCCAACAATGGAGGACAAGGCAGGGTGTGGCAATCAGAGAAGCCAAGAACCGTAGAGCTGGAAGTGGACCACGAGGGTCATCTAGTCCAACCCCCTGCAATGCAGGAATCTTTTGCCCAACATGGGGCTCGAACCCCTGACTCTGAGATTAAGAGCCTCGTGCTCTACCGACTGAGCTATCCCTGGGAATCTCAGCTTTCATTGGTTGAAAATAAACCTAGTGCTCATTGATGAAATGATGTAGGCGCGAGAGGCTGTGATAGCCGCAACTTGGATGGCTTTGAAAAAAGACAAGCTCATAGAGGAGAGGGCTATCAATGGCTACTAGCCATACATAGCTGCTAGCCATGATGGAGCCAGCTAGAGGCAGCAACGCTTCTGAACAGCATTTGCTAAAGACCACAGGAGGGGAAATTGCTTCTGCTTGCTGGTTTCCCAGAAGAGAAATATCGTTGGCCACTGTGAGAACAGGATGATGGACTAGATGGGTCATGGGCCTGATCCAGTAGGGCTCGTCTTTGTAGGTGTGTTGTAGTAGTAGCAGAACCTCCAGGCCCGGGGCCAGTCTACCTCTGAATACCAGACAATGTGGAACAACTTGAAAGTGTGCCTGTGCTCAGATGCTGCTTGTGGGTTTCCCAATGGGGTATCTGGACTAGATCCACTGCCCTGATCCAGCAGGTTGTTATTAAAATCATAACAATACAACTCACTCCTGCCCACTCCTTACATCCTGGCCAGGCTGACATCGCCAGCAGGCCTCCTCTTGATGTTCCGGTGTTGCGGCTTTTGCCGACCCATTCAGAGATGCCACTTGAAGTGTTTCTCTTTTGCATGGTTCTGAGCCAACACAGCAGGAATCCACGCTCCCAGCTCCAAGTGAGCGGTAGATAGTAAATTGTGCAACTTGGGTTTTAATTGTTCGCACTCCCCCTGTATCTCTCGCCTCTTCTCTCTCCTTTAATGCTCCTGTTTAATTGTTGGGAGGTGGGCGTTGTCGAGAACAACGGACTCTGTGTTTACACATCAAGGTCTTAATAGCTCCCAAATGCAAAGGAAATTGCCTCCGAAGCCTAATTGAACAGTGAAGGAGGGCTGCTTTCTCTCTCTGTGTCTCTGTCTCTCTCTCTCTCTCTGTGTGTGTCTGTGCGTGTGTGTGTACGCATGCACAAGGGCGCAGAATGGAGCTGGAAGTTTCTCCTTTTCTCTGCTCAAAAAGAGCGATGACTTTCATACTTCTCAAATACCAAGGTGCGTGGAGAAAGAGATTCATCTCTGAGCAAGATTCCGATTCGCCTTGCTCAGCACGTAGAGTTTTTAAATGCCAGCGGGGGAGGAAAGGAACGTGGGGGGAGAAGAGAAAGATGCCACAATGACAGAACAGCCGAGACCTGTGCAGAATTCTTGATGGGGGAGATGGTTTTCCTTTCTTCCGGGCTGATACCGGCTCTGCCATTAGGCAAAAGGAGGCAATGGCTTTGGGTGGCAGAGGGTAGCGGCCGCCAGCAACAGCAGACCCAAAGGTACCCCTTCCCTAGATGTTGTTAGACTCCAACTCCCTTCAGGCAGCATAGCCCAGTGGTCATAAGAAGAGCCTGCTGGATGAGGCCCATGGCCTGTCCAGTTCAGAAACCTGTTCTCACTTTGGTCAACCAGCTGCCCCCAAAGGGAAGCCCACAAGCAGGATTTGAGCACAAGAGACCTCTCCTGCCCTGCAGTTTCCAGCAACTGGCGTTCAGAAGCATGGCTGCTTCTGATTGTTCAATCTTCTTCTCAAGCCAGACAGGTTGGTGGCCATTGCTGCCTCCTATGGCAGGGAGTTCCATAGTTCAACTCTGTGCTGCGTGAAGAAGGACTTCGTTCAGCTTCGCTGACGTCCACAAATTCCAGTGTTATGAGAGAGAGAGAGAGAAATTCTTCTCTACCTACTTTCTCCATGCCAATTTTTTTAATACAATTTTTTTTAATTTCCTCTGTTGCCACATGGCCCCTCCGGAGCCCCCTAAACCACTCTACCGCCTCAAGGGCACTGGGGAAAGTTATCTGTTTATGGAGCAGGGAGGGAGGCAGGGCATTGCCATTCATCTCAGGAAGCCAAACATCTCATGCCAGCCCTGCAGGTTTGCCTCAGGAGCCGGGGGTGGAATTAGGGAGAGGGTGGGATGTGAATTGTGGGAACGTTTAAGGGATGCGGATGAGGAGATGTTGTCTAATATTTCCTATCCTAACTTGTGCTAACAAGTTTCCAAACTAGCAGAGTTTCACATTCCCATTTAAACACAACAAACGCGGTTGCCCAGGTTCAGTAGAACCTCTGAAACACTATATATTCCTGGTATAATCCCCATTATCCCTCTTAAAAGAAAAGACACGACACAGTGCTCTTTAAAAGTATGAAAAGAGTTTACTCACAGACATCCTGAGTTACAGCACGATCTCAGAAGGCAGTACTAGCTTAGATAAATGTATGTACACGTGGAGTCTACTCATGGGGAGTGAGGCTCCATTGTTCTCTCTCTCTCTCTCTCTCTCTCTCTCTCTCTCTCTCTCTCTCTCTCTCTCTCTCTCTCTCTCTCTCTCTGTCTCTGTCTCTGTCTCTCTCTCTCTCTCTCTGCTGGAAGCTGAGAGAGAGAGACAGTCTCTAGCTAAGATGTAGCTTCTTCAAAGTGTGGTGATCAAGAGAGAGAAATGGCGGCTGCCCCAGTCCTTATATTTACCTGGACATAGGTGGAGCCATGTCCATCTCATTTACATGTAGCCAGGACAGTAGAGAACAGGAAGTCTCTATTCGCTGGCTAGACCTCCCTTAGTGTGGACACTCTAGTAAATTGTTGTGATTGACTGCCCATGAGTAATACATTCCACATGAATAAGTCATGGGTGAGGGAAAAATCGGTTCACACAAACCTGCCAGCATGGAAGTCTCTCAACCTCACTCACCTCACAGAGTGTTTGTTGTGGGGGAGGAAGGGAAAGGAGAATGTTAGCCACTTTGAGACTCCTTAAGGGGAGTGAAAGGTGGGATATCAAGTCCAAACTCCTCCTCCTCCTCCTCCTCCTCCTCCTCCTCCTCCTCCTCCTCCTCCTCTTCCTCCTCCTCCTCTTCTTCTTCTTCTTCTTCCTCTTCCTCTTCCTCTTCTTCTTCTTCTTCCTCCACACTTCCCAAGCCAAGAGCAGAACTGAGCCGTGGGCGTTTTGCACGTTTCCAAATCTCAAAATGCAGTTCTCCAACCCAAACATCAGTTTATACAAGAAGGCATACATATCAGTGAAAATAACAAACATGGGGGCATTATGTTGGGGAAGACTGAAGACTAGGTGAGAGATGGATGGACAGAGAGGACTCCTGAGAGAACTTAGCAGCAGCCGCCACAAAGACTATGACTATCTCTATCACGTCCAAGTGAGTTGTCTCTCCCTCGGCGTTGGCGCCCAATTCTGTGGGCACCCCTGGCATGCTTCACAGTTCATCCAGGAGCATTCAGGACCTTGGAGATCTCCCAGGAGCCGTTGCTAAAGCAGCTGGCAGAGATGTCAGGCCAGAGTCACAATTCTTCTTCAAGCAGAGCTGTCCAGTGTGCTGAAACAAGCAGAGGGGCTCTAGCCCCATGGAGCCAGCAGGGAACTAGAGCCAAGGGAAGCCTTATATAGCCTGATCAGATTCTGGGGCCAGGCCGGGCTAGTTAAAGGGGCCTTTCTTTATTTTGTGGCCTTTGGCTCCTGTGAGTTGGAGGAGGGTAACAGGGCTGGGTCCTCCAAATAATCTGTATTCCTTTATTTAGCAAGGTTTATAATTCTGCTTAGGGACCCAGGTGGTGCTGTGGTTAAACCACTGAGCCTAGGGCTTGCTGATCAGAAGGTCGGCGGTTCGAATCCCTGTGACGGGGTGAGCTCCCGTTGCTTGGTCCCAGCTCCTGCCAACCTAGCAGTTCGAAAGCACGTCAAAATGCAAGTAGATAAATAGGAACCGCTACAGCGGGAAGGTAAACGGCGTTTCCATGTGCTGCTCTGGTTTGCCAGAAGCGGTTTTGTCATGCTGGCCACATGACCTGGAAGCTATACGCCGGATCCCTCGGCCAATAATGCGAGATGAGCGCGCAACCCCAGAGTCGGTCACGACTGGACCTAATGGTCAGGGGTCCCTTTACCTTTACCTTTATAATTCTGCTTAGTAAACAAATAAACCCCTTAGCAGTTTACATAAGATAATATAAAATGTTCATTCCAAAACAGTAATAAAAATGGATCTTTAAAAAATTGACATATTAAAATGGTCAAAATGAACCAACAGTTTTTCTTGAAATTCTGTTTGTTTGTTTAGACAAGCCTACTTAGTTATGTAGAATGTTGACCTGTTTTAATCTGTTTCTTTAAAGCCTGCTGTCAATTTTGATTATTATTTAAAAATGTTTTTGATATCTGCTTTTGCTGATCGTTCTGTTCTTTTTGTAAACTGCTTTGAGGTTCGTTTGAGTGGGAGAGTACATAGTTCTTCCACCAACTCTCCATGCTATCCTCACAACAGCCCTGTGAGGTAGGTCAGGACGAGATACAGTGACTGGCCCAAGGTCACCTGATGGGCTTTGTGGATTTGAACCCTGATCTCCTCCAGGTTTGAGCCTGGCACTCCAGCCACTATACCAGGCCTGGTGCAGGAAACAGCATAATGAAGCCGCCTCCCTGATTTCAAGAGGCAGGGAGTTCCAGAGTTCAGGTGCTGCCTTTTAGGCCTGACTCCCCACAAGCATGGAAGAAACATTGTGTATAAACAGAGCAGTTCTGCAATGCTTGGGACATTTGGTTTTCTCCACCAGCACCTTTTTAAAGACGGTCCTTGTTGGGACATGAGTGTGTGGGGGGGATCCAGTTGACACAGATATTGATTCGAGGGTGGTGTTGTGTGTGTGTGTTTCATAGAATCATAGAGTTGGAAGAGACCACAAGGGCCATCCAGTCCAACCCCCTGCCAAGCAGGAAACACCATCAAAGCATTCTTGACATATGCCTGTCAAGCCTCTGCTTAAAGACCTCCAAAGAGGGAGACTCCACCACACTCCTTGGTAGCAAATTCCACTGCCGAACAGCTCTTACTGTCAGGAAGTTCTTCCTAATGTTTAGGTGGAATCTTCTTTCTTGTAGCTTGAATCCATTGCTCCGTGTCCGCTTCTCTGGAGCAGCAGAAAACAACCTTTCTCCCTCCTCTATATGACATCCTTTAATATATTTGATAGGGATCATGGGAGTTGTAGGCCAAAACATCTGGAGGGCCGCAGTTTGAGGATGCCTGATCTAGATGCTATACTCCTATTGATGCAGCCCAGAACTGCATTGGCTTTTTTAGCTGCTGCTGTGTGTGGAGTTGAGCAATGAGCAATATTTTAGCTGCTGCGTGTGGAGTTCAGACTGATTCAGGATCCACCCCTCCCTCCTTCCTTCCCTCCTGAGCATTTTATATCTTCCATCCAGAGCTGGAGACAGGTAATCGCTTTTAAGAGGGTCGAAGGTGCCTTGAAAGGTGCCTCCTTTTCCTCTGGCGGGCAAACTCATTCCTTTCCTCCTGCTCCCATTAAATGCACACAAATGTGTGTTTGTGGGGGGGGGGGTTGAGGCGCTGGAAGGCAGGGGCACCTCTATACAACCGACCCACCTCTATACAACTGTGTCATAGCTGTTTCCCGGAGACAAATGCAAAGGAGAATTTGTGCGTAGATGGCAAAGAATCTGCTGTTCACTCGCATATCCAACCGGGATGGTGCCTGATGAAAGCCACTGGCAGAGACAGAGAGGAATTTTTTTAACACCCCATGCAATGAACCAGTGGAACTCATCGCTGCAACGTGGCAGTGGCGGGCCTTGGCTTAGCCTTAGATGGTTGTTTCTTTTAAAATTGTGTTCATATCCCCGCCTGCTTCTCCCAAGAGCTCAAGGTGGCATATGTGGTTCTCATTGAATCCCAACAATCTTGTGAGGTACTGTGTCCAGTTCTGGGCACCGCAGTTCAAGAAGGATACTGACAAGCTGGAACGTGTCCAGAAGAGAGCAATGAAAATGGTCAAAGGCCTGGAAACAATGCCTTATGAGGAACGGCTTAGGGAGCTGGGTATGTTTAGCCTGGAGAAGAGAAGGTTAAGGGGTGATATGATAGCCATGTTCAAATATATGAAAGGATGTCATATAGAGGAGGGAGAAAGGTTGTTTTCTGCTGCTCCGGAGAAGCGGACACGGAGCAATGGATTCAAGCTACAAGAAAGAAGATTCCACCTCAACATTAGGAAGAACTTCCTGACAGTAAGAGCTGTTTGGCAGTGGAATTTGCCTCCAAGGAGTGTGGTAGAGTCTCCTTCTTTGGAGGTCTTTAAGCAGAGGCTTGACAGGCATATGTCAAGAATGCTTTGATGGTGTTTCCTGCTCGGCAGGGGGTTGGACTGGATGGCCCTTGTGGTCTCTTCCAACTCTACGATTCTATGATTCTAGGTTAGACTGAAATGGAGTGGCTATGGCCCAAGGTCACCCAGTGAGCTTCATGGCTGAGTGGGGATTTGAACCCTGGTCTCCCAGGTCCTAGTCCGACCCTCTAACCACTGAAACACTGCTGGCTTTTTAAATGCATTAGACACAATCATGGTTGGCAGATACACTGAGACGACAATACCGAAATGGAACCCCCATGTGCAAAGAAAGTGTACCTTTGAGGATTAGATGCTAAGGCAGGGCCCCCCAAACTAAGGCCTGGGGGCCGGATGCAGCCCAATCGCCTTCTCAATCCGGCCCGCGGATGCTCCGGGAATCACCATGTTTTTACATGAGTAGAATGCATCCTTTTATTTAAAATGCATCTCTGGGTTATTTGTGGGGCATAGGAATTTGTTCATATTTTTTTTCAAAATATAGTCCGGGCCCCCACAGGGTCTGAGGGACAGTGGACTGGCCCCCTGCTGAAAAAGTTTGCTGACCCCTGTGCTAAGGTCAACCAACAGACCTCGCCACACTTCACATTTGAGTCAGCATGGTGGGGTGGTTAAAGTGTCAGCCTAGGACTTGGGAGAGACCAAGGTTCAAATCCCTGCCCGGCCTTTATGAATCTCACTGGGTGAACTCGGTCACTGCCTCTCTCAGCCTGACCTACCTCGCAGGGGGATTAGTGGGGGAGAACCGAGTAGACGCCACCTTGAGCTCTGTGGAGAAAACGGTAGGGCATAAAGGCAATTGAACGAATTATTTACAAATATTTACAAAGAGCCCCACTGCTGGGTGTCAAAGAGAAAAACAACTACCAGACTTTTAGAAGACATCTGAAGGCAGCCCTCTTTAGGGAAGCTTTTAATGTTTAATAGATTATTGCATTTTAATGTTCTGTTCTGTTCTGTTGTAAGCTGCCCAGAGTGGGTGGGGAAACTCAGCCAGATAGGCGGGGTATAAAAATATTATATATTATTATTATTATTATTATTATTATTATTATTATTATTATTATTATTATTTATCAGGCCAAAGTGGGGCCATCTAGTCCTGTGATGATAATGATTTATTGAATTTATATACCGCCCTATACCTGCAGGTCTCAGGGCAGTTGACAGAATAATCAGGGTGGTTCACAGGAGACCCATATATCTACGGGTTTACAAATTTTATAAGTAATAAAATAATGATGATGATAATAGTCCAGCCTCCTGTTCTCACAGGGGTTAACCAGATCTCAGACTGGGCTGCCTGTTTGCCATGTTTGTCAGCAAAGGATGTCAAAGGAAGAGCGAAGAAGGCAGAAAGACATGTGAGGAGCCCGCTGGATCAGGCCAAAGGGCAGCCCATCCAGTCCAGCCTCCTGTTCTCACACTGGCCAACCAGGTGCCCCCAAGGGGAAGCCCCCCAGTCAGGATTCGAACACAACAGCAGCCCCTGTGGGTCTTCCAGCCATAAGTCTCTGCCTCGGAGCCGCGGGAGAACTGGAGGCATTTTCTCTCCCGTCCTCCTTAGTGGAATTTCAATATTTCATGAGCAGCCCCTACCTTTTCCCCTTTGACACAAACACCAAACTGAAAGGGGGGGGGAGAGAGAGAGAGAGAGAGGTTTTTTTTTAAAGGAACATCCATCCTCCAGGGTTCATTTAGTTGCTCGTTTTGTGCTTCTTTAAACCCATCACCTCTGCCTCCCTCCGCTTGTGTTGACATCTCAGCCTGAGGATGAGTCCCTCTCTTGCGGTTTTAAGGCTGTTTCCCCACTGATAGGAACTGTCAGGGTTTTTTGCGACTACTCTTGAGTAACGACCCTCTACTCTTGAGTAACGACCCTCCACATGCTTGTCTTTCAGGAACTTTTATTGGTGCACATTATTATTTATAGTGAAGTGAGCTGCTGGTTTCATGTCTCATCAGTCCGATTCAGAATCCGGCACTGGCCCCTTTCGCGACCTTGACCAACATAAGAGTCGCGGGACAGCGAACCTCCTCCCCTTTCTCCTCCTCCTTAATTCCGGTGTCGGGGGGGGGGGGGGGAGGTCTCCGGCCAGTCTGAGTCCCATCCTCTCTTTCCCCCTCCCTCTCTTCCTGTATGAGGAGCAGTGCCTCTTGGATGTTGCCAGAGCTCTGGCACTCCCTCTCAGTCTCCTGACTTTCCCTTTCCGACCCTTCGCTTTCATTACTGCTGGGAGATGGGCTGCTCCTGATGAGGGGGGCTGTTCCCTATAAGCCCTCCCCCTTACAGGAACCGAAGCTGCACCCCCAGTCCCCCCTCCACAATGCTCTGCTTCTGTTCTCCATCCCCCCCCATCTCCCTAACCCTCTTCATCACTATTGAATCAACCTTGGCACTGCTAGCCGTGTCCTCTTGAAGCAAAACCGCAACTTCCCAGTTTGATCCTGGCCACATTGGCGAGCACTGCTCTCCTCTGGGCAACTCATGGGCTCCCCCCCAAAAACCTTTTGATTTTGATTTATTAGATTTATATGCTGCCTTCATCACAAGACCTCGTGGCGGATCACGAGATAAAAATGCAAGGCAAAAGCACCAATAGTTAAAGCAGAAACAACAAAATAATAACCTCTCCCTCCCACAAACACATTTAAAAGGCTGGAGAATGTTAACAGGCCTTCTCCTCAACTGGCTGTGGATCAGGCCAAAGGATCACTGTTCTCACAGTGGCCAAATACCCCTAAGAACCTAGGAATCCAGAAAGACTATGTCTGGGCCTGGAGGTTCCATAAGGACATGAGAAGAGCAAGGCTACTGGATCAGGCCAAAGGGGGCCCATCCTAGCTCAGCATCCTGTTCCACAGTGGACAACCCCCTTTTGAAGCCTTAGACTAAAATCGGACTAGAAAGCCACCCAGCACAGGCTGGCAGCCACCCAACTCAGATTCCAGCTTTCCACAGCTGTACTGCTTCACCCTCCTTGTAAACCTGAGGTTGGGTTGGGGGTCTTCTGTATGCTGAGTGTGTCCTTGGCGCCTGAGAGCCCCATTCAGCGCTGCTTTCCTGGCTCTGAGCATCCCTCCGCCCCCCCTCTTCCTTTCTCCCTGTGCTCAAAAGAGGCCACTTCTTCTCTGGACCTCCTCTGCGTCTTTGCTGGATCTTTCCATTTCAGAGGACGCAACGGGACCTGTGTGAAATATTAATGGATTGGTGCGCTGCCATTATAAATTCATGTATCCCTTCACTTTCCCTAGAGGGGTAGTATCCTAGCAATTATACATATATATCGCTCATTTTTGCAGGTACATATGGAATTGGGCAAACAGGTTTTTTCTCACCAGCTTGGCAAAGCCTCTTGGCATTCGTGCCAGCTCCTGAGAATCTGTGCTTAAAAGGGGAGGGTGGATGAATATCTCTCTCTCTCTCTCTCTCTCTCTCTCTCTCTCTCACACACACACACACACACACACACACACACACACACACACACACAAGCTTGAATCCTTTCCATCGCCCTGAAATGGTGCCAGGCTCCACTGCTTTAGAAAATCAGGAAGAAGAGAAGAGCAGAATCCGGGCGAATCAGGAATGTAGGAAGCTGCCTTGTACCAAACCAGGTCATTGCTCCATCTAGCTCAGTGTTGTCTATACTGACAGGCAGCGGCTCACCTGGGTTTCAGGCGGGAGGGGGGTCTCTACTGGCAATACCTGGAGATGCCTTCAAGAATTAACCCAGGCCCTTCCACTTGCATAGTGGGCGCTGTACCACAGAGCTGGGGCCCTGAACCTAAAGACACACTAAGATTCTAGTCCTCGTGATTCCGAGGACACTGTTGAAATTGAAGCTCAGGAACCTGCTTTATACAGAGTCAGTCTGTTGGTCCATCTAGCTCAGTGTTGTCTACACTGACTGGCAGCAGTGGCTCTCCAGGATTTCAAACGGGGGTTTCTCCCAGTCCCACCTGGAGGTTGTCACTGGGGATTGGAGCAGGGACCTTCTGCATGCCAAGCAGGTGTTCTATACTGCTTTGCCCAAGGCCCAGCATCCAAAAAAAGGATCACAGGCGATGTGGCTGGATCTGGGAAATTGCTTCCAATATATTTGCCTTTCCTCTCTGGCTCTTTGTCTTGTCTGCGCTCGTTACAGGCCTTATGAGGGGTCGTTTGTAACCCTCACATTTTTATCTCCAGAAGCACATTTGTCTGTAGATTGGAAAAGCCGGCTGTTTGTTTCAAGGGAAGCATTTCTCTCCTCCCCCCCCACCCCCCTTTGACGGCAATTTATTATGTCCATAAAGCATTTCCCTGTCGTTTCCGATCTCCCCCTCTGCCCCACGTCAGACGGGAGTGATGATTTGAAGCCTCCAAGATCTGAAACTCACGCGACGTGTTTATCTACAGCCCCCTCCATCCCATGCAAAAAAGGAGAGAAAACGACGACAACACACGGTTTAATTTTATAGGCACACCACTAATCCCCTAGAAATGCGGCATGCTTTTGTGGCAGCGAGATCTGCGTCTGTGTGTTTGTCCTCTTTTTGATTTCTTAAAATTTAAAAAGGAAAAGAAAGGGGGGAGGAAGGAGGGGGAGGAGAAGCTCCAAAGATTGCATCTCATTGGCGGGATGAATAATACATTTAAAACATTTCGCAAACTGTGTTTGATCCCCAGCATGCCTCTACCGGCGGTGCGAGGCCTCTCGCTCTCCTCTCCTGCGCAGAGCTGTCAGGCGTTCCCTTGGAAAAGGCCCTGATTGATTAGCTCCTTCTACTTTTCATATACAGCTCGGAAATTTCACCAAGGGAGCCGTTCACAAATGAGAACATAAGAAGAGCTTGCTGGATCAGGCCTATGGCCCTTCTAGTCCAACACCATGTTCTCACAGGCGCTGGCCAGATGCCCATGGCAGAACAGGAAGCGGGATGTGAGCACACGATCGCTCTCCCCTCCTGTCATGTCCAGCAATTTTAATTCAGACGCCTAACTGCCTCCGGTGTGGCAAAAGAGCACAGCCATTGCTAGCCCCCTCCTCCATGAATTTGTGGCATCCCCTAACTGCGGTCCTCCAGATGTTTTGGCCTACAACTCCCATGATCCCTAGCTAACAGGACCAGTTTGGGGGTGCCTGGTCCAAGCCATCAGTAGCTCAGCTGGTTAGAACATGGTGTTGATCACGCCTCGGTTGTAGGTTCGATCCCTGTAGGGGACGGCTGCATATTCCAGCATTGCAAGGGGTTGGACTACAGGGCTGGCCAACTTCCAAGAGACTGCGATCTACTCACAGAGTTAAAAACTGGCAGTGATCTACCCCCTTTGGGGGGTTCAGGTCAAAGTTCAGCTTTTTTTCAGGAAGGAAAGCCCTGTTTTGGGGGTTCAGGTCATTTTAGGGGTGCAGGGCAAAGGTGTTTTTTTTAGGGGAGCCAAAGTTTTTTAGCTTTTTTGGGGGGAGCCACTGATCTACTGGTGATCTACCACAGACGTCCAGTGATCTACCAGTAGATCACGATCTACCTGTTGGACATGCCTGGACTAGATGATCCTCAGGGTCTGTTCCAACTCTACAAGGTGATGATGATGATGAAGTCTTTATCAATGACTTGGATGATGGGCTTGAGGGCATCCTGAGCAAGTTTGCAGATGACACCAAATTGGGAGGGGTGGCTAATACCCCAGAGGACAGGATCACATTTCTAAATGACCTTAACAGATTAGACAACTGGGCCAAAGCAAACAAGATGAATTTTAACAGGGAGAAATGTAAAGTACTACACTTGGGCAAAAAAAATGGAAGGCACAAATACAGGATGGGTGACACCTGGCTTGAAAGCAGTACATGTGAAAAGGATCTAGGAGTCTTGGTAGACCACAAACTTGACATGAGTCAACAGTGTGATGCAGCAGCTAAAAAAGCCAATGCAATTCTGGGCTGCATCAATAGGAGTATAACATCTATTCTAGATCAAGGGAAGTAATAGTACCACTGTATTCTGCTCTGGTCAGACCTCACCTGGAGTACTGTGTCCAGTTCTGGGCACCACAGTTCAAGAAGGATACAGACAAGCTGGAACATGTCCAGAAGAAAGCAACCAAAATGGTCAAAGGCCTGGAAACAATGCCTTATGAGGAATATAAATATATAAATATCAAATATATAAAAGGATGTCATATAGAGGAGGGAGAAAGGTTGTTTTCTGCTGCTCCAGAGAAGCGGACACGGAGCAATGGATTCAAGCTACAAGAAAGAAGATTCCACCTAAACATTAGGAAGAACTTCCTGACAGTAAGAGCTGTTTGGCAGTGGAATTTGCTGCCAAGGAGTGTGGTGGACTCTCCTTCTTTGGAGGTCTTTAAGCGGAGGCTTGACAGCCATCTGTCACGAATGCTTTGATGGTGTTTCCTGCTTGGCAGGGGGTTGGACAGTATGGCCCTTGTGGTCTCTTCCAACTCTATGATTCTATGATGATGATGATGATGATGATGATAATAATTTATTATATATAACCCGCCCATCTGGCTGGGTTTCCCCAGCCACTCTGGGTGGCTTCCAACAAAATATTAAAATGCAATAATCTGTTAAGCGTCCCTAAACAGGGCTGCCTTCAGATGTCTTCTAAAGGTCTGGTAGTTGTTTTTCTCTTTGACATCTGGTGGGAGGGCATTCCACAGGGCGGGTGCCACTACCGAGAAGGCCCTCTGATACGATACGAAGTTGGTGGTCATCATTGCCTCCTGTGGGAGTGAGTTCCACAGGTTAACGGTGTGCAGCATCCAAAGAATCTGAACGTTGAAAGGCGGCTATCGATGGCTGCTGGCCCAGGTAAGACTGCCCTGCCTTCATTTCCATGATGGGCAACTGGTTGGCCCCTGCAGGAACAGGGTGGTGGACTAGATGGGACCCCTTTGTCATCTTATGTTCTCACGGTTTGTCTGAAGTTGGGTCCTTTGCTGCAGCCGCCGCTTTGCCCCAAAGCCTCTTCCGAGTGCGAGTCCCCCTCCCTCGCCTCCGCGTATGTCCTCCCTGCCCCCGGCTTATTTCATTACGGCTCGGCATCTGTGAACATCACGCTCCATGTCACCAGCATTAAACATAATGAGCCCTCTTGAAGGCGGCTCGGATTTCCTTCCATCTCTCCGGAAAGGCCACCCATGTCAAATGGGATGATGGGCCCACTTGTCAGACGCGAGACCTCCGGCCTTGATTAAAGTCCCCGAGAGCAACGATTGCGTCTCCCGCACCTTTTGCAGACCCTTCTCGTTCTGTTGAGAATGAGATCTCCATTCGGAATAAGATCTTCATTTCGCCACCTGATTCCACGTCTCTCTCCGTGCCCCCTCTAATCTTGCTCTTTAAAATTCAAATCCAGGGCTCTTGATCTGAGGGTGACCCCTGTGGGCTTTGTCAATTCCTCAATAAGCCTGGGTCCATTAAAAAAAATATATTTAATTTGATTGCAAAAAGGGACCCTGAACCCTAAATACATGGCCTCTCGGTCAAAATATAGGGTGTCTTTCTCCTTCAGATAGGATAAAATTGGGCAGTTGTTCCCTGCCTCCCACCCCCAGGGTTCAGGTGGGGACGTACAGTAGAAGCCTACCTGCCCACTCAGGTGAGCACTTATTTTGCTCCAGTTACCTTCTCAGGACAACCAAGTTTGGAGGTGGTGACATCAAACACCTTCCTCAGGATGGGCAAACCCAGTCCATTCTGGGTTTTTAAAAATCCTTTCCCCGGCCTTGAGAACATATAAGGCCATTATAAGAAGAGCCTGCTGGATCAGGCCAAAGGGGGCCTCTTTAGTCAGTCCAGCATCCGGTTCTCACAGGGGCCAACCAGATTCCCCAAAGGGAAACCCACAAGCAGGATTCGAACGCAAGACCCCTCTCCCCTCCTGTGGTTTCCAGCAATTGGCGTTCAGAAGCATTGCTGTCTCTGGCCGTGGATGCAGAGCAGGGCCAACATTGCTACCGTAGGTGCCATCGACAGCCCTCTCCTCCTCCATGAATTTGTCTGATCCTCTCTTAAAGCCGTCCCACTCGGTGGCCATCACTGTGCACTGCCTGAAGCATGTTCACCATGTTCTTCATCAGTTTGTGAATTTGTGTTTTTTTTTAATCCCATGGGGGAGGGTGGGAACAGTCAACATTTTAGGGAACATTTCCCCTTATAGCTTTTGTATGCAATTTTGCATGAAATATGTGCAGATATTAGGCAAGTGAATTTCTGTATGTTACTTTCACCCATATATGCATTTTAATGCACACCTACTTTCCCCTGACGCAGGCATTGTGGGATAAATCAGCCCCATATAATGAAAATGCTTAAATTCTAATTAATGCATGAAGGGGTTAAGACCATAGAGTAAACTGTCCTGCCAGGCTTAGCTAGGTCACACCCCCTCACCTTGGGAGGAAGGGCTACCAAACTCTTCATTCTCCTATTTCCCACCTTCATACCACCATGTGAACCTTTCCCGTAAGGATGTCTTAGCTAGAGGCTCCAAGCTTACACTGCATGACTTCAGCAAGCCTGTATGACATTTCCACAGCTTACTTTGCTGCATGTTTTTGTGATTTTAAATCTCTGCTGGGGCTTTCTCACCTAAGAATACTTCCCTCAAACTTGGATCTAGGAATCCAGGGAGTTCTCATCAATACCAGGAAAGATTCTAGAGCAGATCATTAAGCAAAAAGTGTGTGAGCACCTAGAAAGAAACTCTGTGATCACTAAAAGTCAGCATGGGTTCCTGAAAAATAAGTCATGTCAGACTAATCTGATCTCATTTTTTGACAGAATTACAAGCCTGGTAGATGAAGGGAACGCTGTGGATGTAGCCTATCTTGATTTCAGCAAGGCCTTTGACAAGGTGCCCCATGATATTCTTGTAAAGAAGCTGGTAAAATGTGGGCTAGACAATGCTACCATTCAGTGGATTTGTAACTGGCTTACTGACCGAACCCAAAGGGTGCTCATCAATGGCTCCTCCTCATCCTGGAGAGTAGTGACTAGTGGGGTGCCACAGGGTTCTGTCTTGGGCCCAGTCTTGTTCAACATCTTTATCAATGACTTGGATGATGGGCTTGAGGGCATCCTGAGCAAGTTTGCAGATGACACCTGTGAGGGACGAGGGATACAGGGAAGTCCCTCCCATCTTAAGTTCCAGCCCATCCCCAAGCGCGGGAGAGAGTAAGGAGAGCTCTGCCTCCAGCGGAGAGTCAGGAAGTGGTGTCCGAGGCTCAGGCAAGGTTGTGGAGCCCAGGCCGCAGGTGGGACAGGAAGTAGGACGCACAGGGGGGAGGCCAATTCCCCCAACTCCCGAATTGCGACGCAAACGTAGGGGGAAGAGGTTGGGTCTGCCAAAGCTGTGGTGCTGGAAGAAAACGCGCCAATCGCCATTCGGGAGTTCAGACACCTCACCTTAAGGATGCATTTTTACTGCTCTGAACACTGTAAATAATCAGCACTTAATAAAAACCTTAAAAGACCATGCTGGAGTCGTTACTCTAGAGTAGCCATACCAGGCCCTCTGACAGCAACTCCCGAATCTTTTTTTTGGCTACTTTGGAGTGCAGCGATGAGCGCTCAAGAGGCTGAGCATTGGAGGCTGGAGGCCGAAGCAGCGAAGCAGGAGCTGCAGAACCTCACAGCGCACGCACAGCAGCAATTGCATGCCGCTCAGGAGGAAGCGCGAGGGGCGCAGGAGGAGCTGAACAAGCTGGTGGACCAGGTGAGGACAAAAGAGGAGACTGAGAAACAGCTAAGGGTGATGGTTTTGGACCTACAGAAGAAGTTGGAAGAGGAGAAAGCCGCTAGAGGTGGGGGGGTGCCCCAGCCGCAGCTAGTCCAAGTGAGAAGGGGACAGAGCCTAGTCACCAAGTTTAGCGGCGACCCTAGGGAGTACCTAGGATTCGAGACAGAAATAAATTATGCGCTGGAATTGCATGCAGCAGAATTCCCAGATGACGCGCACAGAGTCTCCTTTATCATAGAGCATTTGACGGGGGCCGCCCGAGAATGGGTAAGACCGCTCATCGCGCAAAAAAATCCTTGCATGAAGAACGCAAAATTATTTCTAGAAGCTTTAAAAATAATGTACGCCAGTGACAGTGAAATGGAGGCCACTAAAGAGGAGCTTCATAACTTAACACAAGGAAAATCGACAGTTAGGGACTACTGGGCGAGATTCACCATGCTGGTGCACAAACTGGGGTGGGATCTGCAAAGTGAGCCAGTGAAATCAGCCACTGGGTTTGCACGCAGACGTTAAGGATGAGCTGGCAAGAGGTCCCAAACCGCGAACTATGGATGAGTTAAGCAAAGCGGCGCTAGCGGTGGGGGTGAGACAGGAATCCAGATGGAATGACAAACAAGCGACGTGCGCAGCAAAACCTTGGTTCCCACGCTCCCAGGACAGACCACATCACCAAACCCCACCCCAGGGCCTGCCCCCACACCCGCCCAGGCCAAGCCCAGAGCCAGAACCGATGGAGATCGGAGGAGCGCGCGCGGGGGCTTTTCAAACCCCGGCGGCGCCAAGACGCAAGGAGGGAAGAGGCGGGAATTGCTTTCTCTGCAACTCCCCCAGGCATCGCGTCAGAGACTGCCCTCATCGCAGAGAGTGGCAAGGAAAGGCGGGAACGGTTGTACCTTCCCCAGCTGACGCAGCACCACAGCAGGGAAACGAGACAGCCTGGCTGCAGGAGACAAGGGGGAGCGGCCAGGCACAGTCAGCAGACAACAGCCCCCGCCCGCCCACCCGCACAGAGAGGAGCACAGCCAGCCCACCCCTCCCAGAGCAGGAGTGGTTCTAGAAGTCACGCTCACGCTCCCAAATGGCTATCCCCTGACAGTCCTCGCCTTAATTGACAGTGGTGCCTCAGCCAACTTCTTCTCGAGAAACTTTGCGGAAGAGCACCAGATCCAACTTCTGCAGCTGGATTTTCCCCTGCACGTGGCCACCATTGACGGCAGAGAGCTGCTGGGGGGGGCCATCACGCATCAACCCCCCCCCATGAGAATGACGGTGGGAAGGCACTCAGAGACACTGGCTTTCAACGTCACAACCATCTCAGACCCCCCCATCGTCTTGGGCATGAGCTGGCTGACGCGCCACGACCCCTCCATAAGTTGGCACCAGAGATGCATCACTTTTGGATCGGACTTTTGTCTGGAACATTGCATGCAGCACCAACCAGGGGAGGGGCCTCCAATAGCCACGGTGGCCACCATGCACGTCAAGGGGGGTGAGGCAATACCCAAGCCGTACTGGGACCTGCAGGAGGTCTTCAGCGAAGCGGAGTCCGACCACCTACCCCCACACAGGCCTTTTGACTGCCAGATCAACCTGGTGTCAGGGGCAACTATACCCCCAGCCAAGCTGTACGCCATGTCAGATCAGGAACTGGAGGATCTGCGCGCTTTCATCGACAAGAACCTCAAGCGGGGGTTCATCAGAGAAAGCAAGGCAGCAGGGGGCAGCCCGGTCTTCTGGGTGGACAAGAAAGACACGCAACAGCGCCGTCTGGTGGTGGATTTTAGACGGCTGAATTCGGTGACAGAGCCAATGGCTTTCCCCATGCCCAGAGTGGATGATCTCCTGACAGCGGCACGCAGGGGCAAGATCTTCACCAAGCTCGACCTAAGAGGGGCGTACAACTTGATTAGGATCCGGGAGGGTGATGAATGGAAAACCACGATGTTCACGCCTCTGGGCTCTTTTGAATATCTGGTGATGCCCTTCGGGTTGCAAGGGGGCTCAGCATGCTTCCAGGCCTTCATGCACCACGTCCTGGGGTCCCTCCTCTTCAAGAACTGCTTGGTCTTTCTGGATGACATCCTTATCTACTCCAATGACCCAGTGCAGCATGTGAAGGATGTCAGGGAGGTGTTGCAGCGCCTGAAGGACAACCACCTGTATGTGAAGCTGGAGAAGTGCAAGTTTCACACCAAAGAAGTGGACTTCCTAGGCTACAAGCTGTCAGACAAGGGGCTGGCGATGGACAAGGACAAGGTGCAGGCCATCCTGGACTGGCACAGCCCCAGGACGCGCAAAGATGCCCAACGCCTACTAGGCTTCGCGAACTTCTACAGGAAGTTCATCAAGAACTTCTCTCGCGTCACGGCTCCTATCACCAACTGCCTGAGAGGCAAGCAGAAGTTCCGGTGGACACCAGAGGCGCAAGCAGCGTTCGAAAGCCTCAAGAGGGTATTCGCTTCAGACCAGCACCTGTTCCACGTGGTGCAGGATGCGCCCCTACGCCTGGAGACAGATGCTTCGGACAAGGCTCTGGGAGCGATTCTGTTGCAACTGGACGCCAACAGAGAGTGGAGACCCTGTGCCTTCTTCTCCAGGAAGCTGACCCAGCCGGAACGCAACTACACAGTGTTTGACAGGGAACTTCTCGCGATCCACGCTGCGTTCCAGCACTGGCGACACTTCCTGGTGGGCGCCAAGCACCCCATCCAGGTGTGCACAGACCACAAGAACCTGGAGTTCTGGAGAACTGCCAGGGTGCTCAACCAGCGGCAGATACGGTGGGCAGAGTTCTTCTCGAACTTCAACTTCTCCATCCACTACATCCCGGGAGAGCAGAATGTCAGGGCGGATGCCCTCTCCCGCAAGCCAGAGTACATGGAGGAGGAGTTGCCACCGGCACCCAGGCATATTTTCCCCCCATCAGCATGGTCCTGCGGAGCAACAGTGGTGAGCGAGGCAGAACTCACAGCACTGACAGCAGCTGATGAATTTGCCACCCGCATCTTCAGAGAACTGAGAGGGGGGGGGAGCAGGCCAAAGACTTTGAGGAAAGGAGGGGTTTGCTTTTTTACAAGGGAGCCCTGTACCTGCCAACCAAACAGCTGAGAGGTAAGGCCCTCAAGCAGATGCACGACAACCCAACGGCGGGTCATTTTGGAAGGGACAAAACCACTCACCTAGTCATGAGACACTTCTGGTGGCCAGGGGTGCGGGAGGATGTTCGGGATTATGTAAGGGGATGTGACACCTGCCAGCGAGCAAAGGTGGTCAGAGCGCCACCAGCTGGTTTGCTGGAGCCCTTAGCCACACCGCACAGGCCGTGGGAAGTAGTGTCCATGGACTTCATCACAGACCTGCCGTCGTCCAGGGGCAAGACCGCAGTGTTGGTGGTGGTGGACCTCATGTCCAAAATGTGCCATTTTATACCGTGTGCCAGGGCGGTCTCGGCAGAAGAGACGGCCAAACTGTTTGTTGACCACGTATTCAGACTGCATGGATTGCCTTTAAGGGTTATTTCGGATCGTGGCCGCCAATTTGTTTCCAGGTTCTGGCGGCGGCTCATGAACCTCCTGCAGGTGGAGGTCAGCTTGTCGACGGCTAGGCACCCGCAAACCAATGGACAGGCGGAGCGGGTCAACGCCATTCTGCAGCAGTACCTGAGATGTTACGTCAGCCAGAGGCAAACGGACTGGGTGGATCGCCTGCCACTGGCAGAATTTGCCTACAACAATGCGGTGCACGTCTCCACAGGGGTGTCGCCCTTTAAGGCCAACTACGGGCGCGACCTCAGATCTTTCCCGGAGAGGGAGGGGGAGGAGGAGGAAGAGGGCCCACAGGCAGAGGATTGGGCAGAGGACCTGGAGACGGTGCACCAGCAGCTCAGAGAACACTTGGAGAGGGCCAAGGAAGCGTACAAGAAGGGGGCAGATCGCCACAGGCGACCGGGAGAGGTCATCAGGGTGGGGGACAAGGTTTGGTTATCCTCGGAAGGTCTTCCCACCAGGGGGCGATGCAAGAAGTTAGCACCCAGGAGGCTGGGCCCCTTCACGGTCACGCAGCAGGTCAACCCGGTAGCCTTCAGGCTAGCACTGCCGGAGGACATGAGAGTGCACCCAGTGTTTCATAGATCGCTGCTGTCGCCGTACAGGGAAAGTACCAGGTTCAGGGACAGCGATCAGCCTCCAGAGGGAGGGGGGGAGACGGGAGACGCCCGACAGCTCAATGAGGCAACTGAGATTTTAGACTCAAGGAGAGGGGTGAGAGGACTGGAGTACCTGATAGCATGGGAGGACACTCCGCCGTCCCACAATGAGTGGATACCGGCCACAGAAGTACCTGAGGAATTTTTAGTGGAAGAGTTCCACGCCCTGTTCCCCCACAGGCCCAAGCCCTGGCACATGGAAAGGGAGGGAGAGGGGGAGGGGCAGGAGGAAGGGATAGCAGGCAGCAGCTCTCCATGGAGATGGGAAGCGGAATTTGAGGACACGGAAGAAGAGGAGTGGGTTTCACCGAGGTCAACGACGTCAGAGGCAGGAGAGGACTGGCAGAACATTTTTACTCCCACCAGCTCTGACGCCACTGACTTCTTGGGATTCCCGTCTTCTCAGGGGGAAGGAGAAAGATCGCAGGATTGGGGGGAAATTTTTACACCCACAGGCTCGGATGCCACAGACTTCTTGGGGTTTCACTCGTCCCCAGCAAGCGGAGAGCCACTAGGAAGGGGGGGAGAGGAGCCTGGGAGGGGGATGGATGTGAGGGACGAGGGATACAGGGAAGTCCCTCCCATCTTAAGTTCCAGCCCATCCCCAAGCGCGGGAGAGAGTAAGGAGAGCTCTGCCTCCAGCGGAGAGTCAGGAAGTGGTGTCCGAGGCTCAGGCAAGGTTGTGGAGCCCAGGCCGCAGGTGGGACAGGAAGTAGGACGCACAGGGGGGAGGCCAATTCCCCCAACTCCCGAATTGCGACGCAAACGTAGGGGGAAGAGGTTGGGTCTGCCAAAGCTGTGGTGCTGGAAGAAAACGCGCCAATCGCCATTCGGGAGTTCAGACACCTCACCTTAAGGATGCATTTTTACTGCTCTGAACACTGTAAATAATCAGCACTTAATAAAAACCTTAAAAGACCATGCTGGAGTCGTTACTCTAGAGTAGCCATACCAGGCCCTCTGACAACACCAAATTGGGAGGGGTGGCTAACACCCCAGAGGACAGGATCACACTTCAGAATGACCTTAACAGATTAGACAACTGGGCCAAAGCAAACAAGATGAATTTTAACAAGGAGAAATGTAAAGTACTACACTTGGGCAAAAAAAATGAAAGGCACAAATACAGGATGGGAGACACCTGGCTTGAGAGCAGTACATGTGAAAAGGATCTAGGAGTCTTGGTAGACCACAAACTTGACATGAGTCAGCAGTGTGATGCAGCAGCTAAAAAAGCCAATGCAATTCTGGGCTGCATCAATAGGAGTATAGCATCTAGATCAAGGGAAGTAATAGTACCACTGTATTCTGCTCTGGTCAGACCTCACCTGGAGTACTGTGTCCAGTTCTGGGCACCACAGTTCAAGAAGGATACTGATAAGCTGGAACGTGTCCAGAAGAGGGCAACCAAAATGGTCAAAGGCCTGGAAACGATGCCTTATGAGGAACGGCTTAGGGAGCTGGGTATGTTTAGCCTGGAGAAGAGAAGGTTAAGGGGTGATATGATAACCATGTTCAAATATATAAAAGGATGTCATATAGAGGAGGGAGAAAGGTTGTTTTCTGCTGCTCCAGAGAAGCGGACATGGAGCAACGGATTCAAACTACAAGAAAGAAAATTCCACCTAAACATTAGGAAGAACTTCCTGACAGTAAGAGCTGTTCGGCAGTGGAATTTGCTGCCAAGGAGTGTGGTGGAGTCTCCTTCTTTGGAGGTCTTTAAGCAGAGGCTTGACAGCCATCTGTCAGGAATGCTTTGATGGTGTTTCCTGCTTGGCAGGGGGTTGGACTGGATGGCCCTTGTGGTCTCTTCCAACTCTATGATTCTATGATTCTATTCTTCACTCAGGATCTGTAAGGAACAAAAGAATAATATTGGCAGATATAAAACCAGTTTTAGACTGGGAGAACTGGGCCGATATTCAACCTTCCTTGCAAGATTAAATAGCGTGCTAAAGTGGGAGAAGGCAAATGAAGAAAGGGAGAGAGATGTTGTTTTTGTTTGTTGCTATGGTATGTCTTCTGTGTTTTTATATGCCTTGCGATCCTTGGGTGAAGGGCAGTATAGAAATGTAATTCATAACAATAATTTACAAAAACCAACAGGCTGCGAGTGCAAATTCCATGGGCAGGCATGAGAAAGTCAACTCAGAGTCTTGCTAGGCTCTCTCGCCCTTTGACTGTGTGTTTTACTTCCCCGCTATTATGCTTTTAAACCTTTATTTCCCACTATTCCCAGCTTCCTCGAGCAACCCAAAGCAGCTTGCAGGTGTGACAGGAAGCGGAATGGTCATTGCAGAAAAGCGACGCTGCCACTCCAACCACGATCTTAACGGAAGGCGCTGCATCAAGCCAGGCGGTTGTGCTTGTGTCCCTGTCTTTTCCCGGAGCTTGTGGGACTCTGCCGTTGCTGGATGCGCCGCTGCCGTCGCGCCATAACTCTTTGGTGTCTTAAACGGCTGCTGGATTTAAGGCCTTTCATTACTCACCGGGGATAAGCCCCATCTGAGCTCGCCTGTGGATGCGGGATATTTATGCCTCTCTCCTGACTCGCTCCCATAAAAAAGCAAGCGGCACTCTGTAGCAAATAAAGCAGCCATTTCTCTCTTCTCTCCCCCCACCCCAACGCACATCACCCAGCTCTCGCCTGGAGGTTCCTGCGCCAATTTCAGGAGTCAAGGAGGGCACCATTATGCACTTAAAGGCTCCCCAGAGTGTGCTGTGGCCGACGATCGAGGCTGCTGGGCAGGCCAGCTTCGACGCCAACCCTGCGGGCAGGTGGACTGGGGTGTGCTCGGCTCACCAGAGGAGGGGGTGGCTTTGCGGTGTTGAAGCTGAGCGCATTAAGTGGAGCGCTGGCACACCTCCACCCTGGTGTGGCAGAATAGCTCCCGGGTCCCACCAACATTACTCACGACAACTGAAGGGCTCTCCCATGCCCAGGTGGAGAACAGCTTGCATCCTGACACAGGAAAGAATTTATTTGTTTACTGCGTTTATATCCCATCTTTTCCTCCAAGGAGCTGAAGTTGGCATGCATGGCTCTCCCATTCCTTGTTTAATCCTTGGCTCCCAGTACGTTTCCGAGCACAATTCAAAGTGTTGGTGCTGACCTTTAAAGCCCTAAACGGCCTCGGTCCAGTAGACCTGAAGGAGCGTCTCCATCCCCATCATTCAGCCCAGACACTGAGGTCCAGCGCCGAGGGCCTTCTGGTGGTTCCCTCACTGCAAGAAGTGAGGTTGTAGTGAACCAGGCAGAGGGCCTTCTCGGGGTTGGTGCCCGCCCTGTGGAACGCCCTCCCATAAGATGTCAAGGAAATAAACAACTATATGACGTTTAGAAGACATCTGAAGGCAGCCCTGTTTAGGGAACTTTTTAATGTGTGATATTTTATTCTGTTTTTAATATGTTGGCAGCCACCCAGAGTGGCTGGGGAAACCCAGTCAGATGGGTGGGGTGTAAATAATAAATTATTATTATTATTATTATTATCATCATCATCATTATTATTAATCCCACACAACAACCCTGCAAGGTAGGTTGAGCTGAGAGTTCACACCCAGTGAGCTTCATGGTTGAGCTGGGGGATTCGAACCCTGGTCTCCTGAGTCCTAGTCTTCATTTAATCCTCACAACGATCTTGTGAGGTAGGTTGAGCTGAGAGAGGCAGTGACTGTGGCCCGAGGTCACACCCAGTGAGCTTCATGGCTGAGTTGGGGGATTCGAACCTTGGTCTTTGCACTTTATCTGCTACATCCCAGTCCTGCTCACTCACTTGGGCAGAAGATCCCGATGCCTATCTTTCTTTCCTCTCTTGTTCCCAAAGTAGCTCTTCCCTCACTCCTTCTTCTGTGGTGGAGAGGAGGGGTGCTGTCTTGGGGTCCTCCTCAGGGGCCCAAATGTCTTGGGCCAGCCCTGACCACAACCACAGCACCACATTTAGAGCCCCTGTGTCACTGCTGTTCCAAAGACACACACACACACACACACACACACACACACACACACACACACACACTACAGCAGCTTACATAGAATACATTAAAACAAGACAAGTCATGGCCTGCAGGCTTACAATCCAAAAGACATAGCATGTGAGGAAAGAGGGACAGGGAGGGAAGAGGAAAAGAGCAACCCCAGACACCAGTACTTAAATAGTAATTCTTCTACCAACCAGCGGGATATGACATAAGCCCTTCCTTTTTGTCGAAATGCTCTCACCAAGTAAACAAATGCAGCGGCTTCACCTTCAATCCTCCCTTTCTGTATCCGTGCCAGAGACAACATTTTATTTATGTTATTGCAAACCACCCTGGACAATTTTGGGGGGAGTTGCAGGGCAGGGCAGAATTGCTTTAAACAGAATAAATCTGCTTTGTCCTGAATCTCCCCTCAGCTGATTTCACCAGCCTGACCCTGGTACAGAACTTAGGAGTTATGAGACTCAGCAGCCGTCTCCTCACCTGCAGGCTCCCCCTGCAAGATCCCCCGCTTGCCTTGATCTTGGCCAACGCAGCCTCAAGACGCTACTGAAAATGCAGCCCACACGCACATGCACACAACCCCCCCATGCCCTCCCCGCCAACGTCGTCAGGTGATGGAGCGTTTATGAGAGCGGTGCTTGTCGGTGAGACCTCTAAAAGCTGGATTTATTGAGAAGTGCTTTTTTTTCTTCCAAAGGAGGGGGGGGAACCCAACCCCAAAGCATCAAACCTTGAAGCTCTTGGAGCTGTAATTAAAAGTGTTAGAGGGAAGGGAAGGGAAGGAGCAATGTCTCTGGCCTGCCAACTGGTTAATTTATGTACTTAAACCTGTGCTTGGCTTGTGCCAAAATGTGCTCTTTCTGGCTGCTGGGTCTATATATTTCCTGAAACACTGTAGCACAGCAGCTCCCTCCTCTCTCCCTCTCTGAGAATGTGTGTGCACATGATTCTCCACCACCGAGATCTTCCAAGGGGGTCCTTTTTTAGTGCCCACCCCCCTGAGGTCCGGTCTGCCGTTGCTAGGGACCAAGGATGTTGAAGACTTTCAACGAAAACAGGAGCAGAAATCGACCGATGTGTGCTTATCCGTACCATCTCCAGAAAAGAAATCAGTCCACAAAACTGCTTTTCTTTGGAGGTTTCTCAACAGAGGTTGGGTGGACATCTGTCAGCGATCCTTGGGCTGTGATTCCTGCGGTTCAGAAGATTGGACTAGATAACTGTTGGAGTCCCTTCCAACTTGAGAATCCTATGATTCTGCCGTTGCATTCGACAGATTGTTTGATTGTTTATGTATGCGACGACAGCTGCAAGGCTGCTTCTTGCCCAGAGATGGAAAGAGATCAGAGAAGAGTGGAAGACCAAGCTGATGGAATATGCAGAAGTGGCAAAACTGACGGGAAAGGTCAGAAATCAGTATTCTAAATACACTGGAATAACTTTCTAACATATTTGAGAGATCAATGTAAACCAGGCATCCCCAAACTTTGGCCCTCCAGATGTTTTGGACTACAATTCCCATCATCCCTGAGCACTGGTCCTGTTAGCTAGGGATCATGGGAGTTGTAGGCCAAAACATCTGGAGGGCCGCAGTTTGGGGATGCCTGATGTAAACAGTTGAAATCATTGGCAGGAATACAATGACACTTGTAACATAACATGGGTTTTGGATACTATGATTTCATAACAGATAAAACAAAATTTAAAAAATCCTTCCAGTAGCACCTTAGAGACCAACTAAGTTTGTCATAGGTATGAGCTTTCGTGTGACAAACCTATGACAAACTTAGTTGGTCTCTAAGGTGCTACTGGAAGGATTTTTTTTATTTTGTTTTGACTGCGTCAGACCAACACGGCTACCTACCTGTAACTAGTACATAACAGATAGATTACAGTGAAAGATGCGGGAATAAAATTTAGAATTGGAACCCACGGAGGGATGGAAGGAGGTCTGAAGGTTCAAAAGAACCCTTTCCCTTTTTTAATGTGTGAAAATGTTATGTTTATGGTGTATAACCTCAATGTAAAACTAATAAAAAATTATATATATACCCAGTGTATAAAAGAGAATCCTATGATTGGTATTAGCTCTCCTTGTTCCTTTCAGCCTTCAGGCAAAACATAATTGATTACATCTTCCCCCAGCTCCCAAATCCCATTGTGCTTGCATTGGAACACACAGGGTGGGTTGTTGTAATGGGGTAAGGTAACATCCATAATTTAGGTAATTAACTACGAGTCACGTAATTTTGCCACAGGGGATGTTGAGATACGTGTCACGTAGTTTCTGGCAGAAAATGAACTGCAGCTGTTGGAGTATCTGGAAATGGCGAAACTTACCTGAAGAGGTAAGAATTGTGGTGCTGGAGGAGACTCTTGAGAGTCCCATGGACTGCAAGAAGATCAAACCTATCCATTCTTAAGGAAATCAGCCCTGAGTGCTCCCTGGAAGGACAGATCGTGAAGCTGAGGCTCCAATACTTTGGCCACCTCATGAGAAGAGAAGAATCCTTGGAAAAGACCCTGATGTTGGGAAAGATTGAGGGCACTAGGAGAAGGGGACGACAGAGGACAAGATGGTTGGACAGTGTTCTCGAAGCTACGAACATGAGTTTGACCAAACTGCGGGAGGCAGTGGAAGACAGGAGTGCCTGGCGTGCTCTGGTCCATGGGGTCACGAAGAGTCGGACACGACTAAACGACTAAACAACAACAACCTGAAGAGTAAGAAATCAACAAGGGAGACTTATAAACTTAGAATGGGAGAGAGTTAAGTACTGTTTGAATAACTATTGTAAACAGCTTAAAACACTAGCAGGATTGAATTAAAAATGAGCAGGAAAATTATTTAAATTGAGTATAAAGGACAAATAATAAATAAATTGGATATTTAAATAAATCAAATAAATTGGATAAATAAATAAATTGGATAACTACTCTTCTGAAGTTAAGGGCTATCGGTCCGTCTCTCTCTCTCTCTCTCTCTCTCTCTCTCTCTCTCTCTCTCTCTCTCTCTCTCTCTCTCTCTCTCATATCCCTCAAGTGGTTCTCCTCCACCAACCCACTGAGCTGAAAACAAAAAAGCAGCCGTTTCTCTCCATGCCCTGGCACCTGGTGTAATTGAGCGTAGGGTTTGGAATGGAACCAACCCGTTCGAAAGCAGGCCTTCCACCCACCCTGCCGTGGCTGGTGTGCATGCCGAGAGAGAGGCCGTTTCATCCTTGGATCTGGGTGGGGAGAAACGAGAAACGTTTCAGAGATCTCTTTTCCCTTTCTCTCTCTTCCCATCCTGCTATTGTTTTGCTTCCTGGCTGTGCCAAACCTCCCCTCTTTCTCCTTACCCTCAGGTCTTGATGTTGATAGGCAGCGGTGTGGCCGCTGCTCCCTTTGGCCTACCCCAGCACCCACCACAAGCCCTCCCTGGGGGAGCTGGATTCCAGGCACCGGCAAAGAAAGCGCCCAATATCCAGGAAAGCGTGCCCTCAGAAAAAGGCTGGCATGGCAGCTGCGTCCAGGGCCGGACAGGACAGAAGCTTTGCATCAGTTGTTTCTTACCTTATTCTTTTTTGAGGAGGCATAAAAACCTGCTTGGGGGTCAGATAATAGAATCATAGAACCATAGAATCATAGAGTTGGAAGAGACCACAAGGGCCATCCAGTCCAACCCCCTGCCAAGCAGGAAACACCATCAGAGCATTCCTGACAGATGGCTGTCAAGCCTCCGCTTAAAGACCTCCAAAGAAGGAGACTCCACCACACTCCTTGGCAGCAAATTCCACTGCCGAACAGCTCTTACTGTCAGGAAGTTCTTCCTAATGTTTAGGTGGAATCTTCTTTCTTGTAGCTTGAATCCATTGCTCTGTGTCCGCTTCTCTGGAGCAGCAGAAAACAACCTTTCACCCTCTTCTATATGACATCCTTTCATATATTTGAACATGGCTATCATATCACCCCTTAACCTTCTCTTCTCCAGGCTAAACATACCCAGCTCCCTAAGCCGTTCCTCATAAGGCATCGTTTCCAGGCCTTTGACCATTTTGGTTGCCCTCTTCTGGACACGTTCCAGCTGGTCCGTATCCTTCTTGAACTGTGGTGCCCAGAACTGGACACAGTACTCCAGGTGAGGTCTGACCAGAGCGGAATACAGTGGTACTATTACTTCCCTTGATCTAGATGCTATACTCCTATTGATGCAGCCCAGAATTGCATTGGCTTTTTTAGCTGCTGCATCACACTGTTGACTCATGTCAAGTTTGTGGTCTACCAAGACTCCTAGATCCTTTTCACATGTACTTCTCTCAAGCCAGGTGTCTCCCATCCTGTATTTGTGCCTTTCATTTTTTTTTTGCCCAAGTGTAGATCAGGCCCATGGACTAGCAGTTCACCCCTCTTGCTGTCCAGAATGGACTGGCAATGTCTCAACAAGACAGCAGCACCCTTTGCCCTCCAGTCTGGCTTTTGGCTTCAGCTACTCTTTTGCTCTCGTGAATTTGCAACTGCCCTATGCGTCGATATGGAACTCGGGGTGACGTGTGGGCTGGAGGTGCATGGGGGGGGGAGGGCTTTGTGATGGCAAAGCCATAATTATTTCCCCTCTGCCAGGTCATTATCCCCTCTCCAGCACCACCCCATTTCTCTCGATTAACCTGCCAAATCCAGTCTATAACAGAAGCAGCAAGGTGCCTTTGCAGAGCAGATTGGTTAAGCAAACCGGGACAAACACAGCAGGCTGCTATAGCTCATGGGGTGAGTTGAGGCATCTTGAATAGATTCCCTCCCATGTTTCTCCAGCTATGGGGTGTCGAGAAAGGGGAGAGCTACGCCAAATGTCTGGAGGCTTAGAGCACCAGATTGGGGTTAGGAACCCACCACCCGTGCAAGAGGAAGGGATCCGGTTGTCCCCGTGTCCCCGGGGTGACCACAGAGCCAGTGGGCAAAGCACTGGGGTCAGTTGCTAGAACCATGATGCTCACTGAGCAGCCTGGAGCAAGTTAACTACCCCTCAGACTAACCTCCTTTGCGATTGTCACGGGGCTACAGTGAGATAAGGCTTTTGTGGGATGTGATCCATAGGAGGCAGTCAAGTACAACATTCCTTGTTTCCCTAGAGAAGACATGTGAGGGAATGTTTGGTCCAGCCAATTGAAACTTCCTGTTCCTCCTGGCTGGAGCATCCTTCCTTTGCATGTGACTAGAGGTGGGCGTGACCTGACCTGTCCAGGTAACAAAAGGACGCGTCACGCAGCACCCTTCCTCCTTTTTGACTTCCTTCTTCGTTTGACCAGCTTTTAGCTAGTACTGCTCTGCTAGCTCTCAGCTAGCAGAAGCACTGGGATTATTGCCCCATATGGGGTAGATCCACATGTACATATTTGTAACTAAGTCTGCCTTCAGGGATCCAACTGTGAACTGATGTGAGTAAACTTCTTTTATTGACTTTGAATAAGATTGTGGCGTATTTATTCTTTTAAGAGGGATTCAGGGGAATTTACCAGGAACATACAATTATAGTGTGAGGCTCACACGAGCCTGCAACAAGCTATCTGCTGTGCATGTAATAAAGGGGAATGCAAACTCTGCTAAGTAAAGGAACTTGCTAGCGCAAGTTAGGAAGGATATTAATAAACAATATATCCTCTCCTGACACCCTGAACATTCCCACAGCTTTAACAATAATAATGCCTGGAGCCTGGAGCAGCAGGGGAGGGGGGGGGTCTCAGGATATAAATTAATTTTAATTGCAGGTGTAGAATCAGGGGCAGCGGGGTCTACAGTCTAGATTAGCTCAACTACCATGCTGCAAATCAATGTCTCAGAATGGGCATGTGAACTGGGCTGCTTTGCAAAATTCAACAGAGTGTGGTGAGGAAGAAAGGAGGAGGGCACTTGGCAGTGAGCAGTTTTCTGTTTTCCTTTGAACATCAGCACCGATTTCGCAACTAACCAGCTTCTAGCTAATGGGGCAGACATGCCGAGCACTGTCGATGTTAGTCTGAGCCAAAGGCAGACCTGGTAAGAACTCTGATAGGAATGAGAGGGAAATCCTCCCTTGTTGCTTGGATATGCGTTTTCCTCCACCACTACCCAGTGCCAAACGTTTGTCATCTTCGACAGAGTCAGGGTCCCCTCTGCTGCAGTATTACCTCGTACACTCTAGGCCTCACTAATCATTGGGTGTGGCTGGAAGACGCCATGTATTCACGTTAAGCTTCAGGACGCAAGAACAATGGAGCAGTTGTTTGGAACAAGTGGTGCCCAAGTTGGAAACGATGCCTTATGAGGAACGGCTTAGGGAGCTGGGTATGTTTATCCTGGAGAAGAGAAGGTTAAAGGGTGATATGATAGCCATGTTCAAATATATAAAAGGATGTCATATAGAGGAGGGAGAAAGGTTGTTTTCTGCTGCTCCAGAAAAGCGGACACAGAGAAATGGATTCAAACTACAAGAAAGAAGATTCCACCTAAACATTAGGAAGAACTTCCTGACAGTAAGAGCTGTTCGGCAGTGGAATTTGCTGCCAAGGAGTGTGGTGGAGTCTCCTTCTTTGGAGGTCTTTAAGCGGAGGTTTGACGGGCATATGTCAAGAATGCTTTGATGGTGTTTCCTGCTCGGCAGGGGGTTGGACTGGATGGCCCTTGTGGTCTCTTCCAACTCTATGATTCTATGTTTTAAACAGGTAAAAAGGTAAAGGACTCTTGGACAGTTAAGTCCAGTCAAAGGCAACTATAGGGTTGCAGTGCTCATCTCGCTTTTCAGGCCAAGGGAGCCGGCGTTTGTCCACAGACAGTTTTCCAGGTCATGTGGCCAGCATGACTAAACCGCTTCTGGCACAGCGAGACACCATGGCGGAAACCAGAGCACACGGAAACGCCATTTACCTTCCTGCCACAGCGGTACCTATTTATCTACTTGCACTGGTGTGCTTTCGAACTGCTAGGTTGGCAGGAGCTGGGGCAGAGCAATGGGAGCTCACCCCATCATGGGGATTCGAACCGCCGACCTTCTAATCGGCAAACCTGAGAGGCCCAAGTTAACCTGTGCATCGTCCTCCCATCTTGAGGAGGCCTGGCACAGTCAGCTGCAATGAAGAAACCCCATAAAGGAAGCCTGTCTCCCTCTTGCATCCGGTTGGCACCAGGCCTTTGGAATGATTACTCAGGAGTCCTGCAGGACAGGAGCAGAGAAGGCAGCTCAGATCTGAGGGCAGCTGTTCAGAGTGCCAAATTGGAAATGGAACACAAAGCTGACGATTGTGAAAATTTGGGCCCTATTTCTGGTTGTAAAGTGATGAATGATTTTGTTTTTAATAAGAATAATAAATTGAGAATGGAAAAACATGTTACTGCCACATTTCCTGATCATGCTTCCTTTTTAAATTTTATCCAATCTTCCATCTCATGTTCACCCCCTGAAGCTTTGCCACAAATGACTATATTGCGCTCTCCCTCCGCAAGCTCCCTTCTGTCATTCCCCGCCCCGTTTGTGCCATTCCGCTCTACCAAGCGGCTTTTAAAAATTAAATCACTGCCAATTTCCCCTTCATGCTGCTTGGCTTTTCCATATATATATATATATATATTTTAAGGGGTGGGGGTGGGGAAGAAAGATGTGATTAAGGTGCTGCTCGCTACTTAATAAATTACTGGGAGATTCGCCGTTCAGGGGAAGGGAAATAAATTATGATATTTAACATTTTGTAATAACAACAATTAGTTGCTAAATAATGCCGTCTTCTTCCTTTTTTTTTTGCAAAGGAAAAGGCAAAAGTAAATTAATTCTCCTAATTAGCTGTCAAGCATCAAGGGGAGAAAATGAGTGGGGGGGGGAGGAGGCGGCAGACCCTGCACACAGATTGGCGCATAGGCAGAAGTTTTCTGTCAAATTGGATGCGCATGTGCAAATTGTACGCTCGTGAGGGTGAGGGTGCCACAGGTACTGGATCTGGACCTTGAGGCTCCACGAGAACCTAAGAAGAGCACACTGGATCAGGCCAAAGGCTGGCATCTTCTTTTCACAGTAGCAAAATACCTCCAGGAATCAAGATAAACCAGGGGTGGCCAACTCCCAAGAGACTGAGATCTACTCACAGAGTTAAAAACTGGCAGTGATCTACCCCCTTTTTAGGGGTTCAGGTTGAGCTTTTTTTTAATGAAGGAAAGCCCTGTTTTTAGGGGTTCAGGTCACAGTTGTTGAGCTTCTTTTAGGGAGGAGGAAAGCCACATTTTTAGGGGGTGCAGGGCAAAAATGTGAGCTTTTTTTAGGGGAGCCAAAGTTGTTGAGCTTCTTTAGGGGGGAGCCAGTGATCTGCCAATGATCTACCACAGACGTCCAGTGATCTACTGGTAGATCACGATCTACCTGTTGGACATGCCTGAGATAGACAGCCTCTGGAGCTGGAGGCTCCATAAGGGCATAAGGAGAGCCTGCTGGATCAGGCCGAAGGGAGGCCCATGTTATCCAGCATCCTCTTCGCATATTGTCCAACCAGATTCCCCACAGGGAAGTCTGCAGACCTTTGACCTGATCCAGCAGGCTCCCTTGCAGACTCCTTTATGGGAGCTGTGCCTGAGAAGGGTCCTCATCTCTCTCTGATATCTATCAGAGCAGGAACCGAAGGCGTTAATTCTTCTTCTTGCGGGGCTGAGAATTGATTCAATTTCCTCTGTGACAACGAGCCCCCTGGGCTGATGGCCGCCTCCAGCAGTTTTAATTAAGTTGCCACTTAAAGAGACAATGGATTCTTTCTTCCTTTGCTGCCGGTATATGTTGGAGTATTTGTGCCCTGGGAGGAGGCGGTGGAGAGAGTGTCATAAGAACTGCTTTGGTGACTCAGGCATGAGGGTTGTTACGGTTTAAAACAGACTCTTCTCTCCGCAAGCAGCTAGTCTGAAGAGCCTTGCAAACTTCGGACACAACGGCCCACCGTTCTTTCTTTGTTCCCAGTGTGCAGTGCGCAGCGGTAGACTGCCACTGAGTGTGGAGGCTCCGTTTTGCACGAACTGCCTTCCCTGGTGGAGACCAAGCCAGACTTTTAAGATCTCCTGAAGAGACCTTGCTGGCCAAAGTCCACAGAACAATCAGTATACTATCTAGCTCAGTATTGTCTGCACTGACTGGCAGCAGTGGTTCTCCAGGGTTTCAGGGGGGAAACACCCTTAGCCCTATCTGAGATGCCATTTGAACCCGGGACCTTCTGTTTACAGAGCAGGTGCTCTAACCCCTGGGCTGTAGCCCTCCACTTGGTGCCAATGCAGAAGCAACCATTCGTGAGGGCACCTCACCCCAGCCCTGGGAACACCCACCCTTTGTGAGGCAGAGAAACTAGCAACATTTAAACTTAAGTCCTTATGGCAAAAGGAACGGCTTATTCTCCCGGAATCATGAGGACTAGGAACTTAGAATCAAAGAATTGTAAGGTTGAAATGCAACTCTATAAAAAACGAGTGCTATTCTAGGCTGCATCAACAGAAGTCTAGTGTCCAGATCAAGGGAAGTTAGTCCCACTCTATTCTGCCCTTGGTCAGTGTGAGGGGCAAGGGGTATCGCGAAGCCCCTCCCCTCCTGAGTTCCAGCCCAGCCCAGAGCACGACTGAGAGCAGGGAAAGCTCCAGCTCCAGTGGGGAAACAGGAAGTGGGATCCAAGGCTCTGGCAGGGTAGAAGAGCCAGCGTCCCAGGTGGGACAGGAAGGAGGAAAGAGGGGGGGCAGGCCCATCTCCGGAACTTCGCAGAAAGCGTCGGGGGAAGAGGATGGGGCTCCCCAAGTTGTTATGCTGGCGCAAGACGCGCCAAAAGCCATTCGGAGGTTCTGATGAAAGCTGAAAAGATGTGTCTCTGTAAATAGCTCTACCTTTAGCACTGTAAATAAGCAGCACCAATAAAAAGATAAAATGCAGAGCGGTGGAGAGTCGTTACTCTGAAGTAGTCCCATCCGACCACTGTGACAGCCAGTGTTTCGGAAAATTTGCCCCATCCTGTCCCTAACAGTCCGACTCACACCCCACCTGGAATCCTGTGTCCAGTTCTGGGCGTGGCAATTTAAGAAGGATGTTGACAAGCTGGAAGGTGGGCAGAGGAGGGAAACCAAGCCTGATGAGGAACGGTTGAAGGAGCTGGGTATGTTTAGCCTGGAAAAGAGGAGACTGAGAGGAGATAGCATAGCCACCTTCAAATATCTCAAGGGCTGTCACTTGGAAGGTGGAGCAAAGTCTAGAAGGTAGGGCTTTAGCGCTTACCTCTCGCAACCTTTTGAATTATCCAAGTGGCAACACCCCCCTCCCCCCAAAAAACCAGCAGCCAGGAGCCTCCTGAGAATGCAATCTCTACTGGAAATAAACCAAGGGCGTTGGGGGGGGGTGCGCCAGCCATGGAGGTGTGTGTGTTTGGGGGGGGGGGAGGGAGAGAGCTTCCAATTACCAGAGGCTGGCAGTTCCTTTTGCACCATCTCGCTATGTCATTTGCAGCTACTTCGCCTCCAGGCTGAGCCAGTTTCTTTTCTCATTCCCTTTTGTGAGAGCGAGAGGAGGGGGGGTGCGCGTGGCGGCGGAACCTCGCGCACTTCCGAGGGTGCTCTTGGAGGCAAAGGTGGGTGCTGAAGCTCCGGCAGCATCTCTCCTGGGAAGGCTGGGGGGTACCCCTTGCCTGAGACCCTGGAGAACAGTTGCTGCCAGTCAGCGTAGACCAGGCATCTCCAAACTGCAGCCCTCCAGATGTTTTTGCCTACAGCTCCCATGATCCCTAGCTAACAGGACCAGTGGTCAGGGATGATGGGAATTGTAATCCAAAACATCTGGAGGACCGAGGTTTGGGGATGCCTGGCGTAGACAATACTGAGGTAGATGGGCCCAATGCTCTGACTCAGCTTAAGGCAGTGTAATAAGCAAAAATCTGCTCTTATTCCCTTATGGGGTACACAAAAGCCCTTATGGGGTTCTCCATCGGTCGGGGAATATAACAGAGGCCAACCAGAGAATTTTGAGAAGCAAAGCCTTTATTTTTGCTGTTGCAACAGGGTCCTTCCCCTCACGCAGGAGAGCAAGGAACAAAGAACAAAGGTGTCCTGCCCTTAAACAGAAATTTGAAATTGGTTTCAGCCCACCCCCAGAAGCATCACCCATACATCACAGAAGGGGTGTAGCCCAAGACCGCCCTCCCAGAGTGTCAAAATGGTGTCAGTCAGGCCTGCCTTCCTGTGCTGCTTCAGACATGTGCCTGTACATTATTATTATTATTATATATAAAACCTTAAAACTCTTACAACAGCAGCTTCCTGTCTTCCTGTGTTCATCTCGTAGGACTTGGGGGTGTAACTTCAGCCGGGTGGGTGGCAGGAGGCAAATTAATTCATAGAATCATAATCGTAGAGTTGGAAGGGACCCCGAGGGTCATCTAGTCCAACCCCCTGAAATGCAGGAATCTTTTGCCCAACATGGGGCTCGAACCCACGACTCTGAGATTAAGAGCCCTATGCTCTACTGACTGAGCTATCCCAGCCTGTTAATTCATTCAAGGGCTGTTTTGCCGCCAGGCTGGGCGTGGATGTGTGCTTGTTTGCCCACTTTCTGATCCAGGACAGAGAAAAGAAAGTGCAGAGTCAAACTGTGGAACTCTCTCCCACTGGATGCAGGCATGGCCCACCAACTTGGAGGGCTTTAAAAGAGGATTGGACAAATTCATGGAGGAGAGGCTACCTGTAGCTACTAGCCAGGATGGCTGCGCTCTGCCTCCACCGGTGGAGGCTGCATTGCTCCTGAATCCCAGTTGCTGGAAACTGCAGGAGGGGAGGGGACTCTTGTGCTCGGATCCTGCTTGTAGGCTTCCCCCAGGCCTCCACCTTCTGTGTGACAGTCCTTTAGACACTTTGCAGGCATCCAGGTTGAAACCCCATGACTTCCTCCTGTGGCAGTGAGTTCCATAGTTTGACAGCGTGAAAAGGGACTACTGTATTTCTTTTGTCTGAATCTTCCAGCAATCAACTTCCTGGGATGCCCACGAGTTCTGGTGTGGTCAGCGAGGGAGATAAACTTTCCTCCTGCAACTTTCTCCATGCTGTATAATCAGGCATGTCCAACAGGTAGATCGCGATCTACTGGTAGATCGCGGGGAGTTCCTGGTAGATTCTGGTAGATCTCTGGCCCCTCAGCGATCTCCTCTCCCCCGCCAAAAAAAACCTTCAACAACTTTGGCTTCCTAAAAATAGATGAACAACTTTGCCTTTAGAAGAAAGCTCTACAAATTTGGCTACCTAAAAAAAGCTCAACAACCTTGGTCCATCCAAGATCATAGTCTATTGGGAGTTGGACGTCCCTGTACATCATTTCATCGTTTGTAAACTTCTGTCATGTTTATTAGAGCCAGGTGGGGGGGGGGGGCTCCACCAGCAAGGAAGGGAATTGCTCTTCTCTCTCACACACAGACCTCTGCCCCCCCCCAACCCCGATCACGGATTGCAGTAAACCTCCACTAGATTAACTTTGCATTTTGCTATTTGATTCCCACCAATTGGCCATTATGTAGAGCGGGATAATGCCTCCCCAGAGCCCTCTTTAATTTGCTTGTAGCATCTAACTAGTGTAATGTATCTTTGCGTGTTGCGTCCGCCCGGTCCTTTCATTTTTAATTTCCTCGCAGCATGAGGACGGGGGACACCCGCTGGGCCTCTGGGCCCTGACAGATCTCTAAGAGGGAGAGGGAGAGAGTGGTCGGGGGCTCCGAATTGGGTCTCCCCCCCCCCTACCCTGACCTGGAGGTTCTGCCTCCAAAACCCAGACCTGCAATTTCTCAAGGGGTATTGAAGGAGAGGCTGTTGCCTGCAACAGCGATCCATCTCTCTGACGCAGGTGGAAGGTTCCTGGTTCCCTTCAGATCACAGGGCAGTAGAGTTGGAAGGGGCACTCAAGGGCCTAGTCCAACCCCTGCAATGCTTCTGAAAACCAGTTGCTAGGAGAAGCCACAGAAGGGCAGAGTGGTCTTGGGCTTACGTCCTGCTTGCGGGCTCCCCAGGAAAGGCATCTAGCTGGCCACTATGAGAACAGGAATCTGGACTAGGTTGGCCATGGACCTGACCCAGCATGTCAGGAAATGGAGTCCCAACAATCTCTCGAAATGTGGCGGACTCTCTTTCACTTGAAGTTTTCAAAAAAGATACTGCATGGTCCTCTATCTGGGTTTATTTACCCGGTAGCTGTGATTCCTGCATTGCCAGAGGGGTTGGACTAGATTACGCTTGGGGGGGATACCTTCCCACTCTATGGCACCGTGGTCTAAACCACTGAGCCTCTTGGTCTTGCCGATCAGAAGGTCGGCGGTTCGAATCCCCGAGGTGGAGCGAGCTCCCGCTGCTCGGTCCCAGCTCCTGCCAACCTAGCAGTTCGAAAGCATGCCAGTGCAAGTAGATAAATAGGTACCACTCCGACAGGAAGGTAAACAGCTTTTCCATGCGCTGTTCTGCGCCAGAATCGGTTCTGTCCTGCTGACCGCATGACTCAAAGAGCTGTCTGTGGACAAACACCGGCTCCCTCGGCCTCAAAAGCAAGATGAGCGCCGCAACTCCCATAGCCGCCTTTGACTGGACTCAACCATCCAAGGATCCTTTACCTTTTTTAACCTATGATTCTACAGTTTTATGAAGCTTGTAAAAGGATGGCGTTGATGTTGATTTGCCAATTATGGAATTGCTCTGAATTCTTATTTATTTATTTGTGGCATTTATATTTCACCTTCCCTCTGAGGAACTCAAGGTGCCATCTATCTATCTATCTATCTATCATCTATCTATCTATCTAGTTCCTCCTCCCCCCCTTTCCATTTCATCCTCACAACAGCCGTGTGAGCGGAGGGTCAGGCTGAGAAACTGTGACCAAGGTTGCCCAGTGAACTTAATGGCTGAGTGGGGGATTGGAATCCAGAACTCACAGATCTGGATGGATTCAAACTACAAGAAAGGAGATTCCACCTAAACATTAGGAAGAACTTCCTGACAGTAAGAGCTGTTCGGCAGTGGAATTTGCTGCCAAGGAGTGTGGTGGAGTCTCCTTCTTTGGAGGTCTTTAAGTGGAGGCTTGACAGGCAATGTCAAGAATGCTTTGATGGTGTTTCCTGCTCGGCAGGGGGTTGGACTGGATGGCCCTTGTGGTCTCTTCCAACTCTACGATTCTATGATTCTATCTTAGTCTGACATTTCTCCCTGATCCCCATTCCCCCCCCCCCCCGGAAAATAATCACTGGCAAGGAAGAGGTGGCGCTCTTTCCTCCTCCCGCCTCCCGCCTTACTCGGTGGCATCTGAGGTTGCCCAGGATACTCTGCTGCCTCCATTAAGGCGGGGAGCGAATTTCCTGCCACTTTCCGCCTGGTGAATATTCCACCCGCCTCTGCCGTGTTTTTCTCATCGCGCTGCTCGCCGGAGCCTTTGAAGCGCCACTACCTGCCTCTGCTTTTAACTCCGAGCTGCGGAGAGAATTATTAATTATCCATGAAACATTAAATGGCCAAATGAACTTAGCTGCCACTCCAGCGTGCATAATGGATGGGGCCAGGGAACAGCTCAGGCCGGCGAGAGGGGAATCGTTCGCGGGTGGGCCCGATGCTCAGAGTTCACGGGGAAAGTTACGCAGGGCTCACCTCGAAGGGCTTTTCCCTGGTACGTTTCTTCCCCCCTGGGTCAAACCAGGCTGCCCCTTGCTGCTGTGGCGTGGCGGTTAGGGTGCTGGGCTAGGAGCTGGGAGAGGTCAGGGTTCGAATCCTCGCTGGCCACGAAGTTTTTCGGGTGAGCTTGTGGGGCTGTCTTTCAGCCTAACCTACCTCGCTGGGGTATTGTAGGAATTAAATGAGGGGGGGGAACCATGTATGTCACCTTGACCCCCTCAAAGTAAAAAGTGGGATAGAAACGCAACAAATAAATATTTATTATTCTGTCCTTATTATGTCCAGAAGAACCTGCTGGATCAGGCCAGTGGCCCATCTGTACTCCCTAGATGATGCTCAGGGTCCCTTCCAACTGTACAATTCTTTGATTTGAGTGCAACAGCGGCTCTCCCCTCCTGTGGTTTCCAGCAACTGGCATTCAGAAGCATTATTGCCCCCAGCTGTAGAGGCCCCTGTTGTGGGAATGTTAGGGATGTGGATTAGGATATATCATTAGATAGATCCTATCCAAGCTTGTGTTAGCAAGCTTCCAATATCAGCAGAGTGACATTCCCCTTTTGTGCGCAGCAAAACGTGAGTGTTAGGTTTGTTAGAACCTCTGCAACAATATTATACTTCAATATTATACTTCCTGGCAAATCCCCTTTTTCCCTCTTAAAAGAAATACACGACACAATAGTATTAAAATAAGATAGAGTTTACTCACATGACATCCTGAGTTAACAGCATAATCTCAGAAAGGCAGGCTTATGTAGAAAAGTTACAGATATGTACATCTGGAGTCTTCTTAGTAAAGTGAGGCTCCATCTGGTCTCTCTCTTGGCAGCAGACCAAGAGGGAGAACCATCCTTACTGGAGATTCTCTGGAGATGTGTTCCCATTGAAGGAGAAATGGCTAAGAGAGAGAGTGGCTGCTAGCTAGGGGCTTTTCTCTGCCAGCTAATCCATCTCATCTGCATATCTGGAGGAACAGGAACTGAACTTAGTCAGGTGTCCCTCCAGGTGAGTTCCTGTTAGTGGACACTCTAGGAACTGTTGTGACTTGTGTGCCCCAGTGTTCCATCCCACACCTGTGACTAGTAGCCACTGATAGCCCTTTCCTCCATGAATTTGTTGGATCCTCTTTTAAAGCCATCCAATTTGGTGGCCATTACTGCCTCCTGTGAGTTACAGGGTCTAACTAGGCATTGCGTGAAGAAGGCCTTACTTTTACCTGTCCCAAATCTTCCAACATCCAGCTTCATGTCCCTTTCTTGTGGGGTTCCTGGAGCTATCGGGCTGCTGTCCCCTGAGACAGGAGACTGGGCAGGGACAACCCTCCCCTCCCTCCTTTGCTTCCCGATCTGGCCTCAATGGTGCTTTCTGGGTTCCCTGCCAATCCTCTGCAGTCTGGGAGAGGCCCAACGCCTTTTGGGATCACACACAGGAGCGCGGAGGCCTCCCCTCCGCCTCTTTATTCCTCGTCTGGAGCCTCCAGGAGTAACTAAAGCAGGAGCAGATGGGAAGCAGCTGCTCCTGTGAGCGCAGCTCATTTGTTAGTGTCGGCCTCCGGCAGGGAGGAACTGCTTTGCAGGCAGAGTTTCCTTCGGAGGAGCATGGCAGGCGTGAGGACTCCAGTCGCCCGCTGGCAGCTCCTCCCTGGCCCCCTCCTTGGCTGCCCACCATGGCCTGAAGCCCTGGCTGGGTGATCCACACTCACTGTGCCCTGCCCTTCACAATCACCACGTTCCAGTTGGGAGAAAAGGGTTGGGGGGAGGGGTAGACGGGGGCTCTCCATCTTATGGTCCTCCATACTATTCAAACTCCCATTGCTTTTAATTTGATATTAGAGGCAGAAAAATGCTAAAGGGAGGAGGGATATTGGGGGGGGGGCGCTGTGGAAAGGGTTGAAATTGGTCCCTCCTTCTCCCTCTTCCCTCCTCCCCCCTTCTTTCTTTTCCTCCTTCTATCTTCTTCTTCCTCCTTCTCCCTCCAGCTTCCTCTTCCTCCTTTTTCTCCCTCTTCCATCCTCCCTCCTCCTCTTCCCTCCTCCCTCCTGGCTTTATGCAAAAAAGCCTCAAAGCAACTTAATAACACAATAAGATGCAAACAAGTAAAATTAATGAAAAGGCAAAATATCGCCATAATCCTTACATTTTAAATAAATTTATAAACGGCCAAAGTTTTGTTATTTGCAGGAATAAATGCGTTTCAAGCTTTGCATCCATGTAATTTACGAGCAAAACTGCACTCCTCTCTCTGCAAATAACATTTTCAGCTGCCTTTTCTTCCATTAACCAAGGCCAGCAAACTTTATCCATTTCTGCCAATTCCAGGGCCATCTATTGTGACTGGCAGCAGCTCTTCAAAATCTCGGATGGAGACATTTCCTCTTGCTTCCTGTTGTTGTTGAGTTGTTTAGTTGTGTCCGACTCTTCGTAACCCCATGGACCAGAGCACGCCAGGCACTCCTGTCTTGCACTGCCTCCCGCAGTTTGGTCAAACTCATGTTGGTAGCTTCAAGAACACTGTCCAACCATCTCGTCCTCTGTCGTCCCCTTCTCCTAGTGCCCTCAATCTTTCCCAACATCAGGGTCTTTTCCAGGGAGTCTTCTCTTCTGATGAGGTGGCCAAAGTATTGGAGCCTCAGCTTCACGATCTGTCCTTCCAGTGAGCACTCAGGGCTGATTTCCTTCAGAATGGATAGGTTTGATCTTCTTGCAGTCCATGGGACTCTCAAGAGTCTCCTCCAGCACCATAATTCAAAAGCATCCATTCTTCGGCGATCAGCCTTCTTTATGGTCCAGCTCTCACTTCCATATATCACTACTGGGAAAACCATAGCTTTAGCAATACAGACCTTTGTCGGCAAGGTGATGTCTCTGCTTTTTAAGATGCTGTCTAGGTTTGTCATTGCTTTTCTCCCAAGAAGCAGGCGTCTTTTAATTTCGTGACTGCTGTCACCATCTGCAGTGATCATGGAACCCAAGAAAGTAAAATCTCTCACTGCCTCCATTTCTTCCCCTTCTATTTGCCAGGAGGTGATGGGACCAGTGGCCATGATCTTGTTTTTTTTGATGTTGAGCTTCAGACCATATTTTGCGCTCTCCTCTTTCACCCTCATTAAAAGGTTATTTAATTCCTCCTCACTTTCTGCCATCAAGGTTGTGTCATCTGCATACCTGAGGTTGTTGATATTTCTTCCGGCAATCTTAATTCCGGCTTGGGATCCATCTAGTCCAGCCTTTCGCATGATGAATTCTGCATATAAGTTAAATAAGCAGGGAGACAATATACAACCTTGTCGTACTCCTTTCCCAATTTTGAACCAATCAGTTGTTCCATATCCAGTTCTAACTGTAGCTTCATAGAGATTTCTCAGGAGACAGATGAGGTGATCTCGCTTCCTACCTTTTACAAATGGAGACATTGGGGATTGAACCTGTGACTTTTTATATGCAGAGCAGGGGCTCTTTCCCCGGGCTGCTGTCTCTCTCCAAATTCTCAGTTTGAATGCCCTGGTGTTTCTTGGTCACCTGCAAAATAAGCCTATATAGCTCAGTGGCAGAGTCCCTGTCTTGCATTGCAGATGGTTCGGTCCCTAATGGCATCTCCAGGTAATGTTGGGAGACACTTCAGTCTGACTCCCTGGGGAGCCGTTGCTGCCAGTCAGTGTAGACAATACAGAGCAACATGGACTCAGTGGTCTGACTCAGTATGAATTGACTTCCGCCTTCATTTCTGAGGGTCCCCTGAAAATCAGAGCTGGACCCATTGGGTGGGCCCCAAATGTAGAACTCTTGACCTACATCTCCAGCCCCAGGGATCTTGTGGGTCAGCTGTTGGGGCTGGTCCCATGGGGACTTGCCTTCACCTGCTCTTTTCCAAACTCATTCTGCATTCCACAGAGAAGCTGGGTAGAGCAATAAGGCTGCATTATGCAAACTAAGTCAAATGTATGCAAACGAGGATAAATTGCTCTCCGAACAGCTGATGGACCAGGATCCTGAGCAACGTTTTTCTTCTGTTAATTGCAGAGTGAGGCATCATAGTATTGCTGAGTGGGAAGGGAACCCCGAGGGCCATCTAGCCCAGCCCCCTACAATGCCGGAATTGTAACTAAAGAATCTCTGACGGATGGCCACCCAACCGTAAAAACTTCCAATGAAGTCAAACAGCTTTTATTGGCAGAAAGTATCTGGAATCTTCTTAAATCCATCAGTTCAGCTTCTACCCCAGACATGGCCAAACTTGGCCCTCCAGATGTTTTGGGACTACAACTCCCACCATCCCTAGCTAACAGGACCAGTGGTCAGGGATGATGGGAATTGTAGTCCCAAAACATCTGGAGGGCCAAGTTTGGCCATGTCTGGAGCAGTGTTTGGCCATGTCTGGAGCACTCTAGAGCAGTGTTTCCCAACCAGTGTGCCTCCAGATGTTTTGGGACTACAACTCCCATCATCCCTAGCTAGCAAGACCAGTGGTCAGGAATGATGGGAGTTGTAGTCCCAAAACATCTGGAGGCACACTGGTTGGGAAACACTGCTCTAGAGTAGAGCAAATTGAAACAACAACAGCCCTTCAGATATTTGAAGATGGCTGTCATGCCACCTCTGTCTCCTTTTCCCCCAGGCTATACATTAATAAATGATGATGATGATGATGATGATAATTATAATTATAATTATTATTATTATACCTTGCCCACTCTGGGCTGCTCCCAACAGAATATTAAAAACACGATAAAACATCCCCTTGATCTGGGAAACCCAGCCAGATGGGTGGGGTATAAATATTATTATTATTACAGTATTATTATTATTATTAGTCATTTTCACATGGGCTGCTGTCAAGCCAGCTGTCCCCTATCCTATAGGGACACAGGTGGTGCTGTGGTCTAAACCACTGAGCCTCTTGGGCTTGCCGATCAGAAGGTCGGCGGTTCGAATCTGCCCGAGGAGGTGAGCTCCCGTTGCTCGGTCCCAGCTCCTGCCAGCCTAGCAGTTCAAAAGCACGCCAGTGCAAGTAGATAAATAGGTGCTGCTGCGGTAGGAAGGTAAACGGCATTTCCGTGTGCTCTGGTTTCTGTCACGGTGTCCCGTTGCGCCAGAAGTCATAGAATCATAGAATCGTAGAGTTGGAAGAGACCACAAGGGCCATCCAGTCCAACCCCCTGCCGAGCAGGAAACACCATCAAAGCATTCTTGACATATGGCTGTCAAGCCTCTGCTTAAAGACCTCCAAAGAAGGAGACTCCACCACACTCCTTGGCAGCAAATTCCACTGCCGAACAGCTCTTACTGTCAGGAAGTTCTTCCTAATATTTAGGTGGAATCTTCTTTCTTGTAGTTTGAATCCATTGCTCCGTGTCCGCTTCTCTGGAGCAGCAGAAAACAACCTTTCTCCCTCCTCCATATGACATCCTTTGATATATTTGAACATGGCTATCATATCACCTTAACCTTCTCTTCTCTTCTCCAGGCTAAACATACCCAGCTCCCTAAGCCGTTCCTCATAAGGCATCGTTTCCAGGCCTTTGACCATTTTGGTTGCCCTCCTCTGGACACGTTCCAGCTTGTCAGTATCCTTCTTGAACTGTGGTGCCCAGAACTGGACACAATACTCCAGGTGAGGTCTGACCAGAGCAGAATACAGTGGTATAGTCCTGCTGGCCACATGACCCAGAAAGCTGTCTGTGGCCAAACGCTGGCTCCGTCGGCCTGAAAGCGAGATGAGTACCGCACCCCATACTTGCCTTTGACTGGACTTAACCATCCAGGGTTCCTTACCTTAACCTTTACCCCTATCCTATATTTGTGCATCTGGTTATTCCTGCCTGTTCTTCAACCCTGTTGAAATTCACTTTCTTAGTTTGGTTAATTCTGAGGGTTACGAGCCAAGACTTTCTGAAGTTCCTCTCCCCTCCTCCTCGCTCTCCCCTCCCTCAGTGACTGGTCCCCTCCCATCTGCCACATTCTTTTGACAATGGACTCTCGGGTGTCAAGAGTGATGGAATTTGCTGGACTCTCAGGTGTCAAAAGTGACGGAATTCGCTGCCGACAGATGAGGCCTGTTCCAGCATGCTGCCTATCGATCCGTCCCCCCGCAGAAAGGGAGAAAATGTCAGGCTAGTGTGCTGTCATAATTGGATGGCTGCTGGGGAGCCAGCAGAGAGACTGTGGGCAATTAATCTCCCTGTTCAATGCCCACCCAGCGACCCACATGGGCAGACCACTCAGGAGTGGCACCACCAGCCCCAGACAGACTCATCTCTCTGCCTCCCCCCCCCATGAGCCCCATTTGCCCCGTCTCAAGGCCTCTCTGAGAAATTAGTGGAGATTTGTTACGGAGAAAAATCTAGGGCTGTCTTCAACGTGGAGCTGAGCAAATTGTTCCATCAAGATTTCTCCTTGTGCGATGGAACAGTTTCCCAGCAGGTCCTGTTCTGAGGGTTCCCCAACCTTCTGGAGAAGATCTGGTGATGGTGTTGGGGCACGTGATCCTTATGCCAGCTCATTTATTTCATAGAATTAGACCTGAAGGGTTGGAAGGGACGCCAGGCTTCTGTTTAACCTGGAAAAGAGGAGACCGAGAGGAGATAGGATAGCCATCTTCAAATATCTCGAGGGCTGTCACATGGAAGATGGAGCAAGCTTGTTTTCTCCTGCTCTGGAGGGGAGGACCCGAAGCAGTGGGTTGAAGTTACAAGAAAGAAGATTCCAACTCACCATTAGGAAGACCTTTCTGACAGCAAGAGCCGTTCGACAGCGGAACAGGCTCCCTCGGGAGGTGGTGAACTCTCTTTCCTTGGAGGTTTTTAAGCAGAGGTTGGATGGCCATCCGTCATGGGTGCTTCAGCTGAGATTCCGGCATTGCAGGGGGTTGGACTAGATGACCCTGGGGGACCCTTCCAACTTTATGATTCTGTGATCTAGTCCAACCCTCTGCAATGCAGGAATCATGGCTCAAGCATCCCTGACAGATGGCCATCTAGCCTCTGCTTAAAAACCTCCAGTGAATCATATAAACATAGAACTGTAGAGTTGGAAGGGCCAACCAGTCCAACCCCCTGCAATATTTAAAGGTAAAGGGACCCCTGGCCGTTAGGTCCAGTCGCAGACGACTCTGGGGTTGCGGCGCTCATCTCGCCTAACTGGTCGAGGGAGCCGGTGTACAACTTCCGGGTCATGTGGCCAGCATGACTAAGCCGCTTCTGGTGAACCAGAGCAGCACACGGATACGCCGTTTACCTTCCCGCCGCAGCGGTACCTATTTATCTACTTGCACTTGATGTGCTTTCGAAATGCTAGGTGGGCAGGAGCAGGGACCGAGCAACGGGAGCTCATCGCCTTGCAGGGATTTGAACCGCCGACCTTCTGATCGACAAGCCCTAGGCTCTGTGGTTTAACCCACAGCGCCACCCGTGTCCCCCTGCAATATTTAGTTGAAGGCTAATATTTACACTAATACTTAGTTGAATACTACCGGTAATATCACACCAGTGTGTAATAACGGGGCTCTGCACACTCAGCTATCTTGCAAGGCACTAGGGTCTCACAAGTAAGTGCGACTAGACCTGCCCCCAAAAGCTTGGTGGGTGGGTGTTCAGGTTAAGTACGCTTCAGGTTAAGTACAGACTTCCGGAACCAATTGTATTTGTAAACCGAGGTACCACTGGATTGTCCTGTAGAGCTGGTGGCGGTAATGGATATGGCCAGTTTTGTCACTGCTTTCTTAGAGCGTGACTGCAGGAACTCGGGCAAATATCCTGGGCCCTGGGTGGATTCCCAACGCCCGCCGTCTCCACTGACGCTCTTGTGCCCGAGGTTAGAAGCCATCTATATTCGACAGCCGAGGCATCCGACTGTGGAGGCCGCTTTCATCGCCATCTCCCTCTTTTCTCCCAGACGGAAAAAGATCCCTCCCCCCGCTCCCCCCCCAGTGCCCGACTCGCCTGCCGCTGGAAGATCAAGGGTGTCTGTAAAGCAGTCATCCCTTGAAGAAGGAACTGGGGAAAATAAACAAACTCTGGGGCTGTCTGAGTCGCTGTTCAGAGAGAAAGGAAGACGGCAAGCCAAGAAACCCACAAGCCGTTTGTTGGTTTTAGAGGAGCCGAGGAGCCTTGCTTGCTTTCCCAGTTTTTTTTAAAGACATCTTTGAGTTTATATGTTGCACCATCACCAGGCTTTAGCAGTGCCTAAGCAGACAAGCCAAAAACAATGGTTCCACCTCCCCCCTTCTGATATTCCAAGGTATACTGCCTCTGCCCAGCAGGGCCGGTGCTAGGGTTTTTTGTGCCCTAGGCGAGATCACCTACTGGCGCCCCCCCCCCCCCGGCGTCTGCCTCCTCCCTGCGGGCCTGGCCCAGCCTTCACCCCCTTCCCTTCCCAGCGCCCCTCCCGCTTACCTGCGACGTCGGTGGCTGGGTTGCTCTGGCCACCCTCGGGCTTCAGCCACAGACCCCCGGGCGCAACAGCAGCTGCTCCCGGCTGCCTGAGAAGTAGAGCGTGGCGACGGCGCCTGGAGCACGCGCGCCGCGGGAAGGGACTGCTCTCGCCCCACGTGTCCTCCACATGCTGCTGCCCTTGGCGCTCCGGGCACGCCTGGGCTGCACTGGCGTCATTGCTGCCACGGGTAGGTGGCGTTGCGGCGCAGTGGCCGTGCGGCAGAGCGAGTCCTGCGAAGCCAGCAGCGCTCCCCGTTGTGCCAGCGCCCCCTCCATTTTGGCGCCCTAGGCAACTGCCTAGTTCGCCTTAATGGATGCTCCGGCCCTGCTGCCCAGGGGGGTTCCATTTCGGTAATAACCACAGATCAACCCGCTGATCAGAGGGCCTGACCTAGCCGCTGGATCACATTTTGGACCCAAACTGATCCACCATGCTTGACCTCGGTTTCATTTTCACTGTGTTTGAACCTGCAACCCCAACCTTGCGGGGAGTATTTTGGGAAGAGGCCCACGTCTCCTGGGATTGGGACCTCAGCCCTTTAGATAGCAGGGGATGCTGCTCGGCTCAGACTCCCAGCCCCCAGCCCAAACCTCGTGTATAATGAGAGCTGGAATCTGACAACATGGAGAGTCAGCATAGTGTAATGGTTAGCGTGTCAGACTAGGACCTGAGAGACCAGGGTTCGAATCCCCACTCAGCCATGAAGCTCATTGGTTAACCTCGGGCCAGTCACCGCCTCTTAGCCTAACCTACCTCACAGGGTTGTTGTGGGGATTAGATGAGGAGGAGAGAGCCGTGCACACACCACCTTGCTTTCCTTGGAGAAAAAGGGGGGATATAAAAGCAATAAGGAAATAAATAGTTGTGATTCTTGCATTGTAGAATCTGGATGACCATTTGGATCCTTTCCAAATCTAAAATTCTATGTTTCTTTGAAATAAATACTGTAAATATAAATGAACACTGGGATGGTCTGTGACCTTATTATTATTATTTAATAAATTTGTTAGACATCTTATCTTACCCAAGGCAACCCAAAGCGATGTACTACCAACCAACCAACCAACCCAAAAATGTTTCTGGCAGAGGATGAGTTGCAGTGGAACGGAAGCAGTCCTGCAGCCATCAAATCCTGGGTAGAAAGGAAAATGACATCCCTACTCAAGAGGAGGGGAAATTAGGTATTAACCGGATTTATGTTGGGAAAGATGGAGGGCACTAGGAGAAGGGGACGACAGAGGACGAGATGGTTGGACAGTGTTCTCGAAGCTACGAACATGAGTTTGACCAAACTGCGGGAGGCAGTGGAAGACAGGAGTGCCTGGCGTGCTATGGTCCATAGGGTCACGAAGAGTCGGACACGACTAAAAGACTAAACAACAACAACAAAGGTTTGATGAGTCCCTAAGCTACTGAAGGGAATGGGGCCCTGCCCTGTCTATGTCCAGCTGTCCTTTGACAACAACCAGTTCTGGGCACCACAGTTCAAGACGGATACTGACCAGCTGGAACGTGTCCAGAGGAGGGCAACCAAAATGGTCAAAGGCCTGGAAACGATGCCTTATGAGGAACGGCTTAGGGAGCTGGGTATGTTTAGCCTGGAGAAGAGAAGGTTAAGGGGTGATATGATAGCCATGTTCAAATATATAAAATGATGTCATATAAAGGAGGGAGAAAGGTTGTTTTCTGCTGCTCCAGAGAAGCGGACATGGAGCAATGGATTCAAACTACAAGAAAGAAGATTCCACCTAAATATTAGGAAGAACTTCCTGACAGCAAGAGTTGTTCGGCAGTGGAATTTGCTGCCAAGGTGTGTGGTGGAGTCTCCTTCTTTGGAGGTCTTTAAGCAGAGGCTTGACAGGCATATGTCAAGAATGCTTTGATGGTGTTTCCTGCTTGGCAGGGGGTTGGACTGGATGGCCCTTGTGGTCTCTTCCAACTCTATGACTCTATGAAATGGTCGCTGTTTTTTGTGTTGAATAGATGCTATATGGTAATTTATGGACCTCATAGGGATCTAAAGCCATTTGCACATAACAAAATATGTATTTATATGTTGAACATATCTTCTATTTTGGAAATATACATCCCCCTGTAAATTGTTTTTGGGGCCCTGAAGAGAGAGGGGCCCTGAACTATTGCTTGTTTAGCTTATATGTAAATCCGGCATTGGTATAAACCCAGAACAGGACCCGGGGGAGATCCAGGAAGGAGAGTGGAGTCTCTCGTTCCTACATAAGCTTTTGGGCTGCTCCAGGGATCAAGCAACAGCATCCCCGTAGCTCTGGTGCAAAGCCTTTCCTGAACTGGTGGAAACAGGTGTCTGCTTTCCCAAAGCCTCCTCGTTGCTCTCCTCCTCTTCTGCTTCCTAGCCAGCCGCCCATAAATCCCGAGCGAGCGAAATCCAGACTCGGGGGACGATGGCAGACAAATTTCCTGGCCTGCCTCACCCCTGCCATGTTATCGCCGACCCAGGTTTAAATTAACGCCCGGCGGCTCTGTGGCAGTGAGAAATCAGTTTCCTAAGGAAGCCTGCGAGGGTCAGGAATCCTGCCACGGTGCCCCGGTAAAAATGAAATACAGCCACACTCGGTGTCGGCAAGATTGATGAGGCTGCAGCTGGTTGAGCGAGGCGGAGGTATGTGTACTAAGCTTAGGAGTCCGTGGCCGGTTCTGCGAGAGGGACGGTGCAGAGCGCCGGGGGGGGGGGCAGATGCAAGGGTGGTGGGTGAGATTCATCTGCTAAAGCTTCAGCTGGCTGATCAAGAGGTGCAAATGCTAAGAAGAGACCATATAACACTGGTCCTGAAAGACCTACATTGGCTCCCAGTATGTTTCCAAGCACAGTTCAAAGTGTTGGTGCTGACCTTGAAAGCCCTAAACGGCCTCGGTCCAGTATACCTGAAGGAGCGTCTCCACCCCCATTGTTCAGCCCGGACACCGAAGTCCAGCTCCAAGGGCCTTTTGCCAGTTCCGTCCCTACGAGAAGTGAGGTTACAGGCAACCGGGCAGAGGGCCTTCTCGGTGGTGGCGCCCGCCCTGTGGAATGCCCTCCCACCAGATGTCAAGGAAATAAACAACTATCTGACTTTTAGAAGACATCTGAAGGCAGCTCCGTTTAGGGAAGTTTTTAATGACTGATGTTTTAATGTAGTTTTAATCTTTTGTTGAAAGCCGCCCAGAGTGGCTGGGGAAACCCAGCCAGATGGGTGGGGTATAAGTTGTAAATTTTTATTATTACTGGGGACCTTTAGATGAAGGGACCCAGGTGGCGCTGTGGTTAAACCACTGAGCCTAGGGCTTGCTGATCAGAAGGTCGGCGGTTCGAATCCCTGTGACGGGGTGAGCTCCCGTTGCTTGGTCCCAGCTCCTGCCAACCTAGCAGTTCGAAAGCACGTCAAAATGCAAGTACAGTATATTCCTGCGTATAAGACTACTTTTTAACCCAGCAAAATCTTCTCAAAAGTCAGGGGTCGTCTTATACGCTGGGTCGTATTTCTTATACAGTGAGTATATCCCAAACTCTATATTTTAACTGGAAAAGTTGGGGGTCATCTTATACGCCCAGTCGTCTTATACGCCGGAATATATGGTAGATAAATAGGCGTTTCCATGTGCTGCTCTGGTTTGCCAGAAGCGGCTTTGTCATGCTGGCCACATGACCTGGAAGCTATATGCCGGCTCCCTCGGCCAATAATGTGAGATGAGCGCGCAACCCCAGAGTCGGTCACGACTGGACCTAATGGTCAGGGGTCCCTTTACCTTTTACCTTTACCTTTAGATGAAGGGAGCGGTGATGATGATGATGATGATGATGATGATGATGATGATGATGATGATGAATAGCCTTCATGATGGAGACCGATTGATAACTCGCCACAAATTTCTGGAACCCAATTTTCCAGCTGCGCAACGCTCTCTTCCGAGTCGCTATCTTTTTCCCTTAATGTGTGCGGCGTAGGAATCTTTGCAAATGATAAAACACACATGTATTCATGCACATCTGAGATGAAGTCTTGTAGCGCAAACAGAGGGAGGTGGTTCTTTCTTCTCTCTCCTTCTGCCAAGGATTTAAAGAAGCCAGAAAGAACTTTTGAGAGATGAAACTGTGTACTACACAGACTAGAGAACATGCACGCAGACAGACAGACGGAGGCACAGCGCAGATTCTCGGCAAATTGCGGCAGGAAGATATTTGCCCCTAGACAGGCGGTCTTGATTTCGAGTGATGGAGAGAATCCCTCCCTGGGGGACGCAGGCCGGTGGGCAATTATACTCACTGTCAAAGATCAGCATTCTTGCCTTCTGTTTTAAAATTCTTCTAGGGTAGAGAAAAGCGTTAGTTTGCTGATAGACTCTGCAAAAACAATATGCAGGGTTTGTTCCCTGGGTGGCAGGTGAGCGAAGGTTTAAATGGGTCAGACTCTCTCTCAGTCCCTGTGCAAATAAGTACTGGTTTTAGACAGAGATTGGGGCCCACTTGATGGTGACTTGTGGGGGGGACCCAGCACTTGGGGGCACTATTGGAGAAGAATATATATATGATAAGAATAATATTGGAGAAAACTGGATATTGAAACCTGCTTAAACTAAATCATATATCCCAGTTTTACAGTGGCCCTTTAAAGTACGCTTCACGCAGAGTATACGCAGTCAGAAGTTGACCTGGCTAAGAAAACACCACCAAGAGCGTAGGGAATTATCTCCCTTATATGAAACCCCTTACTAGCTGCACACTTGTAAAAGTATGCAGATGAAAATACAAACGGTTGTGTTTCTTTAACTGAAAAACAAACTGAATCTAAAGAGACTTTAAACTAAAGATAAATGCTTTCTCTCTTAGCAATGTTATCTACCCACTTTCCAAACCTCCCACAAACTCCCACAAAACTCCCATTAAACTACCCAAGAATTAACAGCAAACTAGCATTATAACTAAGCAACTCTCATACTAAGATTCAACTGGGAATCTCTTAAACTGAGAACAACTGAGAGAGTGATCTACTTAGAGATGAATCAAACTGAAAGATCTAACTAAGAGATACAGAAGGCTTTCTGGCAGAGCCTTAGATACAAGAAGCAGAGCCCACGCCTGTGAGCAATTAACAGAAACACAGACACCTGTTTCTCTTAAACAGACAGTATTTACATTAGACCGGCTCTAAAGTAACTTGACTATTCAAAAAATCCAACAGGCACAAAGTCATGGCTGGGGCAGCATGTATCTTGACGCTAAGCGTGTGGTGGAAAGGCGGCAATGAAGAAATACTCTGCACATGCTCAGATGCTCTGTATTGTTGCATCAGGCTGCAGCAGAGGGAGAGGTGGGTGGGAAGAAGGGCTACTCCACTCAGCTCTGCTGGAAGACCAGCTCCACCCGGGGCCTCCCACAACAATAATCATTTAGATACTGTTCCAAGAGACTTTGATAGAGGGAAAGTTGAGAGAGAGGGTCCATTCGGCTCCTCATCTCCCAGGACAGCTTCCATTCCAACTGGTCGCTATAAGAACAGCCACGTCACTTGAAGAACTGGTGCCCAAACCTGGTTGTTGTTTTCCTCCTCCCTCCTCCTCTTCTTTTCCTTGCATGCTATTTAATTGATTGCGCCTTTTAGATTGTAAGCCTGCAGCCACCTTTTCTCTTTCTCGACACATGTGCACACGTCCCTGTACATCCTCTATCCAGACATGGAAGCAGCATTATCAGACTTCAAGGACACCTTCCCAGCCAAGCGAGAACACTGGAGGGAGGCAGCAACGCTTCTAAAATCCAGTTGCTGGAAACCACTGGAGGGGAGAGTTGCTCTTGGGCTCAAATCCTGCTTGCGGATTTCCCACAATGGGCAACTGGTCAGCAACTGAGAGCACAGTGTGCTGTAATAGAGGGGGGGCCCTTTGGCCTGATCCAGCTGGCCCTTCTTAGATTCTTATGTTCTTATCAGGGGGGAAATGTTCAATAAAGGCTGGCTATAATCTGCCCTCCATGCAAGCTTTCTGCAAGCAAGATCAAGATGAATGCTTAATAGTTTTTATAATTTATTGTTATTTATTAAATTTATATACCACCCTATACCTGCAAGTCTCAGGGTGGTCTCCACAAGATAAAATTGCCATATTAAAAACACAAAATACATAATCGAAAGAAACAGAAGCAACCAAATAACCTCCAGAACACATAAAAACAGCTACAAACAATTTTATTTTATTTTAAATAAATAAAAAGCCCACAATTAAAAAGCAGTTTAAAAGAATGTAAATAAAGTAGGCTGTCTGGAGGTGTTCTTTGTCAGGTGAGACGTTACACAAAGCAGAGTGTGTGAGAGAGGGAAATAAAACATTAGGAAACACCTAAACATTAGGAAGAACTTCCTGACAGTAAGAGCTGTTCGGCAGTGGAATTTGCTACCAAGGAGTGTGGTGGAGTCTCCTCCTTTGGAGGTCTTTAAGCAGAGGCTTGACAGGCATATGTCAGGAATGCTTTGATGGTGTTTCCTGCTTGGCAGGGGGTTGGACTGGATGGCCCTTGTGGTCTCTTCCAACTCTATGATTCTATGATTCTAAGTCTGTCTGCTGCAGCTGAGAGATCAGCCTGTAGATTTTGTTGCAAGTTATCAGGTGTTGAAAGTTATCAGGTTGAGTGCCAAGGGTTCTGGGAGGAAGAAGCAATGGCTGCCCCCCTTTCAAGGAACATAGAGAACTTCCTCATGCTGTCTGCCTCAGTACTGCCTACACTGACTGGCAGCAGTGGCTCTCAGGCAGGGTTTCAGGCAGGGAGCCTCTCCCAACCCTCCCTAGAGCTGTCATTGGAGACTGAACCCGAGACCTTCTGCATGCACAGCAGATGCTCTGTGCTGCTGAACTACAACCCTTCTCCTTAAAAAGAAGGAAGGTTCTAGTCCTCATGGAACAAAGACAGATGCTGTGTCAGCCCATTGGCCCACCTAGACCAGTATTGTCTGCACTGACTGGCAGCAATGGTTCTCCAGGGTTTCGGGCAGGAAGCTTCTCTCAACCTTGCCTGGAGATGCTGTCGGAATTTGAACCCGAGACCTTCTGCATGCAAAGCAGACGCTCTGCCGCTGAGGTATGACCCTTCCCTGTGAGTTATTTTTGTTTTCTGCCGCTTCCCTAATTTCAGAGAAATTAAAGCCTGGTTTATGACCCAAGTCTGTCTCCCATCTCAAATGAAATGCACAGCTGCCCAGGTAGGCAGAGAGCAGAAGTAAAAAGCAACAGGGAATTCTTTAATTTTGCAAAGCTGGGAATTGATTTGGGATGGTGTGTAACAAGTGCTTTTAAAAAAAGTTGATTGAAGTGAGGTTGTATAATATTGCCTAGTGGTTGGAGGGGGATGTGTCCCTTGGAATGCAAAGTCCATCTTCAGATGGTGGAAAATAATAATCTTCTGGGTGTAAACTCTGCCCATGTCAGCTAGGAAGCTACCTTATTATGCTGAGCAAGACCCTTGCTCCATCTAGCTCACTATTGCCTACACTGACTGGCAGCAGCTCTCCAGGGTTTCAGGCAGGGATCTCTCTCAGCCCTGGAGATGCCAGAGATTGAACCTGGGATTTTCTGTGTGCAAAGTAGATGCTCTGCCGCTGAGCTACGGCCCTCCCTATGGCTATAGGTTGTGTATTCTTCAAGGCCCGTATAACCCAAAAGTTCCTTTCCCTTTTTTAGGAAAATGCAAATCTAGTTCAATGGCAGCTTAAGGAACCAAGAGGCAAACGGAGGAAGACTTTGCTGACATGTTAAGTAGGTCACACATTTTAATTGCTGGGTTGTTCTTAATGAGATTGTTTTAATTGCACGTTTTAATTAAGGATGTTTATGTTTGGATGGGATTGTTTTAATTCTTGGGGTTTTTAATTACGGATGTTTACAGCTTAATGTTTGTGCCCCCTGGTTTTTATACTTTGCAAATCCTGTTTCAGCACAAAGCAGCACAAAACATTGATTTATTCCTCAAACAACACGTAGGTAAACCATGGAACTGATTTCCACAGGAAGAACTGGTGGCCATCAACTTGGATGGCCTTAAAAGAAGGTTAGACAGATTCAAGGGGGAGAGGGCTATGGATGGCTCCTAGCCAGGCTGCTCTGCCCCAGCTGCTGGAAACCCCAGGGAGGGGAGAGATGCTCTAGTGCAGGCATCCCCAAACTGCGGCCCTCCAGATGTTTTGGCCTACAATTCCCATGATCCCTAGCTAACAGGACCAGTGGTCGGGGAAGATGGGAATTGTAGTCCAAAACATCTGGAGGGCCGAAGTTTGGGGGTGCCTGCTCTAGTGCTTGGATCCTGCTTGCGGTGTTCCCGTTGGAGGCATCCGGTCAGCCACTGTGACGACAGGATGCTGCACTAGACGGGCCATTGGCCTGATCCAGCACACTCAGTTTTTGAGACCAGCAATTGTCAAGGCCTGGTGGGAGGCAGCAGCCGGGGAACCCCCAAGGGGAGAAGGCTCAGGGCCAGGGGAGGAGTGGCGGGACGATGGTGAGTGGTCAGAGGGAGAAGAGGGAGCGGACTGGGAAGAGGAGGTGTTGGAAGCTAAAGAGGCAACAGGGTTTGGTGAGCAGGAAGAGCTGGGGCAGAGAGCAGTGCAGAATTAGAGGCAAAAGCGGAGGCTGGAGGGGAGGGGAGCCAAGAGGCAGTGGAGGCTGGGTGATGAAGAAACTAGGGGGTCTCCCCTGTGGAGTGTGAAACACAGAGCAGTCAAATGCAACATTCCTAGAGTGGGCATGTTTAGACCATAGCTGCCAAGTTTTCCCTTTTCTCACGAGGAAGCCTATTCAGCATAAGGGAAAATCCCTTTAAAAAAGGGATAACTTGGCAGCTATGGTTTAGACCAGCCAGTAGATAAACTTCCTGTTTCCTCCTGGGCTGGGACAAACTTCCTCTACATGTGACCAGAGGTGGGCGTGACTTTACCTGTGCAGGTAACAAAAGCACAGGACTGGCCGCCACATCTCTCTCTTCTCTATTTTGCTTTCGTTGAAGAAGCATCAGCCTGAGAGAGAACAAAGGAACTATTTCCTTATGGGATAGATTCCAGGTGTATATATTTTGTAACTTAAGTCTGCCTTCAGGGATCCTTTTGTGAACTGAATGAACCTGTGAGTAAACTATTTTATACTTTTTATACTAGACTGTGTCGGGTCCATTCTTTTTAAGAGGAAATAAAGGGGAATTACCAGGAAACTTTATTTTACAGGCTTAAGCGAGCCTGGCAAAACGTTATCCGCTGTGTAAGTTTAAAAGGGGAATGTTACTCTGCTAAATTGTAGAACTTGTTAACACACGTTGGGAAGGATATAATTAAACAATATATCCTCTCCTGCCTCCCTGAACATTCCCACATCCCCCTCCTGCTGTGACAAGCTCCCCTCTTTGCTGGTCTCCCAGTGAAGAGGGCAGAGCAGAGGCAGGCAAGACAAAAGAGCCTCAGATTGCTTGGGAAGGAACTGGGGGAGACTTGGAGAGGGAAGCAAGTCCTCGCAACTGCCTCCTTGGGGCAAGATCTGCTGGAGGCAGTACTCACTTGCCCTGCACTGTTTTCTTTCTTTGACTGAAGAGCTAACTTCACCCACACCTTGTGAGTTATTGCTAAGCTGCTCCCGTCACCTGCCCTGACAAGTGCAGGTAAATCTGAACAGTTGGCATCCTTGCCCTGGCGGCCTCTTGGTGCCCCCAACACCTGTCCTGTTGTTGGGACTTCTGCAGCTCTCGGCAGCGCGACACTTGGGTCTTGTAGTTCAGCTGCTGTTGCTTGATTTCTTGCTCCCTCCTCCTGCCACTCGCTGGGGATCTGGCCCCGTTAATTTCCAAACGGCTCAGTGTTTGTTTATGCCAGCCTGGGCAATTTTAGCTCTTGTTTTTCCCTGAGCTGTTTACCGATGTGGCATACATTAAGGTCAGGTTAATCACGCACCTCCCTCCACCTTTCTCTTCTCCTCTCCTCTCCAACCCCCCTTCCCCTCGCAATCAAAGCAAACTCGTCTGCTCATTTCCGAAATTAAAAGCAGATTGTTGCCCTCTGTGCTGGGGTGTCACTCTAAACGAGATGGATTCCACCCTGCCGTCAGTAGATTTAAACGGATTGGTCTGGATTGCCGGCAGCGGGGTAGGGCCTGCCTGTCTGGGGTCCAAGTTGATCTCTCTCTGTCTCTGCTTATTGATCCCTGCAGGAGACCTTTAATTCAACAAAGGCCCATTGACTTTCCCAGGTCATCGGGCTCAATATTAATTCTGTTAATGAACCGGGGTAAACAAAGGAGCTTGGCTTCGAGAATGGAGATGGCGGCATCTGTGGTGGAAGGGAAGGGAAGCATGAATGGAAGCACTGTTCCACCAACCGCAGTCCGCCCTTAGCTGGCTCCCACCTTCTTGCTGCCTGCCGGTCTGTGTGGCTGACAGCTTCCTCTGCCCCCTTAAACCCTTACAGATCTCAGCAGGGAAGAGGAGACTGGGGACGAAACTGGCATGAGCTGGCTCCACCTCTCATTGCCTCTGGCGCCATCTACTGCTTGGCTCCCTGCCTCCTACCTCCTCAGTCCCAATGGCTCCTGTCACCACTGGATTTGTCCCAATACCAGGTTCGCCTGCCTTGCAAGTGACATGAGCTTTGTTGCTTACATTGCAAACAGCCAGTGCGGTGCGGTGGTTAGAGTGTCAGATTAGAACTTGGGAGAGACCAGGGTTCAAATCTTCACTCGGCCATGAAGATCACTGGGTGATCTTGGGCCTCACTCTGCCTAACCTACCTCGCAGGGTTGTTGTCCCATCAGGCCCAATGGCTCCCAGCCACCACTGGGGTAGCTGAAGTCAACAGCTTCCCTGCCGTTAAGTTTCAATGCAGAGTCTATTTCCTCTTTTTCCCAGTCTTCAATCCAGTTCTTGCCACATTTCCACGGCAGTCCTCATGAAAATTCATCCTCCTTTTAGTACAAATTTCTCCTGATTATTCACATATTTTTTGTGAAGCAGTTTTACCCAACAGAATGCATTCTTGCATGTCATTTTCTCAAATACAGGCATTCCCACACATAGTTTGCCCCCAGTATATGCATTTTTGTACGCGTGAATTGAGCAGAGAGCTGCACTGCAAAATTCGGAGACATGCAAATTTTGAATCATAGACTCAGAATGGTGGAGTTCGAAGGGGCCCAGGGGTCATCTATTCCATCCCCCTGCAATGAAGGGTGGCTGTGTTTGAGACCGTGTATTTCCCAGAAACTGAATTTGTTCGGTTCGCCCTTCAATGTGAACTGAGTAGAATTTCTTTTCTAGACTGAAACTCAGCCACCGTGTTTTGATGCTTCTCACACATATCGTGAACTGGAGATCATGCTTTGAACGAAGTTGGATCGCTGGGCTTGGTATTTTCTGCACAGGCAGGCAGCTACTCTGTTGTTTCCGACAAGGGATCTTTCCCCAGCTGTGTCTGGAGAGGCTAGGGATTTAAACTGGGGATTTCTGCAAGGGGAAGCAGATCCTCTGCCGCTGAGCAGGCAGACATCCAACAGGTGCCACCTTCCCCATTTTCATGGTGAATTCTTGCCTGCTGCACTGCTCTTTTGAAAGAGGGCAGGGTGTGGAGCAGCTCCCCCGTGCAGAAAGATCACAGCATTTTTAGTTTAGAGAAAATGTGAGTTAAGAGGCCACATGATAGATATTTATGCCTGGCTTATGAGAAAGTGGCTTGAGGAAAGATTTTCTTCCTCTCTCCTAAAACTGGAGCTCGCAGACATCCTATGAAGCTGAATACTAGAAGTATCAAGATAGATAAAAGAAAAGACTTTTTCACACACTGCATAGTGAAACTATGGAACTCCCTGCTGCAGGAGGCAGTGATGACTACCATCCTTAAAAGAGGATTGGACAAATGCCTGAAGGGCTATCGATGGCTCCTAGCCACAGTAACTGTCTGAATACCAGCTGCTGGAAGTCTGCGGAGGGGACAAACACCCTTGCACTCAAATCCTGCTTGTGGGAACAGGACGCTAGACCAGATGGGCCACTGGCCTGATCCAGCGGGCTCATCTTAAGCTGTTAAAAAACCGAAAGCCGAGTTCCACTCACAGCCCTGAACCAGCCCCAGGCAGCGTGTCTGAACACAATAAAGCTGTAGCCTTAAAAAGAATTTCCTTAGTTTTAGGCGCTACAGCAGCAGCGGTGAAACCTTCAAGGTCTAGCGGTAGCAGACAAATCAATTAGGGCCTTGTTGTTTGGTGCTGAGTCTGGTTGTTGATGATGTTTTCGCGTCTCATAATTTTCTTTGGAAGTTCATCCTTCTGGTGGATGGGAGAGTTGATCGGAGATGACAAGAGGTCTCTCTCCGAGGTGGGCAAGGCCGGGTTGCCAGAATAGAGACGTATCTGGGAACCGGGCGGTGCAATGAAGAATGAGCGAGAGAGCCCCGAAATTGGCAGGTACGGCTAACGTCAAGCCGCTCGGAAGGGAAGAGTCTTGCTGGCAGGGCCCCGGTCTCCCCCTGTTAACCCCTCGAAAGCTTCCCAGGAGGTTGTCTGGGCTGATTCTATGATTCTATGATTCAAAAGCCTCTGGCTGGGAGGTGTAACATTGGTACACCAGGAACCCCTAGCACTGGTGGGGCTGGAAATTCCCACAAGGGGGGATGTGAGGAGGATCGAAGAGGTGAACCAACACAGATTGTGACAGCAGGGGGAAAGGAGTGGGGGTTTTCTGGGGTGGGGGTACACATAGGCACCAAGATAGAAACCCCCAATTAAAATCACACACACACACACACACACACACACACACACACACACACACAGGAGACCTAGGGATGTCACTAAGCTCAGAAGGATGACTGAATTCCTAAAACATTTTCAACAGCAGAAGACCTTTCTCTGCCTGGGAGACTCTGGAGAGCTGCTGCCAACCAGTGTTGCTAATACTGGGATAATGCAGCTTCCTATTTCAACCATCCCTCGTGTGTAACCATGAGGACCATAATCTTACTCTTTTTTTAAAAAAGAAAGCACCACAGCAGAGTGATAGATTCACTGCTTTGCACACAGACAGTTCTCCAGTCAGCACTGAAAACCTGGTGAGCTGCTGCTGCCAGTCAGTGTAGACAACACTGGTTCTGTATAAGGCAGCTTCCTATGTTCCTATTTTGAACATCTCTCTTCTAGTCTCATGAGGACTAGAATCTTTCTTTGGCCTGGTAGCAGATGACGAGGAAGACCTTTCTCTGCCTGGGAGGCTGCAGAGAGCTGCTGCTGGCTAGAGTTGCCAATACTGGGCTGGATGCCCAAAGCACCTGAGCTGGGATAAGGCAGCTTTGTAGGTTTTCATCTATCTGAGGAGAAAAGTGTCTGGCTGCCAGGGAGAGGCGAGGAGCTGTTGGGATGAGCCATGACGACGTCGTTGGCAGGGGAGGCAGTTTTGCAAAGTACACGGTCTGCGGCTCCATCTTATAATTACCTAGGAGGGGGGCGAGCATCTAAAAAGGCCTGTCAGGGAGTCTTTTGGGCAGGCAGTTATTATCGCCGCGAGAGACAACACCACCATCCTCTTTTGTGTGGGGCTATTTTTCTGTTTTGCATCAGCCACTGGACCGGCAAGGCAGCTCCGTGGCACTGGCTGGTCCTCAAAGCCGCTTCAGTGCTCTGCCGGAGGGAGGGCGGCAATTCCTCCCCATCCCCAAACTGCCAGGCACCAGACTCTCTCCCCCCCTCTCTCCCTCCCTCCCATATCTATCTCCTCACTGCCAGGCCTGTTATTTCTTTCTCCTCCTGAGCAAAGGACGGGAGGGAGACTTTCCACTGGGGATTTACTTTCCTCGCAGGTCGATCTGAGGCGGAGGGGGAGACACAAACCCCGCTTAAAAGCCCCCTAACGCAGCAAGGCGGCAATTTTGCCAAATAGCTGCCGGTGCCAGCAGGCGCCCCCCCCCAAGGCCTGAGGGCCATTATCCAGCAAAAGTGGGGGCTGCCAGTTCGGGAGGACAATGGTCTGTTGCATGGCAAGTGTGCCTCTTTCCAAAGGAAAGCGCATTGCCAGAAGCACACAGCAAGCTCAAAAGTTGGCGGCAGATTTTTTTCCAGGCTACCGGGGCTAGCAAAGTGGTGCCTCCATTAGGCTGGGCCAACACGCACTTTCAAGTTGGGACGGGGAGGCTCCCTGTCCCCTAATGAGGCAAGAACTAGTTGCTTCTGGTGGCTTTGCTAAAGGGACATGGCATTTTGGGGAGGTGGTTCCATAGGCTTGGCACTGTGACAGACCCTCCTAGTCTCCCTGTTTTCCAGGGACAGCCCCGGATTTACAAAAGCCACCCCGGTTTCTGATTTGAATCCGGAATGTCCCGCTTTTCCTTAGGACGTCCCTATTTTCATCGGTGAAATGTTGGAGGGTATGGAGTTATGCGACCCCGGAGCGAAGGAGATAAGTAACTATATACCCTTTGGGAAACATGTGAAGGCAGCCCTCTATAGGGAAGGTTTTTTTATGTTTAATACTTTGTTATGTTGTTATATATGTTGGAAGCCTCCCAGAGTGGCTGGGGAAACAGATGGGTGGGGTATAAATAATAAGATTATTTATCCATTTATTTATTTATTTATTTAGGGCATCCCTCTTTTCATCAGAGAAATGTTGGAGGGTGTGCTGTAAGGACCAGGGAGGTGGTCTAGATGGGCCTTTGGCCTGATTGACTGCAACTCTTACGATGTCCTTGTGGTCTGCCCACAGCTGCTGGCTGCACAGAAAGAAAACAGAGCCTCCCTTTCAAGGTGCAGCCTACCTCAGACGGCATACCCTGCAACGTTCCTCCTCAGAGGGAAACGCTCCCCACCAACTGACCTTCCTCCCCAATTATGGTCCCTGCACCCGCAGAGTATTTCCTAACAGAAGAAGAGTGTGGGAATGTTAGGGATGTGGATTAGGATATATTATTAGAATAGATCCTATCCAAGCTTGTGTTATGGGGACCCAGGTGGCGCTGTGGTTAAACCACTGAGCCTAGGGCTTGCCGATCAGAAGGTCGGTGGTTCGAATCCCTGTGACGGGGTGAGCTCCCGTTGCTTGGTCCCAGCTCCTGCCAACCTAGCAGTTCGAAAGCACGTCAAAATGCAAGTAGATAAATAGGTACCACTACAGCGGGAAGGTAAACGGCGTTTCCATGTGCTGCTCTGGTTTGCCAGAAGCGGCTTTGTCATGCTGGCCACATGACCTGGAAGCTATACGCTGGCTCCCTCGGCCAATAATGCGAGATGAGCGCGCAACCCCAGAGTCAGTCACGACTGGACCAAATGGTCAGGGGTCCCTTTACCTTTACCTTTAAGCTTGTGTTAGCAAGCTTCCAATATCAGCAGAGTGACATTCCCCTTTTGTGCGCAGCAAAGCGTGTGCGTTCAGGTTTGCTAAAACCTGTACAATATTATACTTCCTGGCAAAGTCCCCTTTGTCCCTCTTAAAAGAAATACACAACACAGTGTTTATAAAATAAGATAGAGTTTACTTACAGTTTCATCCTGAGTTAACAGCATAATCTCAGAAAGGCACGCTTGCTTAGAAAAGGTTACAGAAGTATTCATTTGGAGTCCTCTGGTCTCTCTCTTGGTAGCAGGCCAAGAGGGAGAACCATCCTAAATGTAGGTTCTGTGCAGATGTGTTCCCATTGAAGGAGAAATGGCCAAGAGGGAGAATGGCTGCTGGCTGGGAGCTTCTATCTGCCAGCTAATCCATCTCATCTGCATATCTGAAGGAACAGGAACTTAGTCAGGTGTTCCCCAGGTGAGTTCCTCTTAGTGGGCACTCTAGGAACTATTGTGACTTGTCTGCCCCAGTGTTCCATCCCACAAAGAGCACCAATGGGGAACAGCGCTCAGGCCCTCCACCGTCCTTCATCCCGATTTTATTTTATTTTATCCTTTGGTAGATTTACGAAAAGAAAGACATACACCAATAAATACGTTTTAGGAAGGGCCGTGATTAGACACAGGCGCACAAGGCATGAAAAGAACAGAGAGAGGCTCTTTGCGTTCTGCTCCGTTCCCTCTTTCTTCCTGCCCAAGGTGGTCTTGCCTTCTGCCAACCCCTCAGAGCCAGCATGTCATGCAGCGCTGGGTCTTGGCAGCGGCAGCCTCTCCTCTTTCTCTCCTGCTCCCCAGCAGCTGCTATGAGCTGCCCAAGGCAGGAGGCCGGCAGCAGTGGCCATGGAGAGGCAACAGGAAGCTCCCTTGCTGCCACTGCTGTTGCTTTGAGCAAGCGGTGGCTCTTCCTCCTCCCCTAGCTTAGAATCATAGAATCGTAGAGTTGGAAGAGACCACAAGGGCCATCCAGTCCAACCCCCTGCCAAGCAGGAAACACCATCAAAGCATTCTTGACATATGCCTGTCAAGCCTCTGCTTAAAGACCTCCAAAGAAGGAGACTCCATCACACTCCTTGGTAGCAAATTCCACTGCCGAACAGCTCTTACTGTCAGGAAGTTCTTCCTAATGTTGAGGTGGAATCTTCTTTCTTGTAGTTTGAATCCATTGCTCCGTGTCCGCTTCTCTGGAGCAGCAGAAAAAAATCTTTCTCCCTCCTCCATATGACGTCCTTTCATATATTTGAACATGGCTATCATATCACCCCTTAACCTTCTCTTCTCCAGGCTGAACATACCCAGCTCCCTAAGCCGTTCCTCATAAGGCATTGTTTCCAGGCCTTTGGCGGTGGCAGCACCGGCGGAGGAAATAGGGACCTTCTGGGATCAAATCACAAGCTGGGATGGCTTTGTAAATTCCAGCACGGTCCCTGGAAAATCGGGGCACTTGAAGGGTATGAGATAGTGGGGAGCAAGCACAGGATACGGCTTCCCATCCTCCTCCTTGGCTTCACAAAGGGTTAAGGTGGCAGCTGTCCTTTGACTCTGCAAACGAGCAGGGGAAGTTGAGCAGATTATTCGTCCATCTAGCTCAGCACTGTCTGCACTGACTGGCAGCAGTGGCTCTCCAGGGTTGCAGGCGGGGGTCTTTCCCACCCTGCCTGGAGATGCCAACAGGTATTGAACCCAGGACCTTCTGCATGCCAAGCAGCTGCTCTGCCACTGAGCTCTGGCCCACTGACAACTGGGTTGGGCTGGATGACCTTGAAGATTCCTTTCTGCAGCCCCATGAGCTGAGATTTTGTCCTGATCCACCTGGCGTCCTTAGGCAGAGGTCACTCAGGAATGAACGGTGGTGGGCGAGCGACTCGGGCTGAGTTTGCGGGACCGTGTTGTGTTGTTTTTACCTGTGGCCTGATTCGCTTTGCTCTCGATGTGGAGCGGAGCCCCTGCTGGGGCTCATTAACTCAACTCCCCGAACAGCCGGAAGGGACACGGCGAGAGCGCAGCTGCGGCCCGGCGCCTCCAGCAAATCCCGACGTCATTCCCCCCCTCTTCTCACCGCCTGTCGAACATGGAATCCTGATGCTTGAGCGCAAGTGAGCATGACTTCGCTGCCAGCTCTCTCGACGCCTGTCCCAGGCTCACCCTTGAGCCAGAGCCAGCCTGGGACAAGAAGCACAGCTGGTTCTGCAGGGTGGCGGTGATGATTCTGCCCTCAAAAACACCAGGTTCTTCCATGGGCTGGAGAAGCAGCTGTGGGCCTCAGCATCCCGGAGAGGAGGCAGGATGGATGCGCGCCCAGATGTCAAAGCAGAAGGAGCCAAGAGCAGCTGGGGGATGGGGGTCAGGTTCGTATCAGGCCACCCACTTTTTAAAAAACACACCCTATAATAGAGACAAAATTAAAAAAAAAAATTCCTTCCAGTAGCACCTTAGAGACCAAATAAGTTTGTCATTGGCATGAGGTTTCGTGTGCATCTGAAGAAGTGTGCATGCACACGAAAGCTCATACCTATGACAAACTTAGTTGGTCTCTAGGGACCCAGGTGGCGCTGTGGTTAAACCACTGAGCCTAGGGCTTGCTGATCAGAAGGTCAGCGGTTCGAATCCCTGTGACGGGGTGAGCTCCCGTTGCTCGGTCCCAGCTCCTGCCAACCTAGCAGTTCGAAACCATGTCAAAATGCAAGTAGATAAATAGGAACCGCTACAGCGGGAAGGTAAACGGTGTTTCCATGTGCTGCTCTGGTTTGCCAGAAGCGGCTTTGTCATGCTGGCCACATGACCTGGAAGCTATATGCCGGCTCCCTCGGCCAATAATGTGAGATGAGCGCGCAACCCCAGAGCCGGTCACGACTGGACCTAATGGTCAGGGGTCCCTTTACCCTTTACCTTTACCTTTACCTTTAAGGTGCTACTGGAAGGAATTTTTTTGTTTTGTTTCGACTACGCCAGACCAACACGGCTACCTACCTGTAAGTAGACCTATAATAGAAGTGAATCTGCCCCTGCAAACTTCCTGAAGCCATTAACAGAGGGATCAATAAAGCAAGAGCGTAATGAGGAAGGTGAAGGAGGACAGTGGAAGAGTCCGGCTGATGTATGAAGCCAACATCCCACCTGGTCGCGCAGCCTGTTCTCACCGTGGTCGGGTGGATGCCCCAATAGGAAGCCCAAAAGCACGGCTTGAGAGCCACAGCATTGCTCCCCCTGCTAGGTGGGTGTGATAGGGGAAGAAAGCACGTTGCAAGTAGCAGGCTGCCAAGGCAAAGAGCAGGGGTGAATTCCCTCAAGACCAGTCCGTGTGTCCCTCAAAACTCCCCACAGGCCACAGCCCTCACGGACCCCTGCTTTGCACCCTCCTTGAGTATTTTTGCCTCAAACCACAAGGCGATGTGTCCTGGGCCTCCAACTGCAAAGCGAGAGCACAGCCCCTGTGGCCATCAATAGCCCTCTGCTCCTCCATAAAATTGTCCCATCCTCTTTTAAAGCCATCCAGGTTGGTGGTTTTCATTTCCTCCTGTGGCAGGGAGTTCCACAGTTTAACTCTGCACGGAGACGCACTTTCAACTCTCTGTCCCGAATCTTCCAACATTCAGCTTCATTCGATGTCCACTAGTTCTAGTGGTTATACGCTATTGTTGTTTTATCCGGGGGCAGCGAGAGAAAGCGATGCCAAATTCCATCCCGCAACAAAACGCCAAGCCTTCAGTTTTTTCCCGGTAATCCCATTTCCACGCCTTGGTTTCCTCCCACATTTGGAGGCAAGGGAGCTGCTGACTTCCACGATATTATTTGAAAGGGCTTGGATAAGAGCACGAGGCAGGGCTAGGAGGGAATTAAGCCCACAGGGTCTTGAAAAGGCTGGGGGAGGGAGGGTGTCGCTTGGGGTCCCTTTTTCTTTTTCTGGTGGGGTCGCGATTTCTCCGCCGTCTCTGCGCCGGCCCGGTAATGAGAATTACGGCAGATAGCTTTTGCGGATGAGGCTGGGATTGAGGTCAGCACGCGGAGACTCTCTGACAATATCCTTCTCATCTCTGAGCCAGAGAAAATGGTCTGTGTAGAAAGCTGGTGGGGAGAGAGAAGGCGACCAAGGAGGGGGGGGGGAGATAACAGAAGCCGCGCTGACAATCTCAAAGCAAATGTCTGGGGAAAGGGCAGGTGTCTCAACAGGCCTCCTCTCATCCAATTGAGCGTCGGTGCCAAATCGGGCGCCTTTGAGGCTCCGGGGACGGCTCTGATGATCAGAGGCAAGGCGCATTGCTGGAGAAGTTCTTCATCTGGGAGCACGAGGGGGAGCGCTGCATTTTACATCTTCTTCCTCCACCCCCCACTCAAGAACTGGGTGCTCTTGACAACTTAGAATCATAGAGTTGGAAGAGACCACAAGGGCCATCCAGTCCAACCCCCTGCCAAGCAGGAAACACCATCAAAGCATTCCTGACAGATGGCTGTCAAGCCTCTGCTTAAAGACCTCCAAAGAAGGAGACTCCACCATACTCCTTGGTAGCAAATTCCACTGCCGAACAGCTCTTACTGTCAGGAAGTTCTTCCTAATGTTTAGGTGGAATCTTCTTTCTTGACCTTAACCTTCTCTTCTCTTCTCCAGGCTAAACATACCCAGCTCCCTAAGCCGTTCCTCATAAGGCATCGTTTCCAGGCCTTTGACCATTTTGGTTGCCCTCTTCTGGACACGTTCCAGCTTGTCAGTATCCTTCTTGAACTGTGGTGCCCAGAACTGTGAGCCCTGGTGATATGGGATCTGTTCACCAAGCCTTCTGCCCACCAGTCTAGTCGCAGCATTTTGCCCTAAGAGGATAGCACCACACAGTAAAGGTAAAGGTCCCCCTGACCATTAGGTCCAGTCACGGACAAATCTGGAGTTGCGCACTCATCTCGCTCTATAGGCCGAGGGAGCCGACGTTTGTCCGCAAGCAGCTTCCGGGTCATGTGGCCAGCATGACTAAGCCACTTCTGGCGAACCAGAGCAGCGCACAGAAACGCCATTTACCTTCCCACTGGAGCGGTCCCTGTTTATCTACTTGCACTTTGACGTGCTTCCGAACTGCTAGGTGGGCAGGAGCAGGGACCGAGCAACGGGAGCTCACCCCGTCGTAGGGATTCAAGCCGCTGACCTTCTGATTGGCAAGCCCTAGGCTCTGTGGTTTAGACCACAGCGCCACCTGCGTCCCAGCGCATTGCAATTATTGAGTCTTGAGGTCACCCTCCACCATCCTCCGTGGCCCCCAAAACAAAGAGGGAGGTCATCACTTTCTTCCATGGCTCCTTCCACCACCTGCCTCTTGTTATGCCAAGGAAATGCATCCTGACACTTAAATCTATATCCTCTGGCTTTCAACTTCATCCCCCTCTCCGTTCCTCTGCAGGGTGACAGCGCGGCATTGATTAGGATCCCGGTTTATCACTCAGTTTGCATATTTGGACACGTTAACCACTTTCCATCCCCGCAATATCTCCTGACAGCCTTTAATGCAAAAAATCTTTATCACCTAAGAACGTATGAAGAGCTGGGTGGACCAGGCCAATGGCCCATCTAGTCCGGCCCCCTGCTCTCACAGTGGCCAACCAGTGAAACCCGCAAGCAGGATCTGAGCCCAGGAGCCCTTTCCCTTCCTGAGGTTTCCAGCAACTGGGGTTCAGAAGCTTTGCTGCCTCAGACTGTGCAGGCAGGGCAGGGCCATCACAGCTACCGTAGCAGCCATTGGTCAGCCTTATCTCCCTCCACAAATTTGTCTAATCTTAGAATCATCGAGTTGGAAGAGACCACAAGGGCCATCCAGTCCAACCCCCTGCCAAGCAGGAAACACCATCAAAGCATTCTTGACATATGACCTGTCAAGCCTCTGCTTAAAGACCTCCAAAGAAGGAGACTCCACCACACTCCTTGGCAGCAAATTCCACTGCCGAACAGCTCTTACTGTCAGGAAGTTCTTCCTAATGTTTAGGTGGAATCTTCTTTCTTGAAGTTTGAATCCATTGCTCCGTGTCCGCTTCTCTGGAGCAGTAATCTTCAATCTTCTTTTGAAGTGATCCAAATGGGTTGGGGGGGGGGCTTAACTACTGTTCCCAGCGCCCTTAAACTACAGGTCCTGGGATTCCCCACGGGAAGCCATGACTGTGATTTAAATGAAGGGTGCAGATCTGACCCTCATCTTTGAAACCTCCCTATTCCAAGGCTGTTCCTGCATCTGCTTGGCTCCCTTTTAACCCTAAAACCTTTCAACTCTGTGAATCTTATCTCTGCTCTTATCCTCCTCTCTCCTTCAAGAACCTTGCCTCCATCGCAGCCCTTTTTTAGCTCATTGCCACCCATGCATGGATTATCATTCCACCCCTTCCCTCTCTGCTAGATGCATTTTCACTCCCCACCCTCCTAACTCCTTCCAACACCCCCCCACCTCTCCCCCACCCCCCCAAAAAATCTGCTTAGCTGGTTCTTCAGCCTTGCTGGGCACACACAAGCCCTGTTTCCTTCAGTGGGGAAGCAGAACCTCCCCGACCCGCTTAGAGTCCTCCTCCTTTTCCTCCATCTCCATTTGGCACTGGGGGGGGGGGGCGTCCCCCACCAGCAGCACCACCATCAGGAGAGAATCCTTGCCAAGCTCTGCTTTCACTGTCTCTGCCGCCTCCCATATTTACCAGGGTGACTGATGTGTTGATATTGACATGAATGTTCAAGGGCAGGTTGCCTAGCGATAAGCAGGAGAGCCCTCCCACTTGCCAGCTGGGCATTTTGAACAGCAACACATTTAGGGCTGGCTAGGGAGGTTTAGATCGCACAAGCACACACACACACACACACACACCAACGAGGTTCCTGAAGGGGCGGTGCAAGCCGCCTGATCCGCATCCAAAATCGAAGGTTTGGGGTGTGAATTTTTGTGAATCCTCCTAAAGCGTTAGCTGCGTGGGTGGGGCTGGTCCCCCTTCCCTTCGCGAGGTGCCGAAGAATTTTGGAGAGGCTTTTATTTGTTTTGCAAAAATTTATACCCCCACAGACTTCAGCTGACAGCAAAATAAACATGGTGCAATGAATCCAGGAGAGCGATGAACTAATGAGAAAATGGCAGAGATAACTGAGTGAGGACAACAGGCCATCGAGGTCAGTGTTGCTTACACTGGCTGGCAGCAGCTCCTCCAGATTTTCAAATAGGAAGCATTTGCAGTGCTACCTGCTGTGGATTGAACCTGGGACCTTCTGTGGGCAAAGCGGGGGCTCTACCCTGAGCTACAGCCCTTGCACTGAAAATAAAACTAGAATCCAGTCCTCCTGGTTGTTCTGAATAAAGGGCTGGTTGCAATAGGAACAGAAAAAGCTGCGTCAGACCACTGGTCCATCTAGACTCACTGGTCCACAAACCCCCCAGCGTATCACTTCACCCTTAAGACACTTTTTTGGGGGGGGAGGGGGTTACATTAAATCAGAGTAATAATTAAAAAAAAACAATGAGATACATTTGACAGGGGCAAAACCTGAGGTTTTGCTTTTTTTACTCCAGTATCTAAGAGCTGAAGAAGAGCCTGGCTGCGGGGCCACGCCAAAGAAGGCCCATCGAACGATGCCAGCCTCCTGTTCAAACAGGACCTGAGAGCCCAGCCAGCAACTCCTCCTGCCTGGGATTCCCAGCAACTTGTATTGAGAGGCAGGCTGCCTGCTGCAGTGGAGGCAGACCCCAGCCATCGGGGTTAGAAGCCATGGAGAGCCCTCTCCTCCTTTAAGATGTCCAGTCCTCTCTTAAAGCCCTCCAAGTGGGTGGCCGCCATCCCTGCCTCCTGTGGGAGGGAGTTCCACGGGTTAACTATGCTCTGCATAGTGAAGAAGGAGTGTGTTTCATCTGTCAGAAATCTTCCAATAATAATAATAATAATAATAATAATAATAATAATAATAATAATTTATTATTTATACCCCGCCCATCTGGCCGGGTCTCCCCAGCCACTCTGGCCGGCTTCCAACAGAAGAATAAAACACAATAATCTATTAAACATTAAAAGCCTCCCTGAACAGGGCTGCCTTCAGATGTCTTCTAAAAGTCTGGTAGTTGTTTTCCTCTTTGACATTTGTTGGGAGGGCGTTCCACAGGGCAGGCGCCACCACCGAGAAGGCCCTTTGCCTAGTTCCCTGTAACTTGGCTTCTCGCAACGAGGGAACCGCCAGAAGGCCCTCGGTGCTGGACCTCAGTGTCCGGGCAGAATGATGGAGGTGGAGACGCTCCTTCAGGTATACAGGACCGAGGCCATTTAGGGCTTTAAAGGTCAGCACCAACAGTCCACTTCATAACTGGGTGCACAAGAGAGACAATGTGCATGGCTTGTCCCCCTCCATCATGTTTCTCTCCCCCCCCACACACACACCCCATTCACCTTCTTCTAAACCCAAATTCCTCAACCCTTGCTCATTCTGGCTGCCATTTCCTTGCATCTTCCCCAGTTCCAATGCTTCTGGCGGATTAAAAGTATCTGTGTGGTGTACGTGTGTGAGAGCAGGAGAGGGGCAGCGGGGGGGGGCGGATATGAGGATCTAGACACTCTGGGGAAAGCTGTACCGGCCTGGATTTAAGCAGCTGTTAGCAATGCACCCTGGGAGAAGCGATGAGCTTTCCAATTAAATCCTCTTGTCAGCCTGTCATCCACTTCAGATCCTCGCACCGATGCACCACAGCGTCATGTCACAGTGCAAAGCACGCACTTGTGTGTGCACCAGAGATGACGCAAGCCTTCCTGAAGCCTGTTAATTTCTGCCTGGGCTTGGATGAAACTTTGCTTTTGTTCTTGGGGCCTGTTGTGTTGCATGCAGGAATCTATATATAAAAATATATATATTCTCTCCCTCTTCTGCTCCTCTTGGATCACTCTTGGTTTTCCTGTAGGGAGTTGCCAGCCTGATCTTGCCAATCTATTGTTTATTTTTAAAAAGATCCAAAATCTGTTTGCAGAGCGGTTCCCTCCCCCCCCCTCTCTCTCACACACACACACCTTTCTCTTCCCTGGTTCTTTTTCCCCCTTCTGGGCTTTCCCTTTGTCTCCCTCGCCTGTTCATTAGGAGTCTGAGTACAGGCTTCTGAAGCAGCCGATGCGATTAAAGCCCATTTGAATATCATGATATTAGAAGGTTCCATTTTGCCTACAAAACGGCTCCGTTTCTCTCCCTCTCTCCCCCTGCAACCCCCACCCCGCCACCTCCAACTTTACGTTGCTTTATTGCATTAAACATTTATGGAACAGCCGAGGATTAAAGGCGCCAAATTTAGCGGCAGAAGGAGCCTCGCCATTGTGCAAACGTTCGAGGGAGTCTTGTTTGGAACAAGGTTTGCAGCTTGGCCTGCTGTAGAAAGTGCCAGTCCCCTGGCTCCCCATAGCTATTGTTTGTTTGTTTGTTTGTTTGTTTGTTTGTTTACTTACATGTATCCCACCTTCTTCGCAGACTGGGACATAAGGCGACTTGCACAAATTAAAACAAGGCGGAGAAAATGCGAAAAGCTAAAAATGTATAAAAGATTATCATTTTAAAAGCAATTAAACTGCAACAGAATTAAAACAGCATAAAAACAAACCTACTAAAATACAGATAATAAAAGTAGCACTGTTAGAAGCCCTTTCCTTAAAGAAAAACCAAAGGCCTGTCAGATTAAAGCAGTGATGGGCAACCTTTTGAGCTTGGTGTGTCAAAATTCGCCAAAAACACCGAGCATAACTCGGGCGGTGTGTCACTTCGAGAAAGAACCCATAATTTTGCGATATTTATAGTTTAGATAACAAAAATGTATAATTGTAATATATAACTGTGTTTAATAAACCAAAAACTAATTATTTAACCAAACCAAACCAAACCAAAAACCCCTTATTTATCACAAACTGCCCAGAGTTGTTGAGTTTTTTGGGGGGAGCTACTGAGGTTTTGGAGGTTTTTTTTGGGGGGGTGCAAAAGTTTCTTTGCTTTTTCTGGGGGGGGGCCAAAGCTGCTGTGCTTTTTGGGGGGGAGGGGAAGAGAACAGAAATAAATGATGAATAATACCTTCGCTGGAACTAACACGTGGCACCGACATAGTCTGCCAAAGCGCCAAAAAAACCCAGCACAAAATGGGTTAAAAAATGAACGCTGTTACACCCAATCATCGTCTGCCAAAGCTCCAGAAAAAACAGCACAGAAAGGGTTAAAAAACAGTCTCTGGCTACCAGCAACAACAACAACAACAAAAGGATCCGGGGTTTTAACAGTGGAGACAAGCTGTAGCGTGAGGAGGAGCGGGAGAACAAATGGGGGGGGAACAACAACAACAGCGCGAATGGGCCGATGGGGCGCGTGCCAGCAGTGAGGGCTCTCTGTGTCACGTCTGACACGCATGTTATAGGTTTTCCATCACTGGATTAAACAGCCTCGACCTGCTGGTGGAAAGACAGGAAGGAGGAAGCCAGTCTAACTTCTCTGGGGAGGGAGTTTCAAAGTTTGGGAGCAGCCACCGAAAAGGCCCTGCAAAGAAGAACAAGGTTTCAGGTGTGGTCCCCCCGCTTCCCCATTTTATCCTCCCCAAAGCCCTGCAAGGTAGGTTGGGCGGATAGAGCATGACTGACCCAAGGCCCACCCAGTGAGCTTCATGGCTGAGCTGCCCCTACACTGAGTGTCAAGGCAGGGAGCAGCAGCAGAAGCGGGCTATTGCTTGCAGGCTTCCTGGAGGCTTATGCCTGGCCACAGTGGGCTGGACCAGATGGGCTTTGGGCCTGATCCAGCAGGGCTGCTCCAATGTCTATGGGGGCAGGGGGGGCATCTTCCCTCTTGCAGATAAGGATGCAGTTTGGGACATATTTTGATTCTTTTTAAGTCAGAGGAGCATCGTCCGGCTAATATACACTTACACTGCTCAGATAAAGACTCTCTGTAGCTTCAGATTTCTCAACCAGCTTGGCCCTAGGGGTGGCCCTATCCTGCTGCAGTAAATGGGTGCTCAGTGCCCAGAGTCCCCTTTGGCAATGAAGGAGAATAAGCCTGGGTGTATTGTTAAGTTGCCTATTGCAACAAAGCAACTGTTGAAACAAGAACAAAGGGATGCTGGCTGTGGTCCCTCTGAAACCAGCAAACTCAGCAAGGCTTACTTCTGAGTAGACTGTGCATAGGGTTGTACCAAGAACTGGCACAGACCTGAGAAGAGCCTGCTGGGTGAGGCCAATGGCCCAAATAGCCCAGCACCCTGTTCTCACAGTGGCAAACCAGAAGTCCTTAATGAGAAACCCACAAGCAGGATTTGAGCATGAGCAAACTCCCCATCTGCGGTTTCCTGCTGGTCTCGGACACCCCTGTAATCCTTAACCACTAGTCCTGCTGGCTGCTGGGGTTCCCAGGAAGTTGGAGCCCAGCTGTATGCATAGGGCTGCCGCCGCCGGTTCCCCAGCCCTGAGCTGGAGCCCAACCGATCCATCAATCCCAAAGATCCCAAATTGATATTGCGATCGTTACTGCTCTCCAGTGGCTTTCTTTGTAAAGTGATTGACACCAGCCAGCGCTGAGCGCCCTTGCAGAAGGCCATGTGTCACGACCACCTGCAGGAGTCTGGTTCCTTTTTAATGGACTTTTTTATTTTTAAAAAGTTATCGGGTCTGTTATGTTTTGGTTAAGTATGGCATTTGCACTAGCTTATATTAGGGGCTGTATGCTCTGGAATAGTGAGAGAATAATATGACTAATAGTAATAGTTCATGTCCTGTGAGTGAGAAATGTAGATAGATGAGAGAGAGAGAGAGAGAGAGAGAGAGAGAGAGAGAGAGAGAGAGAGAGAGAGAGAGAGAGAGAGAGAGAGAGAGAGCCCTGCTGGATCAGGCCACAGATGGGCCCATTTAGTCCAGCCTCCTGCTCACAAGCAGGGCGTGAATGCAGCAGCCATTCCTGATTGAGTATGCCTGCCATTTGTTGAGCAAAGGTATCCTGCTTCTTAACATGGGAGCTCCATTTTAGTCCCAGTAGGAGCTTTGCCTCTCTGTTTTATCTATCTAATAATAATAATAATAATAATAATAATAATAATAATAATAATATATTATTTATACCCCGCCCATCTGGCTGGGTTTCCCCAGCCACTCTTGGCGGCTTCCAACAGAAAAATGAAATAAAACAATCTATTAAACATTAAAAGCCTCCCTAATCATTAAAAGCCTTCAGATGTCTTCTAAAAATCTGGTAGCTGTTTTCCTCTTTGAAATCTGATGGGAGGGCGTTCCACAGGGCGGGCGCCACCACCGAGAAGGCCCTCCGCCTAGTTCCCTGCAACTTGTCTTCTCGCAACAAGGGAACCGCCAGAAGGCCCTCGGTACTGGACCTCAGTGTCTGGGCAGAGCGATGGGGGTGGAGACGCTCCTTCATCTATCTATATAATCTATCTATCTAACTATCATCTATCTATCTATCTATCTATCATCTATCTATCTATCTATCTATCATGTTTTTAACTGAAACTTACAAAATAATAAACAAACTAATCTAACTAAAAATGGAACAGCAAAATGAGAGAGAGGAAAGCAAAGAAAAAGAGAGAGAATTTCTACCCAACTCTGAGCAAGAGAGGAGAGATGGGCAGCCCAGGCAGGTAATGCCTTCGTAGTTAAAAGAAGAAGAAGAAGAATTAAAAGAGAACAACAGCTGTGTTTTACAGCAAGCCTCTTTGGTTGGAGCATCCTGGCAGCGCTTTGTAGATGAGCGTGAGCTGTGATCCTCCGCCACCCTCGGCTCGCTCGGTACCCCCAATTGGGACCGGATTATCAAAGAGCCCAGTCCCACCCCCAGCCTGGAGCTCTTTTGGAGAGGTTGGCCTAATTGTTTCTGCCTCAGGCCAGGCCTGCGAGGGGGCCGCTTTGCTCACAGAACAATTTAGGATGTTGCTGCTTGGGCTACCTTTGCGGCCGGCAACTGCTGTGACCAGATCGGCTTGGTTTTCAGCCTGGTGGGAGGCTGGGCTGCTTTGATAGAGAGAGAGAGAGGCAGGGGGGGGGGCGTAGTAAAGGAGGGGGGGAGGGATCTCCAATACTACCAATACTCAGACTACTGGACTCACAGTATTGCTAACAATACTGTGAATTCTACCACCACTAATACTCTACTAATACTCATAGCACTACTAACAATGCTAGTACTACAAATAGGTAAAGGTAAAGGGGCCCCTGACTATCAGGTCCAGTCGTGTCCGACTCTGGGGTTGCGGCGCTCATCTCGCTCTATAGGCCGAGGGAGCCGGCGTTTGTCCGCAGACAGCTTCCGGGTCATGTGGCCAGCATGACAAAGCTGCTTCTGGCGAACCAGAGCAGCACACGGAAACGCCGTTTACCTTCCCGCCGGAGCGGTCCCTATTTATCTACTTGCACTTTGATGTGCTTTCGAACTGCTAGGTGGGCAGGAGCTGGGACCGAGCAACGGGAGCTCACCCCGTTGCAGGGATTCGAACCGCTGACCTTCTGATCAGCAAGCCCTAGACTCTGTGGATTAACCCACAGCGCCACCTGGATCCCAATACTACAAATACTCTACTAGTATTCATAGAGTGACTACTACTACTACTACTACCACCACTACTATTAATACCACTGCTACTAATGCTAAATAACAAGCTTTTACAACACTATAACTCGTGGACATCCCATGAATCTGAATGTTGGAAGATTCAGGGCAGAGAAAAGACAGTCTTTCATCACAGGGTATGCAACTTGCTCCAGCAGGAGGCAGCGATGGCAACCAACTTACATGGCTTGAAAAGAGGACTGGAGAGTTTCCTGGAGGAGACGGCTGTCCATGGCTCCTATCCCCCATGGCTCTGCTCTGCGGCCTTCATGGCTGGAGGCAGCTAGGCTTCTGAATGCCAGTCGCTGGAAACCAGAGGAGGGCAGAGGGCTCTTGTGCTTGGATCCTGCTTGCGGCTTTCACAGTGGGGCATCTGGTCAGAATGGGGTGCTGGACTGGATGGGCCATTGGCCTGATCCAACAGGCTGTTCTTATGCTCTTTAAAAAAAAGCAATAATGGCTAGGAAGAGCAGGAGTACTATAAGGCAACTTAATGTGCTCAAAGCTATCCTATGCCCTTTTAAAATGTGGCTCTTTTGGGGGGGTATTGGGTTGTTGTTTTTATTTTGATTATATATATTGCAGTTTTTATGTTGATCTTCCCTGAGACCTCCAGGTATAGGGAGGTAAAGGTAAAGGGACCCCTGACCATTAGGTCCAGTCGTGACCGACTCTGGGGTTGCGCGCACATCTCGCATTATTGGCCGAGGGAGCCAGCGTACAGCTTCCAGGTCATGCGGCCAGCATGACAAAGCTGCTTCTGGAGAACGAGAGCAGCACATGGAAACACCATTTACCTTCCCGCTATAGCAGTTCCTATTTATCTACTTGCATTTTGACATGCTTTCGAACTGCTAGGTTGGCAGGAGCTGAGACCGAGCAACGGGAGCTCACCCCGTCACAGGGATTCGAACCGCCGACCTTCTGATCAGCAAGTCCTAGGCTCAGTGGTTTAACCACAGTGCCACCTGGGTCCCTTTTATAGGGAGGTATATAAATACTACTACTACTACTACTAATAATAATAATAATAATAATAATAATAATAATAATAATATATCCTGGGCTGTGTGCGCTGCAGCCTCAGAGCCCTCAGTTGGCACACAGAAGGTAGGAAGCAATTTCCAAATAACAGACAGCATGAAACCTTGTGTTGGCTCAGCTTCCTACAAATACCAGGAACCAGTGTGAGGGAATAGTGGCTGTGTTCTGGTAGAGCAATCTGCTTTGCACGCCGAAGGACCCAGGTTCAGTCCCCGACAGCATCTCCAGGTGGGGCTGGGACACAGCCCCATCTGGAGAGCCACTGCCAACCAGTGCCTGCCCACCACCTTCTGTGGACCAATGAGCCTGCCTTGTTCTAATGCTCCTCTTTAAACCAGATCCTTCCGTTTTAGGGAAAGGGCCCAGAGCTCAGGGATAGAGCACCTGCTTTGCGTCCAGAAGGTCCCCAGACTCAGCCCCCAAAGACAACTGCAAGTGGGGCTGCCTGAAATCTTGGAGAGCAGCTGCCAGTCAGTACACTGAACTAGGTGGAGACTGTATCGTGAGCTTCTGATCTCCCTGTGGGTTTTTATTTTGGCTAGTTGTCAGAATGGGGCCTTCTGCCTGCTGTGTTCTGGAGTTCTGCTAAATCCTCCCCAGTAGCCACTGAGTTTAGGGATTTGAGAGCACTCACACCCTGTGGGCTTGGCAAGTGATGAGAGACCACTCTAGCTGCCCATGCCCATGCCCTAGCCTGGCTTTGACTTAACACTCTGCAGCCGATTCCGTACGCCTTGCCACCAATCTCCTTCCAGCATCCTGTGTGTAATCGTTGCCAGCTTCAGTCTCTAGTGGTGTCCAGACTTAAATCCCCAACATCAGCAACTATGAATTTGCTGACTGTCCCTCTATCCCTCTGGCTCAGTGCTTCTGTAAATTCAAACCTCTTTGGGCAGATTTGGACAAGCGGACCTACTGCATCCATGCAGCCAAAATTAACATTTTAGAGGCAGTAACTTCCCATGGCAGTTTCTCTTCCTCATTCCAAAAGGAAGCCCATTTTGGATTTTGATTAATGTACATTTTTAAATAAGCAGCTAAATTCCACCTCTCCCCACCACCACCACCCGACACACAAAAACAAACATACACATGCACACATCCCCAACATCAAAATAAATGTCCAGAAATCAGCTTGCAGCAATTTCTCTGTGAGATCTTTCCAAATGCCATCTGCCTGCTCGGAGAAAAGTCTCTATGCTTACATCAAATCTCTCAGCCTCAGTAGGAGGTTAAAATTCAATTTAAAGCCATTTTTTAAAAAATAAAAAAAGGTTTAAAAAACCAGTCAGGGCACAGGAGCAGACTTCTGGAAGCTGAGATATGTTGCAATCCATTAAGTGTATTAAATAAAAAGGATCGCCACTCAGATTTAATTGTGCATGATATCTGCCCCAGAAGGATGTCAGGCCAAGAAATACAGCAGGATTCAAGATAGTCAATAAAGATTCTCTTGCTCTGGGAAGCACCAGGAAAGACAGCGGAGGTGCAGGAAGTGGGGCAAGCAGAATTTTAGGGCAGGAGAATTCTATAGGTCTGGGTTAACCCAGGACATCTTTAGGTAGCAGAGGGTGAAGAACCTTTTCCCAGCCCAGTGGTCAAAGTTCCTAAAGGGCAGTTTTCCAGGGGCCGTGTGCAAAAAAGTGGGCAGAGGCAAAGGTTGGAACTCCTCACTTTGTGCAATGGGCTGGATTTCAACTCTGTAAAAGTTAGAGGATTCTATATACGCACACAGACTTAAGAATACTTTTTTTGTTGTTGTGGCTACATTTCTATACAGTACCACCTCCTTCAAGGAGCTCGAGGGTGGTGTACGTGGTTCTCCTGGCCCTTCTATCCTCACAACAACCCTGTGAGGTAGGTTTGGCTGAGAGGCAGAGACTGGCCCAAGGTCACCCAGTGGAGTTTTCTGGCTCAGTGGGGATTCAGACCCTGATTTCTCAGGTCATAGTCCCATATAGGAAGAGCCTGCTGGATCAGGCCAATGACCCATGTAAGCCAGAATCCTGTTCTCGTGGGACTCTCGTAAGCAGGACCTGAGCAGTAGAACCCTCTCTCTCCCCTTCTGTGCTTTCCAGCACCTGTGGGTGCCATTTAGCCCCACACTTTGCCTGAGGAGCCTCTCAGCCAGAGGAAAAACCAGAGGCAGAGCCAAGCCTAATCCTCTTCAAAAGCCATTCAATAGATCTGTTCTTTCCCCATCCGGCCTAGTGGGCATTCCAGCCAGGCCACAGCACATGAGGAGTGGGCAGAGAAGGTCTGGTGAGGGGAGTGGCCAGAGTGGAAGGTGTGGCCAGAGTGGGAGGGTCTCCTAATAATAATAATAATAATAATAATAATAATAATAAATTTTTATTTATACCCCGCCCTCCCCAGTCAAAAACCGGGCTCAGGGCGGCTCACACCAACAAAAATACAATAAAACATAAAAACAATTAATTAAAATACAGATTAAAATACAGTATTAAAATTTAAATGCAGCCTCATTTCAAGTAGTCCATAAATCCAAGCCACGAGGGAGGAAAACACAGGGGTCAGACTAAGTCCAACCCAAAGGCCAGGTGGAACAGCTCTGTCTTGCAGGCCCTGCGGAAAGATGACAAATCCCACAGGGCCCTGGTCTCCTGGGAAAGAGCGTTCCACCAAGTTGGGGCCAATACTGAAAAGGCCCTGGCTCTAGTACAGGCCAATCTAGCCACCTTATGGCTCGGGATCTCCAGAGTATTGTTGTTTGTGGACCTTAAGGTCCTCCGCGGGGCACACCAGGAGAGGCGGTCCTGTAGGTACAAGGGTCCCAAGCAGCATAGGGCTTTAAAGGTCAAAACCAGCACCTTAAACCTGATCCTGTACTCCACCGGGAGCCAGTGCAGCTGGCAAAGCACTGGATGAATGTGATCCCGCAGCCAAGACCCCGTAAGGAGCCTCGCCGCAGCATTCTGCACCCGCTGGAGTTTCTGGGTCAGCTTTAAGGGCAGCCTCGCGTAGAGCGAGTTACAATAATCAAGCCTGGAGGTGACCGTCGCATGGATCACTGTGGCCAGATCGGGGCGAGAGAGGTAAGGGACCAACTGCTTGATACGGCGGAGATGCCACCTTTGCTGTCCTAAGGACTGGATACAGAAGCCTGGAGAACCTCAACTTCGAGTCACACACACCCTTCCCAGCTTTTGCTCCACACCGGCAGATGGAGTGGCTGCATTTGGAGAATTGTGGGCAGTCCTGGTCGCCTTGCCTCAAAAAGGATATTGAAGAACTGGGAAAGGTTCAGAAAAGGGCAGCCAAAATGATCAAGGGGGTGGAGAAAGGTTGCACCATGACAGAAACAATGTGTGGCATAGAGAAAGTGGAGAGAGAAAAGTTTTCCTCCCTGCCCCACAGCAATAGAGCTTGTGGACATCCCGTGAAGCTGGATGTTGGAAGATTTAGAACAGATCTAAGCAAGTTCTTCTTCATGCAGCGCTTAGTTAAACAGTGGAGCTCTGTCCCACAGGAGGCAGCGATGGGCACTAACCCAGAAAGCTTTAAAAGAGGATTGCACAAAACCATGGAGGAGAGGGCTGCCAATGCTTTTGAGCCATGGTGACTATGTTCTCCCCTCCACTGTTGCCTATACCACTTGTTGGAAACCACAAGGTGAGAGATATGCTCAGGTCCCTCTTATGGGTTTCCCACATTGGGCATCTGGTTGGCCACTGTGAGAACCAGGATACTGGACTAGGTGGGCCATTGGCCTGATCCAGCAGGGCTCTCCCTCCGTTCTGATGATGGCTTTTGCCGACAGCAGCAGGAGAGTTTCTGTGCCAGGCCTGGCCCAAACAGAGATTTAGCACAGTGGGGATTTAGCCATCCATCTCATCTGTGTCCAGACCAATCAAGTTACTCTAAGCCCAGAGGACATAAATTCACGAGCCAATTGGTAGGGGCACTTTATCAATCCCCTGGGTGGCCAGGGTTTGAGCTGACTGGCAGAAGGAGGGGGTTGCAGGGGGTGATCTTTCCCTCCACATCCGCCTCTGGTTGTTCTGCAGAGCTTGGCTTAAAATGCCATTGGCTTTTAACTATATACAGTAATATAATGATAATTAAGTTCTTTCTCTCGCTCCCTCTCCTTCTCCCCCCTCCCCACATCCCCTCCCCACTTCTCCTGTGAGCACAGTTTGCTGCTGATGCAGCTGCCTGCAGCCTTGGCATTTATTGAGCGCAAAGTAATAATTTATTGTCCTTTGTATGCTCAAAAGCCATCTTCATTATCCCGTGAATTTGAAAACGCCGAGCAAGTAGATGGGAGTATTTAGATCAGCATTTTTGAGGGGTGATGATGGGTTGATAGGGAGGTGGGTGGAGGGAGGGAGAGAGGGAGAGAGGAAAAGGGGGTTCCTGGAAGCATGGGCGTACCCAGGATCAAAACTAGGGGGGGCCAAGGCACGGAAGGGGAGGGGCCACAAAGTGGGCAGGAACGGCGAACTCGCGCTCCGCCGGGCTGTGCCCCTCCCTAGAAGCAGGGCTGGTGGGCGGAGGCGGAGCCCAGCCCAGCGGAGCGCGAGTTCAGCGTTCCCGCCCGCCGCGCTGCGCTCTCTGGTTCCCCGCCGCGCTTGGCCTTGCCAGAGGGCGCGACGGGGAGCTGGAGGGAGGGTGCAGCGCGGCGGGCGGGAACGGCGAACTCGCGCTCCACCGGGCTGTGCCCCTCCCTAGAAGCAGGGCTGGTGGGCGGAGGCGGAGCCCAGCCCAGCGGAGCGCGAGTTCGGCGTTCCCGCCCACCGCTCCGCGCTCCCTGGTTCCCCGCCGCACTTGGCCTTGCCTGAGGGTGCGCCGGGGAGCTGGAGGGAGGGTGCGGCGCGGCGTGGCGGGAATGGCGAACTCGCGCTCCGCCGGGCTGTGCTCCACCTCTGCCCACCAGCCCTGCTTCTAGAGTAGGGCAGCTGCCCTAACTTGCCCCGTGGTGGGTACGCCCTTGCCTGGAAGCTGACATCAGAAAAGGGCACACTCTGTTGAAGTCCTTCCTTGACTACGAACCCCCTTTCCCTACCTCAACACACTCTTTCTGAGCTTAGAACCCCCACTCCTACTTTGATAGCCCATTTTCCACCTGTGTGGGGTTGTGGTTTTTTTATGGTGGTGTGGGGGGGAGGCAAGTGGCGAATGGAAACTCTCCAGGGGGGATCTCAACCTACAAAAAAAGATTAGTGGGAGCTATGAAGGGATTGAACACTCTCTCTTTCCAGAACTTGGGAGACTGCTTTGCTGGCTAGATTCCCACCCTCCAGGCAAGGAGGAAGGGAGAAAGAGAGAGGGAGGAGGTTGCGTTTCTTTCTTCCTGGCCCCCCTCCCCCACTGGAAGCGGTGGGGCCCCCTCCCCCGAGGCTAGGCCGATGTTAGTCAAGGCGATTCGCTCTCCAGGATTTGCCGGCGTCGCCGCACTCGGAGCGTTACGGTAAGGAGCTGTCTTTCAGCACCCGGCGGGCGGCGATCCCCGGCGCCGGCGCTGCTGGGCGCTGTCCGCCGTGCTGAAAGCGGCGCTCGCTTGCTCGCTCACTCGCTCGCTCGCCGGCTGTACATCGCGCGGAGCCGGCAGCTTCGGGGGCTGGTGGTGGAGCTCGGATGCCTAGAGGAGGAGAAGTCCCAGCCTCGACCGAGCAGATCGCCGAAGGGGGACAGCAGCCAACCCGGCCGGCCAGCCCTGGAGGGGAGCACCCCAAAGCGCTTGCTTGGGGGCGCGGTGGAAGCCTCTCCGCCTCTCCGCTCGTGAAGCCCCCCTGGACGGGCGATGAAGGGGTCTCCGGCTCCAGCGACCTGTCTCCTCTTAGCAGCCCTCCTCGGGGTCCGGGCGCAAGGTAGGCGATCGCTTCGGGGTGGGGGTGGTAGGCAAGCCCCCTCCGTCTCTCTCATTATTAGGGATGTGAGATTTGGGGGCGGGGGAATTGACTGTGGGAAAATAACAAAGTGCTTTGCCTAGCATCCAAGCCTCACTCCCCCCAAACCCGCCTCGCTATAAATTGCGTTCTTAATACCCCCTGTTTATCTCGCCTCCTCTTCTCTTGTCGCCCCCCCCCGCACCCGTTTTATTTTTCTTAGCAGATTGCGAGCCAATAGCTTCGGGGGTTCCCTTTGTAATTACCCCACCGTGCGTGCTAATCTTGTTGTTGTTTTAAAGGGGGGGAATGTTCTTAATTGACGGAGCGAGGAAAACAAGGGGGAAACAGCGTACGATCGTGTTCGAGCCCCTTGGAGAAGAATTGACACACACCCCAAATCTGTACACGCAGGCGAGGAGGAAAGGAGCCCAGCGGCTGATATAATTAGGTTACAGGAGGAAGCTCTGTGTTGCAAATGAGGGTCTCGCCAGGCGCCTCGGGCAACTCAGTCCCCTTCCTCAGCCAGCGCCCCCCCCCCAACCTCAGCCCATACGACCGTTTTTAGTCTCCCGGATTGGATTTAAAATAATAATAATAATCCAGAGACGCTCCTCGTATGAAACTTCTCCAAGTTCCTCTCGCCAATACTTTTTTTAGGAGGAGGAGGAGAGAAGGTCCCCCAAAAGGAAGCCTTCTAGAATCTGCGAGCCCCTCTCTTGAGATACCCCCAGGGACCCTCCAGGCTTCCCAAAGTGGGTCAACCTGACCTCTGTCCTTTAATCGTACTCCAATCTGCTCAGTCTCCCCTTGACCGGCCAAGGTCTGAACCTGTTTTTAATCCCAGATCAAGCAGGGCTAAGCGCCCACTTGCTCCCCTGGGGTTAATTTAGCTCATCTGTAAGGAAAGGTGGGGGGCGCCTTAGGGGATCCGGAAACATTGAATTGTTAGAGCAACACTTCACTGATGGGGGGGGGGGGAAGAATCCCTGTCCCAAGGGATATTATTATTCTTAATTTCTGAGTGTGTGTTTTACCTAGAGAACATAGTTATCTGGTGGGTTCTCTGTTTGTGTAATTAGCCTTTTATTCAAGGCTCTGCAAAGCAACTTTCGGGTGTTTACTATTTGACAGGGACCTAGGTGCCACCGATAAACTCCAGACAATTTTTTTATTTACTTACCTTTAAAGCAGTGAAAAACATGTACAGATATCAAAAAATATTTTACACATAAAAATAGCAGAAACGGCTTGGGGAGAATGCCTGATCCCCTCTTCTTTTAAAAATAAATGTTTAAAAGGAAGGTCTGTGTTCTCAGACTTATTAGGGGGATTTGGAAGGGGACTTGTGGAAGTGGGGCAGTGCCTCATTTACAGGGACAGAGAGAGCCCCTTTCAACGCCTCTTCTTCCCCTCCAAGAGATTCTGAACTGCTAAGGCTGTGATCCAATTTCCTGCTTCTCCCCTCCCAACGGGGCTTATAGAGGATCGTGCTGTTTCAGGCACCGAGGACAAGGTGCCCCCTTCATAGAATCATTGAATTGTGGAGTTGGAAGGGACCCTGAGGGTCATCTAGTCCAACCCCCTGCAATGCAGGAATCTCAAGTAATTTCTCCATGGCAGATGGCCATCTAACCTCAGCTTAAAAGTCCTGAATCTATTCCAGGACTTTTAAAATTGGGTTGCGAGGAGGTGGCTGGTGTCACCGCCAACAGCAAAAAGTCAGAATGGACCTATATCTTTATTTAAAGTATTTCCAAAGTTGGGTTGATCTCTCTCTCTCTCTCTCTCTCCCTCTCTCTCTCTCTCTCTTTCACACACACACACACACACACATGTATGCAGGCACACACTGTCCTGCGATTACGATTGCTCCATGAATAAATGTGAAGCCTTTTGAAATTTTTGTTTTAAATTGTCCCCTTGGATTTATTCCAAATAATGGACAAATCATTAATGCACCCCCCCTCCCGTCTGTCTCCCTGTGTCACAACCAATAGAAGAGGCACAATACCTTCATTGTAACAATAAGTGAACAACTCCCCTTGTTCCTGATTTATATTTGCTCTTGTGCATTTTGAAGTGCAATTTTTCAAAAGGATGCTGAGATGCCATTTTAAGGCAGGGGGTGAAAAAGCTCTGCACCACACATGAAAGGCCCTGCTTCTGGGTGCGACCGAGATTGAAATCAAGGGGAAGTGGCCTATTGTAAGGACATTCTCTGTAACTGTTATTCCATATATATGTAGATATATAACTATAAAACTGTATGTCATGGTAACCAGGTCTGTATAGACAGATGCTCCTCTGTGTAGTCAGGGAGGGGATGATCCGCACTCGCCACCCTCCCCAAAGGACATCCTTTTGATAAACTCACAGCTGCATGGTTCTCCCCCCCCCCCCCAGGATTTTAATACACAGTTTGAGGGTGTTGTTTTAGGAATCTTGTTGGCCAGTCCCAGGTGGAAACTTGACTTCTAGGGTGGGTGAGCTTTGAGAACCTGCGTAGTTTTTGAAAAATACACAACGTTGCACCTAGGTGCTCTGCATTATCAAGGATGTAATCCTGGTTTTGTAAACACAGACACTGAAGTCGTATAGGTTCCCCGCCACACCAAGGATGCCATGGCAATGAGGGAGAAGCCTGGCTTTTGGGCCCCTGAACTGTGTGACTGGGGACAGGGGTGTGTCAATGGGTATTGAAGAGAGACCACTGCGGGCAGAGCAATCTTGAGTAGTTCCTCACCAGCGTCTTCCAAAGAAATCAAAGTCCAGATGGACCTTGGAGTTTAGGAAGGTGGAGCAAGTTGAGCATTTATTTGGGTGCGTGTTGTGGGGGGAAGGACTCTCAGATGGAAAAAGGGACCTCCAACCTCGCCTTAGAAGACAGGGCCAAAAAAGTCACTCTGTTTGTGTGAAGAAGGAAGGGCAGAGGAAGATTTAGGGGAGTGCCACCAGTTCACCTGTACTGGGCACCAAGACGAGAGGGAACCACACATTTTGGCATTGCACAGGGCTCTGCTGAAATTTGCAAGCCCAAAGTCCACCGGCTCTTCAACCTTCCATGCCAAAGCAGATTGCATAAGATTATAAGAAGAGCCTGCTGGATCAGGCCAATGGTCCATCTACTCCAGCATCCTGTTCTCGGAATGGCCCACCAGATGCCCATTGTGGGAAACCAGCAAGCAGGATCCGAGCACAAGAGCCTCCTCTCTGCTCCCGCGGTTGCAAGCAACTGGCATTCAGAAGCATTGCTGGCTCTGACCGTGGAGGCAGAGCGCAGCCATCTTGGCTAGGAGCCTCTCCTCCCTGAATTTGTTCAATCCTCTTTTAAAGCCATCCTGGTTGGTGATCACCACTGCCTCCTGTGGGAGGGAGTTCCATAGTTTAGTTATGGTAAGGTAAAGGGACCCCTGACCATTAAGTCCAGTCGTGACCGACTCTGGGGTTGCGGCGCTCATCTCGCTTTACTGGCCAAGGGAGCCGGCGTATAGCTTCCAGGTCATGTGGCCAGCATGACAAAGCTGCTTCTGGCGAAACCAGAGCAGCACACGGAAACGCCGTTTACCTTCCCGCTGGAGCGGTCCCTATTTATCTACTTGCACTTTGACGTGCTTTCGAACTGCTAGGTTGGCAGGAGCTGGGACCGAGCAACGGGAGCTCAACCCCGTCGCAGGGATTCGAACCGCTGACCTTCTGATCCGCAAGCCCTAGGCTCTGTGGTTTAATCCACAGCGCCACCTGCATCCCTTAGTTATGGTAGGGTTGCCATATTTCAAAAAGTGAAAATCCAAACACAAAAGTTGATGAGCTTTTCTTGGCCAAAGGAGTGGCAGTCCAGAACATCTGGAGGGCACCAGTATGAAGATGGCCAGTTTATTTCATGATCAATTTATGCTCTTGGCAACTGGGCTCTCGCTCCTGTGACTGAGATATCATCATATGGATGAACACTTAAAAAGAAAAAATGCCTTTGACCTTTTTGCCTTCTTCCCCAGAAAGAGAGGAGAAGGAAGTACCTCTTTTCATTCCGGTTTTTTAAAGCAGAGGTTGGATGGCCACCTGTCGGGGATTCTTTAGCTATGATTTCTGCTTTGCAGGGGGTTGGACTAGATGACTCTGGGGGTCCCTTCCCACTTTTTAATTTTATGATTCGATGAGCCCTTAGCTGCTTCACAGGCCTGGTTTCCTGGCTGCTTTCTGAGTCTTTCTCCCCCCCCCCGCATGCCCCCTCATCTTTTGGAATGCAGCAAAGCCACGACAAGGTCCTTGGTCCTTAGTCACCCATAGGTGCCACTGAACATACATCCCCCCCTCTTTGTTGGCCCGGTTTGAAGAGACAGGCAGCATCCTGGCAGCGAGGCTGAGTTCCTGAGCCTGTGCCAAATTGGGAAAGCCTCTCGGCTTAACTGCTGCTTCAGGCCTTGATCTCCCTTCTTGGCTATTAATTGAGGATGGACAGACGGATTGTCGGTTGGAAGAAATCAGACTTTCAGATTTGTAACAAATCCCCGATTTGATCCTAGCGAATCACTCCAATATTAACTTCCCTTACTGGGGCTGGTCACACCACATGCCTGATTTAGCCAGGGATCGGTGAGCTATCCCCTTCGCACAGGCAGGGGGACTCTGGGGAAGGTGTTAATCCTCATGTGAGCTTCCCTTGGTGGCTTTGCCCGCTGGTGGGCATGATCCCACTCTCTCTGTCTTTCGCAAGAGCCGAAGGAGAAGGGCTTGGTTTTGTGGGGCGTCCAGAGGTATGTTGGCCGGGGCTTATTTCAATTACTTCCTTTTTGTGATCTGCAATTAAATCAGGTGTGCGCTCAGAATCCAGCGGTTCTGAGAGAGGCACAAAGGGTCAGAATATTCCCCCCCACACACACACACACACAACTGTCAGAAGGCAGTAATGGAGCCTTCGCCTGATCTAGCAGGCCCTTCTTATGTTAATATGAGGGTTCATGAGTGCAAAAGGAAGACCTTAAGAGTGACCAGCACCAAAGGGTGCCGTATGGGGGCCCCTGGGATAATAATAATAATAATAATAATAATAATAATAATAATAATAATAATAATTTATTATTTATACCCCGCCCATCTGGCCGGGTTCCCCCAGCCACTCTGGGCGGCTTCCAAAAAAACCAGAAATTCTAAAATACAGAAATCCATCAAACATTAAACGCTTCCCTAAACAGGGCTGCCTTGAGATGCCTTCTAAAGGTCTGGTAATTGTTCTCTTTGACCTCTAGTGGGAGGGCATTCCACAGGGTGGGTGCCACTACCGAGAAGGCCCTCTGCCTGGTTCCCTGTAACTTGGCTTCTCGTAATGAGGGAACCGCCAGAAGGCCCTCGGAGCTGGACCTCAGTGTCCGGGCAGAACGATGGGGGTGGAGACGCTCCTTCAGGTATACCGGACCGAGGCCGTTTAGGGCTTTAAAGGTCAACACCAACACTTTGAATTGTGCTCGGAAACGTACTGGGAGCCAATGTAGGTCTTTTAGGACCGGTGTTATGTGATCTCGGCGGCCGCTCCCAGTCACCAGTCTAGCTGCCGCATTCTGGATTAGTTGTAGTTTCCGGGTCACCTTCAAAGGTAGCCCCACGTAGAGCGCATTGCAGTAGTCCAAGCGAGAGATAACTAGAGCATGCACCACTCTGGAGAGACAGTCAGTGGGCAGGTAGGGACTCAGCCTGCGTACCAGATGGAGCTGATAAACAGCTGCCCTGGACACGGAGTTGACCTGTGCCTCCATGGACAGCTGTGAGTCTAAAATGACTCCCAGGCTGCGCACCTGGTCTTTCAGGGGCACAGTTACCCCATTCAGGACCAGGGAGTCCTCCACACCCGCCCGCCTCCTGTCCCCCACAAACAGTACTTCTGTCTTGTCAGGGTTCAATCTCAATCTGTTAGCCGCCATCCATCCTCCAACCGCCTCCAAGCACTCACACAGGACCTTCACCGCCTTCACTGGTTCTGATTTAAAAGAGAGGTAGAGCTGGGTATCATCAGCATACTGATGGACACCCAGCCCAAACCCCCTGATGATCTCTCCCAGTGGCTGCATATAGATGTTAAAAAGCATGGGGGAGAGGACAGAACCCTGAGGCACCCCACAAGTGAGCGCCCAGGGGTCTGAACACTCATCCCCCACCACCACTTTCTGAACACGTGTTTATTTGGTTATGCCTGTCCACAGACAATTCCTAAGGTAAGTATATCATCATCTACTGGGCCATCCCAGCCTGATCCACCAGGACTCTTCTTATGGAGGTCGTCTGTGGTAGCAGAACCTCCATGCCCAGGGGCAGCCTACCTCGAAATACCAGATGGTGGGCAACAACTGGAGAGTTGATGTTGTGCTCAGGTCCTGCTTGCAGGCTTCCCATGCTGGACATTTTGTTGGCCACCGTGATAACAGGATGCTAGATGGGGCCTCTTTGGCCTGATCCAGCAGCCAGGCTCTATTCTAATGGTCTTCCTGGCTCCACCAGCAACAGATTTCTCTATTTCCATGAGAAGGGCAGCTTAATTAAGACAGGGAGGGATGCAAGCAGAGCCATCAGGGTTTGCTCAATTTTGGAATATCTCATTTTCTACTGTCTCCTTTCCCTGCTGGGACTAATTTTACATTTTGTATCATACATACGATTCACACAATTCGTGTGTGTGTGTGTGTGTGTGTGTGTGTGTGTGTGTGTGTGTGTATTTTTAGAATTGCAAAGCACCTTGGCAGAAAAGATATATAAAAATGCAGCAAATAAATAGATATATTACAGAAATCACCTGCAGAGTCTTCTGTGAATCTGTGTAGGGGGAGATAGCTGAGAACGCCTTAGCATGATTGAGACCTCGGGTTTGTTTGTTTCTCTGGAGTATCTGTAGCCCACTCTTCAGCCAAAAAGGTTCCCAGGGTGGCACACACAGTCAATTAAAACAAGGCAGCCTCTGCCCACAGGCTCTCTGTCTGAAAGAACACGATACACAAGGGAGAAGGGACAGGGAGGGAAGAGGAAAAAATTAAACCCAGGCACTAATTCTTAAACCGTTGCCTGCCAACAGCCAGGGCCAAAGTAACTCAGAGCCACCAGGCTGCAGGAAGTCCTTGTCACCTGAGCACAGCCGAGCCAGAGCAGGAAGCCCTTCCAGTATTCCATCCTTTCCAGAAGCAGCCAATTGTCGCCCTGGGTGGGTCCAGCCAGTCCATAGTATGCCGCCTGCAGTTCAGCGGCTCCCCACAAGGGGCAGCAGTACACAGAGGGCCCAGCAATTCCTGACACTGCTTGCAGGGCCGGCTCAAGGCATTTTTCCACCAGAGGCCAGGAAGAAAACGGTGTAGACAGACAGACAGACAGACAGACAGACAGACAGACAGACAGACACATGCCTTATGAGGAACGGCTTAGGGGGCTGGGTATGTTTAGCCTGGAGAAGAGAAGGTTAAGGGGTGATATGATAGCCATGTTCAAATATATGAAAGGATGTCATATGGAGGAGGGAGAAAGATTGTTTTCTGCTGCTCCAGAGAAGCGGACACGGAGCAATGGATTCAAACTACAAGAAAGAAAATTCCACCTAAACATTAGGAAGAACTTCCTGACAGTAAGAGCTGTTCGGCAGTGGAATTTGCTACCAAGGAGTGTGGTGGAGTCTCCTTCTTTGGAGGTCTTTAAGCAGAGGCTTGACAGGCATATGTCAAGAGTGCTTTGATGGTGTTTCCTGCTTGGCAGGGGGTTGGACTGGATGGCCCTTGTGGTCTCTTCCAACTCTATGATTCTATGATTCTATACACACACACACACACACACACACACACACACACACACACACACACACACAGGAGTTCACATGCATACGGGATCCAGTTCCACGACTGGCCATTGAAACTTACTTGACAAAACAGTTTCCTCCATGACAACAGACTAGCATAGCAGTTTTTTAAATGCTGGTGCAGAGTAAGTGATCCAGAGTAATGGCACTGGGGCAATTTTCCCACTCTGCCTAATGATAGGGCCGGTCTTGAGAACTGGACGCACCCTGTGAACCTTGCCGCGGGATCTCTCCTGGGCACCATCGTGGAGATCTTTGTGCCTAATAGATAGATAGATACCCAGTGTTGGACGTGTTCCAACAAAACACAATCCCTTCAGGGAAATGCCTTTGGCATGAATTTTAAGGAGGAACATGTACTACTTCACAAATATTTGCTGGGATGGATTTCAAACCTCCCCCCCCCCAAGGATTGATCCATAAGGAAGATACTGGGGAGAGAACGGATGATTGTTCTCTCACTCACTCAGAAATGCCATAAATTGAGGTGATCCGATGAAAATGATTGGCAGGAGGCCCACATCGGCCTGAAATGCAGGAACTACTTCATCTAAATCATAATTAGGAAAACAGCTGTAGGCAAGATACAGCAGTAGATGTTCATCAAATCCTGGGAATAGTCCTCTGATATGTGCCCAGGTCCATAGAATCATAGAATTGTAGGGTTGGAGGGTACCCCCAGGGGCCATCGAGTCCACCCCCCTGCAATGCAGGAATCACAGCTAAATCATGGTATGATATGTAGTATTCTAAACCACTTTGAGACAGGGTTGCGTCTATAGTTAAGCTGTGGCTAATTCAGCCATGGAACAGGAGCACATTGTTAAACTATGGAACTCTCTCCCACAGGAGGCAGTGATGGCTACCAGCTGGAGCATAAGACCAGGCAAATTCATGAAGGATAAGGCTGCTAGCCACAATGGCTCTCCATGGGCAGCCATGCTTCTGAATCCCAGTTGCTGGAAGCCACAGGTGGGGAGATTTGCTTTTGTGCTCAGGCCCTGCTTGTGGGTTTTCCTTGTGGGCACCTGGCTGGCCACTGTGAGAACAGGATGCCGGCCTGATCCAGCTGGGCTCTTCTTCTTCTGTTCAGTGCCAGCCCTACTCAGAGGAGACCCTTTGAAAATAATGAACATGACTAAAAGGTCCATTATTTTCAACGGGTTTACTCTGAGATGTTTTACTTGGATGCATTTTTTAAAAAATAATAAATTTACCTACAAATGTAATAAAGGTAAAGGGACCCCTGACCATTAGGTCCAGTCGTGACCGACTCTGGGGTTGCGCGCTCATCTCGCATTATTGGCCGAGGGAGCCGGCGTATAGCTTCCAGGTCATGTGGCCAGCATGACAAAGCCGCTTCTGGCAAACCAGAGCAGCACATGGAAACGCCGTTTACCTTCCCGCTGTAGCGGTTCCTATTTATCTACTTGCATTTTGACGTGCTCTCGAACTGCTAGGTGGGCAGGAGCTGGGACCAAGCAACGGGAGCTCACCCCGTCACAGGGATTCGAACCGCCGACCTTCTGATCAGCAAGCCCTAGGCTCAGTGGTTTAACCACAGCGCCACCTGTAATAAATCAATGTAATAAATTAGGCATCCCCAAACTTCGGCCCTCCAGCTGTTTTGGACTACAATTCCCATCACTCCTGACCACTGGTCCTGTTAGCTAGGGATTATGGGAGTTGTAGGCCAAAACATCTGGAGGGACGCAGTTTGGGGATGCCTGTAATAAATCAAACCAAATATCCAGGCAGGGCAGGGAAAGACTCCTGCCCAGGACTAGGAACAGACCCATGTTGCCTGCTGATCTTGTTGGACTCCAGCTCCCATCAGCCCATGCCAATGTAGCCAATGGCAGTGAAGGATGGGAGTCAGAGCCCAAACATCTGGAGGGCACCATGTTTACTGGAGTAGCTGGACAGTCTGGACCAATGGTCTGGCTCAGTATCAAGCATCTTCTTACATGCCCTTTTAAATCAGCACTTACTTCAGAATCATGAGGACCAGCGTCTTACTTTATATTTAAAGGAAGCGCCTTAGGGAAGGCGTAGAGTCCTTACTTTTCATACAGGGGGTCGCAGGTTCCATCACCATTTGCACCTCCTTTGGGAATGCCTGCAACCCGTGAAAGCGGCTGCTGCCGCCAGTCAGTGCAAACAATACTGGGCTAAATGGGCCTATGGGCTGCCTATGGGCCCCACAAAAGATCGAAATAATTTTGGTTTGATTTTGAAATAGAATTGGCTTATTAAAATTGTGGGTTGGTAAAATAACAAACGTATTAGGAGATAATTTGCGAGGGGCGCGCGAGATTCCGATTGCCTAAGGCGTCTTCGCACGTACCTAAACTAATGACGAGCCTGGCACGAGTTGTGTCGGTCGCCCCGAGCCCCTGACTCAATTCTCAATCCCACGCCCACCCTCCTTCGCGTTCATTTTGGGGCGATTAGCTGACATTAGCCGCTTTGCGTATAATGGAGAGGAGAGGGGCGCGTCTTGGAAGCCACACGTGGCGCTCGCTTTCCCTCGGAGTTCCTGGGCGCTTGGTGCGCTCTGCTCGCCTCTCTCTCTCTCTCTCTCTCTCTCTCTCTGTGTGTGTGTGTGTGTGTGTGTGTGTGTGTGTGTGTGTGTGTGTGTGTGTTACAGGTAGGTAGCCGTGTTGGTCTGGTGTTGTTGTTGTTGTTTAGTCGTTTAGTCGTGTCCGACTCTTCGTAGTCGAAACAAAATAAAAAAAAATCCTTCTAGTAGCACCTTACAGACCAACTAAGTTTGCCATTGGAATGAGCTTTCGTGTGCATGCACGCTTCTTCAGATACACTGAAACAGAAGTCACCAGATACCCACATATAGTGAGTGTGTGTGTGTGGAGCAGCTGGCTCTCAGCGGACGCCTCAGGGCACCAGAAGCGCGTCCTCGGGGGAGCGAGGACGGTGGGCTAATCTTTTAGCAGACTCCCGGCTCCTGGGATGGAGCCAGAGGGGAACTGAGCACCATCCGGCGCCTCCTGGGACCAGGAGGTGAAAGGAACATGAACCGCTAAGTGTCGAAATCGCGTGTGTGTGTGTGTGTGTTTGTGTGTGTGTGTGTGTGTTAAAAGCCAAACTGGTGTCGCACATCTTGAACTCTTCTTGGGTGCCTTGGAATGGAGGGACAGAAATCCTGGTGGCAGGGGGCTGCTTTTGAGGGGGGCGCAGAAAGGCAGGGCGCCCAACCGAGGGCGGAGCCACAGCCAATGAAAGGCAGAGCCGACTCCTAATATTTTCCTCCTCCTCCTCCTCCTCCTCCTCCTCCTCCTCCTCCTCCTCCTCCTCCTCCTCCTCCTCCTCCTCCTCCTCCGTCCTGCAAGGGGCAACATTCACAACAGACATTTAAAAGTCACTTTGGTGACACTTTCAGCAGCCGCAGCTCCCCCCCCAAAGAATTCTGGGAACTGTAGTTTATCAAAGGTCCTGAGAGTTGTTTGGAATCCCCCCTCCCCTTCCCAGAGTTCCCAGAAAATGATGGCTGAGAGCCGCTCCAGGAATTGCAGCTCTGAGAGGGAAATAGGGGCCACCTGCAAGGGATTCCTGAGACGGGATTCCTGCGTTGCAGCAGGGGGTTGGACTGGATGACCCTTGGGGGTCCCTTCCAACCTTACAAGTCCATGGCTCGCGTTGCTCTGCCTTCCATTCTGCCCTCCTCACCTGGGGAGGCAAACCTTGCTGAACGTGCTTTGAGGGAGCTGCTAAACGTTCTGCAATAAGTACAAGCAGATCCCTTGTGAAGCTAAACGTTCTATTAAACAGTGAACAGGGTTTCATAAAAGCAGGCACAGAAAGCTATTGCGGCCCATTTAAAACACCCTGGTGGCTTTTGAAGCCCCCCTGGGGCAGCCTCTTTCAGAGTTGGAGGAATACAGCCAGAGGAGCTGCAGTGGGGCTTTGAAGACAGTCTCCTCTAGAGTCTGAGCCCCCCCCCCCCAGATTGAAGGCCGCACCCCAGGGACAGAGCCTGTATATCATCTTCAGATGGGGGCTCTCAAAGTATGACCCATGGAGCACAAAGCCCTGTGAGCTTCATTCGGGAGCTCTGCAGCTTGTCAGCATTAAACATCCACATTGATTTTGTTTATATATATATATATATATATATATATATATATATATATATATATATTGTTTCTTTGATTCCTTCCATTGTCTTTTATTGCCCTACAGTGTGAAATCCCGTGGAATGCAAATTGTAGCACATTAAAATCCAATATTGGAAATGAAAGAAGCAAGAGAAATGTCATTAGGAATCATCCCGTTACCCAGCAGTTGCTGCAGCAGGCAGTCAAATCATTTCACGGAACAGAAGGCTATCGGTGGCAACTAGCCAGGATGGCTATGCCCTGCCTCTGTGGTGGAAGGCAGCAATTATTATTATTATTTATTTATTTATTTATTTATTTATTTATTTATTTATTTATACCCTGCCCATCTGGTTGGGTTTCCCCAGTCACTCTGGGCAGCTTACAGCACATTTAAAATTGTAAAATATTAGACATAAAAAATTTCCCGATACAGGGCTACCTTCAGATGTCTTCTAAAAGTCAGAGAGTTGTTTATTTCCTTGACATCTGGTGGGAGGGCATTCCACAGGGCAGGCGCCACCACAGAGAAGGCCTTCTGCCTGGTTCCCTGTAACCTCATCCTTGCAGGGAGGGAACCGCCAGAAGGCCCTTGGAGCAGGACCTCAGTGTCCGGGCTGAAAGATGGGGGTGGTGATTGAATAGAATAGAATTGAATCATAGAGTTGGAAGAGACCACAAGGGCCATCCAGTCCAACACCCTGCCAAGCAGGAAACACCATATAGAATCATAGAATCATAGAGTTGGAGGTTGGATTAGTCCCGCAGATATCCCTACATGGGCCGGATTGCGCGCGTGTGCATGATTTTTGGCGTCTGTGTCTGCGCAGATGCGATTTCAGTGCCACGGAAGCGAGTCCCCGTGCCGTGCCGGTTTAATGCAGCGTGCGAGCAGGCAACTCGGATCAGGGGCAGCTCGGGGGCTGGTCAAATGACCTCCATGGGCCACTTCTGGCCCATGGGCCTTAGGTTGGTGACCCCTGGTTTAGGGCTTTAAAGGTCAGCACCAGCACTTTGAATTGTGCTCGGAAACGTCCTGGAAGCCATTGTAGGCTCCAAAATATATCCTCTCCGTCTCCTATTTTTCCAGGCTAAACATCCCCAACTCCTTCAACCCTTCCTCATAAAGCTTAAAATGTTTTCACCTCGTGCTAAAGATATGTAATGAATACCAACTGCTGGAAACCATAGGAGGGGAGATTCATCTTACACTCAAATCCTGCTTTCTGGTTGGCCACTGGGAGAACAGGATTCTGACCAGAAGGCTGCTGGCAGAGCACAGCCATCCTGGCAAGTAGCCATCGATAGCCCTCTCCTCCACCATGAATTTGTCTAACCCTCTTCTAAAGCCATGTAGTTTGGTGGCCATCACTGCCTCCTGTGGGAGAGAGTTCCGTAGTCTAACTATGCGCTGCATGAAGGGAGGGGGGTGTCCTTTTACCTGTCTTGAATCTTCCACCCTTCAACTTCATCAGAGGTCCACGGGATCTTGTGTTTCCGCAAAGGCAAACCATGCCTTGTTCCTCTACAGCGAAACATACAACAAAATAAAATAAAATTCCACCCGCCGCCTCAAACTGTTTTGCAGACTAGCTCACATTTTCGTAGCTGCCAGAGCAAAGTTTGCTGTGTGGGTGCATAAATATGTCTTTGAGAGGAAGAAAGAGAGTCATCCTTTTTCTCCAGGATGGATTCAAATGGATATACCTTAATAATAATAATAATAATAATAATAATAATAATAATAATAATTTATTATTTATACCCCGCCCATCTGGCCGGGTTCCCCCAGCCACTCTGGGCGGCTTCCAACAAAACAGAAATTCTAAAATACAGAGATCCGTAGCCTATCTTGATTTCAGCAAGGCCTTTGACAAGGTGCCCCATGATATTCTTGTAAAGAAGCTGGTAAAATGTGGACTTGACAATGCTACCATTCAGTGGATTTGTAACTGGCTGACTGACCGAACCCAAAGGGTGCTCATCAATGGCTCCTCCTCATCCTGGAGAGTAGTGACTAGTGGGGTGCCACAGGGTTCTGTCCTGGGCCCAGTCTTGTTCAACATCTTTATCAATGACTTGGATGATGGGCTTGAGGGCATCCTGAGCAAGTTTGAAGAGGACACCAAATTGGGAGGGGTGGCTAATACCCCAGAGGACAGGATCACACTTCAAAATGACCTTAACATATTAGACAACTGGGCCAAAGCAAACAAGATGAATTTTAACAAGGAGAAATGTAAAGTACTACACTTGGGCAAAAAAAAAATAAAAATGAAAGGCACAAATACAGGATGGGTGACACCTGGCTTGAGAGCAGTACATGTGAAAAGGATCTAGGAGTTTTGGTAAACCACAAACTTGACATGAGTGTGATGCAGCAGCTAAAAAAGCCAATGCAATTCTGGGCTGCATCAATAGGAGTATAGCATCTAGATCAAGGGAAGTAATAGTACCACTGTATTCTGCTCTGGTCAGACCTCACCTGGAGTACTGTGTCCAGTTCTGGGCACCACAGTTCAAGAAGGATACGGACAAGCTGGAACGTGTCCAGAAGAGGGCAACCAAAATGGTCAAAGGCCTGGAAACGATGCCTTATGAGGAACGGCTTAGGGAGCTGGGTATGTTTAGCCTGGAGAAGAGAAGGTTAAGGGGTGATATGGTAGCCATGTTCAAACATATAAAAGGATGTCATAATATAGAGGAGGGTGAAAGGTTGTTTTTCTGCTGCTCCAGAGAAGCGGACACGGAGCAATGGATTCAAACTTCAAGAAAGAAGATTCCACCTAAACATTAGGAAGAACTTCCTGACAGTAAGAGCTGTTCGGCAGTGGAATTTGCTGCCAAGGAGTGTGGTGGAGTCTCCTTCTTTGGAGGTCTTTAAGCAGAGGCTTGACAGGCGTTATGTCAAGAATGCTTTGATGGTGTTTCCTGCTTGGCAGGGGGTTGGACTGGATGGCCCTTGTGGTCTCTTCCAACTCTATGATTCTATGGGTCTGTTGTTCAGTGAGGCTGAGAAGGGGGCTTCAGCCAAGGAGTTCGGATCACCATCCGAGGCATCAGAATTGGGGTGCATCACGGTGTGCCACTGGGTTCACCTGGGAGAGATCGGAGGATCACTTGAGGAGACCAGTTACAGGTAGGTAGCCGTGTTGGTCTGCCGTAGTCGAAACAAAATTAACAAATTCCTTCCAGTAGCACCTTAGAGACCCACTTAGTTTGTCATTGGTATGAGCTTTCGTGTGCATGCCCACCTCTTCAGATACATGAGGATCGGATGCTGATCTGAGGAGCCCCCTTTGGTGTCTGAGGGGAATTTGCCCTGGCAACCCAGCAAGCAGGTTTTCCTCTGCGTGGAGGCGGTGGAAGAGGCAGCAAGGGAATGAGATGTGCTGGCAGGCCTGCGTTCCTCTTTCTGCTCTGAGTGCAGGAAAATTACAGCTTTCCAGAGATATCTGTATTTTTAGCTGGGGCCGGGCGCCTCGTAATTAATCTCGCTTAGGGGATCCTGCGAGGGTGTTACATCTTTCTCGTTGAGAGCACAGGAGTGGCGTGGCTTTCTGATGGGCAGCTCCTTGGAGTGGGGGGAGGGGTGGTTGTGGGGGAGGGGTGTGGTCTCCCTCCCCCCCCAAAAAAAATGAAGAGGGAGGAGAAAATGGATTATCTCATTATGAGCTTCCCAGAGGTTGCTAGAGGACCAGCTCTGCCATTAAACCAAGGGAGGCAGGAGATTCTGAGAGGAGCAGATATGGGTGCGGGGGGTGGCATGGGCTATCATTGCCTATTAGCCAACAGGAGTGCCTGGGGTCATGGGTGTGGCGTGTGGGAATGTTCAGAGATGCAGGAGAGGATACAGTATATTATTTGACTAGCTGGCCCTGCCACGCGTTGCTGTGGCTCAGTCTGTTAAATGGAGCCTCAGAGTCCCCCTTCAGACTCCCCTCATCTTCAGAGTCCCCCTGTTTTACGCGTGTTATGTTTACACAGGTGCATCCCTGTGACTCCCCCCACCCTGTTCTGACCCATGACCTATCCCACCCCCTCCTCCCCCCATCCCCTACCCAGGCAAGCCCCCACCTCCACTCGGCCTAGTCTGGAAAGCGGCCTAGTCTGCAAAGCCAAGCCGAGATGCTGTGGAGAGGGAAGTTTTCCTAGCTGTAGTACCAGTGTAGCCATCGCTAGAGGGCGCTGGTTTGCACCCTCTCCTGTGCTCCCAGCATGCACTTTCGTCTGATTTGAGAGTTCTGAAACATGGGGTTTTAGGGGTTTTACCTGGCGTAGGTGACACATCTGTCTTAGCAAACTTTCCTATAGCCTTCGGAAATTCGCATGTGATGTTGTGTCAAATTTTCACCTCAATCGGTCAAGCGGTTTTGGTGAAAAGTGGAAAGACACCCACATGCCCAGTTTACATTTTTATATACATAGATTATATCCTATTCCAACTTGTGTTAACAAGTTCCACAATTTAGCAGAGTAACATTCCCCTTTTTAAACTGACACTGCAGATGTGTTGCTCAGGCTCGCTAAAGCCTCTATAATAACTGTCCTGGTATTTCCCCCTTTATTCCCTCATAAAAGATAAGACACAGCACAGTCTCCTATAAAAGTATTAAAAGAGTTTACTGACACATCATTCTGTTCACAACAGGATCCCAGAAGGCAGACTTAGCTTAGAAAAGCTACATACACCTGGAAACTATCCCATAAGGAGACAGCTCCTTTGAGGGCATCTTAGGCTAAACGGATGTTGCTTCCTTGACAAATGTAGTCAGAGAGAGAGAGATGGCGGCCAGCCCTATGCTTTTGTTACCTGCACAGGTGAGGCCACGCCCACCTCTAGTCACATGCAGAGGAAGTCTGTCCCAGCCCAGGAGAAACAGGAAGTTCTGATTGGCTGGTCTAGACATCCCTGACCCAGGTGGCGCTGTGGTTAAACCACTGAGCCTAGGGCTTGCTGATCAGAAGGTCGGCGGTTCGAATCCCTGTGACGGGGTGAGCTCCCGTTGCTCGGTCCCAGCTCCTGCCAACCTAGCAGTTCGAAAGCACGTCAAAATGCAAGTAGATAAATAGGAACCACCACAGCGGGAAGGTAAACGGCGTTTCCATGTGCTGCTCTGGTTTGCCAGAAGCGGCTTTGTCATGCTGGCCACATGACCTGGAAGCTATACGCCGGCTCCCTCGGCTAATAATGCGAGATGAGCGCGCAACCCCAGAGTCGGTCACGACTGGACCTAATGGTCAGGGGTCCCTTTACCTTTACCTTTATATTCACTCTAGGGATGTTGTACTTGTCTGCTCTTGTGTTCCACATCCCACAATGGGTGCCATGCAGTGTGCATGGCCCTGGCACTGAAATTTGTGGGTGCCCGGCCCCTTCATGGGGAATTTTGTGGGTGCTCGGGCACCCAGGGCCCCTGGGAATTGGCACCTATGTTAACCAGGTTGGCTATGCTGTGCCTCCCCTGTCGGAGGCAGCGATGCTTCTGAATCCCAGTTGCTGGGAACTGCAGGAGGGGGGAATGTTACTGGATTTCCTTTGGAGCTCCTGGTTGGCCGCTTCCCATGAAGGTTCGGAAGGTGATTATTGAATTTAGTTACTGCTTAACGCCAACATCCTTGTCTAAGCAGCTTGCAAGGTGTGCAAAGCAGGTACCGAAATATTAAAAGGTGAATCACGAAAACACACAACGAAACGATCCCTTCTAAAACGCTGAAATAAGCGAGCGTAATTGAAGCAGGCAATCAAACAGCACGGCAATTAAAACAGGAGGCTTGGGTTGAGAGATCAAGGGAATGCCTGGGTAAACAGGTGCTTCCTAAAAAGCCGGCAGGATGCCAATACTGATTTGCTTGGGTGCCTGCTGCAAAGATGTTGTGGAAGCCAAGATTATAGCTTGTCCACTCGGTGGGGAGAGAAGCTGAAACTATGGGAACGATCCCTCTTCTCCAACTAATGTTGGATGAATCTTGGTTCCCCTCAGTTCCCTGTCCCCCCCAATCTTCACACAAGTTCCCTGCACTTCTGCATCCGTTTGCAAACCCATCTCTCTCCCCATGCCCGAGTCCTCATGAAAATTCATCAGTATTTTTGTGCTAATTTTGTGGACACACCTTTGCAAGCTATTTCCCCTACCATAATTGCTTGCTGTATGATAATTTCACAAATATATGTAATCTGCTGGTTTAGGTGAGTGGCCCACCAAGTCCAACATCCTGTTCTCAAAGTGGCCAGCCAGATGCCTGTATGGCTTCGAGTTACAAGAAAGGAGATTCCTGTTCAACATTAGGAAGAACTTTCTGAGAGTAAGAGCTGTTCAACAGTGGAACGGACTTCCTTGGAGATTTTTAAGCAGAGGTTGGGTGGCCCTCTGTCATGCATACTTTAGATGAGATTCCTGCATTGCAGGGGGTTGGAACGGGTGACCCTCAAGGTCTCTTACAACTCTACAATTCTATGATTTGAGCAGGATTTGAGCACAAGAGCAACGCCCTCCTCCTGTGCCTTCTTCCAGCAACTGGGATTCAGAGCAGAACCATCCTGGCTAGCAGCCACTGAGAGCCATCTACTCCTCCATGAATTTGTCTAATCCTCTTTTAATGCCATTGCTGTGGGTTAAACCACAAAACCTAGGGCTTGCCGATCAGAAGGTCGGCGGTTCAAATCCCCGCGACAGGGTGAGCTCCCATTGTTCAGTCCCAGCTCTTGCCAACCTAGCAGTTCGAAAGCACATCTAAGTGCAAGTAGATAAATAGGTACCACTCCAAGCGGGAAGGTAAACGGCATTTCCGTACGCTGCTCTGGTTTGCCAGAAGCGGCTTTGTCATGCTGGCCACATGACCCGGAAGCTGTATGCCGGCTCCCACGGCCAATAGTGTGAGATGAGCGCCGCAACCCCAGAGTCGGTCATGACTGGACCTAATGGTCAGGGGGCCCTTTACCTTTACCTAGGTTGGTAGTCATCCCTGCCTCCTGTGGGAGGGAGTTCCACGGTTTAACAGTGTGCTACACTGGATAGATAGATGATAGATATAGGTGTGTGTGTGTGTGTGTGTGTGTGTGTGAGTGAGAGAGAGAGAGAGAGAGAGAGAGAGAGAGAGAGAGAGATAGGTACAGTTATCTTTAAGAGACACATTTTTCTACCGTTTTTTAGTTGGCGCCACAGAACCAGGAGGACTGGAAGCCTTGCTTTCCTTTCAGGATAATGAACGTAGCTCAGCTCTGGAGCCGTGCGAATCTCAGAGGATAAGCTGAGTTTCATTTCATGCATTGTTTGAGGAAGAGCGAACTGGGGGGATTTCTGATATCGGAAGGAGACCTGGATGCAATTCCCTCTCTCCAACCTTATCTGGAACCGGAGGCTGCCTTTCTTTGGCCTCTTGTTTCCATTGCCCGTCTTGTCCATCGCTAAAGCCTTTTTGTCTCTGCACATATGTGGCCAGGGACACCCCTCCCTCCCTCCCTTCCTCGCTCTGCTTGGCGAGGGCAGTCAAGGACATCAGTGCCGCAGCTTCCCAACGGAGGCAGGCAACTGAAACAAAGCTAACCCTGGTTAATAGAGGTCAGGCAGGCTGGAATCCTTTGGGGGGGGAGACTCATTTCCTCCAGTCCATTTGCAGGTACTCCAGCTCCCACTGCCCACCTCTCCCCATTTGCTTAGAAAGCTTTTCTGTTCCTCGCTGTGGTGAGCTTCCAAAATCCACCCCGCTCTTTCTCACTGCTGACCCCCCCTCCATGTGAAGGAGCTCAAGGTGGGGTGTATCTCGGGCGGGGGGGGGGGGGATAGAGCACCTGCCTTGCATGCAGAAGGCCCCACTGGCATCTCCAGGTTGGGCTGGGTGAGGTGTCTCAGTTGTCTGCTGAGGACTAGAATCTTACTTTCTTGTTTTTGATGGATTGATGGATGTGGCAAATAAATATATTGAAGTATGCATACATATTATGGCATAACTGAAAAAAACCCACAAGGGTGAAAGGCAGTATTCTGTGTTCCTGTTCAAATCAGCCTTGGGTTCAGAGCCATGAGGACTGGAGCCTCACTTTATTTGCGAGGGAAGGGCCGCAGCGCTTTGGCAGAGCCCCTGCTTTGTATATACAGAAGCCCCAAGTTGTATATACAGAATTCCCAAGGGCATCTCCAGGTAGGCCTGGGGGAAGACTTCCTGTTTGAGACCCTGAAGACCAGGTGTCCTAAGTCATACCCTTGGTCCCTTTAGCTCAGTGTTGTCTGCACTGGCTGGCAGCAGCTGTCCAGGGTTTCAGGTCAGGAGTCTTTCCCAGCCCTTCCTGAAAATGCTCTTGGGGGACTGAACCCGGGGCCTTCTGCACGGAAAGCTTCTACCTTAGGTCCAAGCAACGCTAGGTAAGGTGGCCTAGTGGTCTGCTGTGAGGCTAAAAAGGGCTTCATTCATTCAGGGCGTGGCATTTGTGGGACCCTGGCCTATCCTTCCCCCATCTCTTTCCGCCTCTCTTAAAGGCCACATTCACACCGTCCATTTAAAGCGCCTACTTCAAACAGTCATGGCTTCCCCCAAAGAATTCTGGGAAGTGTAGTTTGTTGAAGGTGCTGAGAGTCGTAAGGACACACACACACACACACACACTCCACTGCCAGAGCTACTAGCCCCAGAGTTCCCTGTGACGGGAGTGTGGGAATGTTAGGGATGTGGATTAGGATATATTATTAGATAGATCCTATCCAAGCTTGTGTTAGCAAGCTTCCAATATCAGCAGAGTGACATTCCCCTTTTGTGCACAGCAAAGCGTGAGCGTTAGGTTTGTTAGAACCTCTATAACATTATACTTCAATATTATACTTCCTGGCAAATCCCCCTTTTCCCTCTTAAAAGAAATACATGACACAGTAGTATTAAAATAAGATAGAGTTTACTCACATGACATCCTGAGTTAACAGCATAATCTCAGAAAGGCAGGCTTACGTAGAAAAGTTACAAATATATACATCTGGAGTCTTCTTAGTAAAGTGAGGCTCCATCTGGTCTCTCTCTTGGCAGCAGGCCAAGAGGGAGAACCATCCTAACTGAAGATTCTTTGGAGATGTGTTCCCATGGAAGGAGAAATGGCTAAGAGAGAGAATGGCTGCTGGCTAGGGGCTTTTGTCTGCCAGCTAATCCATCTCATCTGCATGTCTAAAGGAACAGGAACTGAACTTAGCCAGGTGTCCCTCCAGGTGAGTTCCTGTTAGTGGACACTCTAGGAACTGTTGTGATTTGTCTGCCCCAGTGTTCCATCCTACAGGGAGATTGGTTGAGAAACCACTCTGGGAACTGTAGCGCTGTGTGGTGTCTCCAAAAGACACTTGGCACCCTTAACACAGCAGGACTCCAAGAATCTTTTGGGAGAAACCATCATTATTGCCTGTTGACCTCAAGCAAGGGGCCCTTCCCTGCACTCTTTTTGGCACCTGCTGAAAACATTCATGTTTGGGCAAGACTGTCCAGGCGCTTAGAAGTTTGAGGTGAATTTTAATCTGTTTCAGCATTTTAAAGTATTGTTGTAAATTGATTTTCTTTCTTTCTTTCTTTTTGTAAACTACTTTTTTAAAAAAACAATCAAGCAATGCATAAATTTTATGAAACAAATTCTAAAAAAGGGGGAAATTCCAGCTCTGGGAACTGTAATGTCATGCAGTATCTTCTAACCACGCTCGGCACCCTTAATGCACAGCTCCCAGAATCCTTTGGGGGAAGCCGTGACCGTTTATAGGAGCATTGCTGGGCTGGCGCGCAGGGGTGCTTTAGCTGTGATTCCTCCATTGCAGGGGGTTGGACTAGATGACCCTTGGGATCCCTTCCAACCCCACCATTCTATGGTTCTATGAGAGGGATGGTTTGGACGTGACCAAATTCTGTGCAGTGCTTTTCCAGAGAGCAAACTGGCGACGAATGGATCGACTTTCCTTTTAAATGCCTACCTGCCTCAGAAGCCACACTGGGTTGCTGGCCCCCTACATGGCGACAGAGGGCCCCCCAAAAAATCCTACAGATTCACCCACCCACCCTTGGAGAGGGGACAGCACAGGAGGGATATGTTGACGTCTTTAGCGTTGATCACAACCCTGGGATTAGCACGGGCAACATATGGCTCCTTTATGTAACGGGATCTCTGTCTTGACTGCATCTCCTCCTCGCAACTAGTGCTGGCGGGTCTCAGGGAATGGCTTGCAAGGTGGCTCCCACTCCCAGGGCTTTAAGGGGGCAAGAGGGAGACCCCCCTGCATAACAAAGGTGACTGCCGCTCTCAAAGGCTTGCAGAAGGCGGAGTTTTCACCAAGCGAATGGAAGGGACGTGTTTAGCGAAGAGGGTTGTAGCTCAGTGGTAGAGCGGAAGGCCCCCAGCTCAATTCCTAACGGTGGCATCTCCAAAAAGGGCTGGGAGCTGCTGCCAGTCAGTGTAGACAATACTGAGCTAGATGGACCCAGTGGTCTGACTTGGAATAAGGCTGCTTTCCTGGGTTCCTAAGTGCCTTGCAAGCTGGCATATTGTCTCACAATGCCATGTTCATGCCATCAGGGCTGAGGGCATGGGAGAGCTGAGCAGGCCAGCTCTGCCCCAGGGCATGCGACCTGGTAGCACACAGCATCTCTGAGTGTATGCAGAACGCCTTTGGGTAGAAGTGAAACAGACAGGCTGGCGTCCATCTGTCTTGGGAGACAACGGAGGAATGCGCCTTTGGGGGCAAGGCCAAGCTGTCGGAAGGCTGTAGCGCCTGCTGTGGCTGTAGAGAGACTTGTTTTGTTGCGTTGCTGTAATAAACTGGATAGAACAATCGCTCTAAATCAGGAACTGCTTATGTTATTGGGGGGGCAGCTGGCAATTTAAATGTGTCATCAAGGAAGCCGTTCCCACATCAGAAAATAAGAAGAGCCTGCTGGATCAGGCTGGATCTGGCCCATCATCCTGTTCTCACAGTGGCCAACCAAATGCCCATTGTGGGAAACCTACACGCAGGACTCGAACACAAGATCCCTCTCCCCTCCTGCCGTTTCCAGCATCTGGTATTCAGAAGCATTTCTGCCTCCTCTTTTACAGACCCTCATCCCAAAGGCCCAGGTGTTTTCAACGGAATAATTTTTTAATAAAAAATATAGCCAAAGGGAGCAGGTTTGTGTGTCCAGGCAAGGCCGCGGTGTGGATTGGCGAGTGCCGATTCCGTAGCAGGGACGTGGGTCGTCCGTCCCCCCCATCCAACAGCAGCCCCAAGGAATTGCATGCGTCTGCAACTTTTGCGGCCGCTTTAAGAAAAAATTGGAATGCAGCATGTGTGTGTGTCTGTGTGTGTGTGAAGCAAGAGGGTTCAGTTCTCCGGCTCTCTGGCTGGGACCAGATAAGGCGGAACAGCAAACGGCGCATTAGCTTAATCTGGAGATTAATTTGCGAGGGATGCACTGGGGCAGAGTCTGTTCCATTTCAATTTGGGTCGTATTGGGCACAGGCTCCGTCTCTCCTCCCGCTGCTCCTGCAGTGCTCCCATCTTCGGCAGCCTCTCCATACCTTCCAGTCAGCAGGACTTTCGTCCCTACAACAGGCTCCCCATCTCCCCCTTACCTCCCTCTTCCCATGTCCTTCTTCCTTTCCTCTTCATCCCCTGGTCCCCCAGCCTCTGCCTCCTCTTCCCCCCTTCCTGCCACAACTGACTCAAGTTCCTAGGCCTGTGTGAGGTTTCCGCAGATTCCCTTCACCGTCTTCCTTCTTAGCCACCTTAATAGGCAGAGCAATCCTTCATGGCGTCTGTCTCATACAGGAAAGCTTTTTGGGCCTGAATGCCCCCCTTCCTTTCTGGGAAACCTTCATGTCTGTGGTGGGCGGGACCAGAGGCAAAAGTGGGTGGAGCAATGAATCTTTTACCTTTCCGCGTTCTCAGAGAGCACCCCACTCCCGGCCGCTTGACTGTGGCTCTAATGACGTGAGATGCAAACGCGGTTGAGTTGCAGAATTCTGCAAGCGGAATACATTCCACAGCCCTAATGCATTGGCACCTCGTGCCGTTTGAGTTGCAGAATTTATTCAGCAGGCAGAATTTGCTGAATTCTGGGGGTGAATGCGGATGAAGCAGGCAGAGAACTTAACCTTCTGAAGAAGTGTGCATGCACACGAAAGCTCATACCAAAATAAAAACTTAGTTGGTCTTTAAGGTGCTACTGAAGGAATTTTTTAATTTTGTTTCGACTCAGACCAACACGGCTACCTACCTGTAACTTTAAAAATATATATGCATGCATGAAATCCAGCCCCAAACACACACACATACAGGGGCATAGGAAGGGGGCGGGGGCAGGCGGGTTCCATCATGGAGGGGGTTGTCAAAAAGGAACAATTACTGCCCTATTAGGGTGGTTCATTAAAAACCTTTTTTTGAAAATGCCTGCTCCAAAGGTCTTATCTTACTACACTAGGGATTCTATAGCTATATCTGAAATTTCATGCATATCAGTTAATATCTTGACCCTCCTCCATGAAAATAACTCTTTACTTGGCCGTTTTCCTATGTCGTGAAGGCTGAAATTTCAATTCAGTGGAGCCAAAACACAATCCACCCTGTAGATTTAAGTATCTGTCCACAGTCGCCTCCTTGTTATCAGAGGCCCATAATCCACATTCCTTCGTAAGAAAATATGAAATAATGTAAAACTATTTTTGCAGGGAGGGGGGAATCAATTTGGGGGGCGGTGACAAGAAATTGTCTGCACCGGGTACCACCTGACCTTCCTACGCCTCTACACACACACACACACACTCCTCTCTACACACACACACGCCTCTACACACACACACTACAAAAGAATTTCAGAAATAAACTGGAAAGAGAAGTTGCTGAATTGCAACTTATCACCAAGCTCAAAACCATGGAGGGACCTGGTTTGAACAGAGATATCGGGTTCTTATCTCATTATACATGATAAGCGATCTTCAGCCATCTCAACCCTTGCTTTTTCATGCAAAACCATTTGCAGTCGTTTGCGGTCATCAACAGCTATCAGTCAGTCAATCACCCATTTCCACCACCCTTCTGAGTGATCCCCCATCCCCATCCCCACCCCTCCCCACCCCTTCTCTACATAAGTGCCTGGAAACTTCCATTTCACTGTATCTGAAGAAGTGTGCATGCACACGAAAGCTCATACCAAAATAAAAACTTAGTTGGTCTTTAAGGTGCTACTGAAGGAATTTTTTTATTTTACTTCGATCCAGACCAACACGGCTACCTACCTGTAACACACACTCCACAAAGTGATTGGTGGGGCAGGATATTTCCACATGCTTCTAAAATGCACATTAGATAAAACAAGAGAGAAGGGCACACATTCACCTGCCAGCCTCCGAGCTTTGGAATGCAGCAACACAAAGCAATCTGTGTCCTTGCAGGTGCCAACTCAGACCTGCCGTGCTGTTTCATTCCCCTGGCATCACTGGCTTAATCCAGCCGGATGCCTCTCCTACCTGAGGGATGTGTCAGCAGCCGCCCCGCGTGGGGGAGAGGCAGGACGGCCCCACTTCCTGCTGCCGACAGAGCTTTGGGGCGAAAAGCGCGGAGGGGCAGGAGAGTGGAGGTTGCCTTAATTGGAAAAAGCAGGGAGGTAGTCTGCCTGATGCCTGCTGCGTCAGTTTAATGATTTTTAATGAGCAATTACCTTTAGTCATTCTCTTAATTTCTGAATATCAATAAAGTTAATTAAACGCGGCATGTGTCATTCTCGGGTGCCGGCGATGGATTAAAGGTAGGCAAGGCTTTCTGGGGAGACCGTCGGAGTGGGGAGGGGAGGGCTTTGATGAATGTGAGGCCGGAGAAAGATTCGGCGTGGGAGATAAAACGGGCTTGTGGGTAATGGCAGGGAGAGAAGAGGACTGGAGAAATTCGTGGAGGTGACATGATGCTGGAGAAGAGAAGGTTAAGGGGTGATATGATAGCCATGTTCAAATATATAAAAGGATGTCATATAGAGGAGGGTGAAAGGTTGTTTTCTGCTGCTCCAGAGAAGCGGACACGGAGCAATGGATTCAAACTACAAGAAAGAAGATTCCACCTAAACATTAGGAAGAACTTCCTGACAGTAAGAGCTGTTCGGCAGTGGAATTTGCTACCAAGGAGTGTGGTGGAGTCTCCTTCTTTGGAGGTCTTTAAGCATCTGTCAGGAATGCTTTGATGGTGTTTCCTGCTTGGCAGGGGGTTGGACTGGATGGCCCTCGTGGTCTCTTCCAACTCTATGATTCTATGCTTCTGAATGCCAGTTGCTGGAGACCCCTGGAGGGGAGAGAGGGCCTTTGTGCTCAGATCCTGTTTGCCAGTTTCCTACAGGCATCTGCTTGGCTCCTGTGAAGACAGGATGCTGGACTAGATAGCCACTGGGACTCATCCAGCAGACTCTTCTTGTCTATGTTCCGCCTGCTTAAAGAGAAAATTGTTGTTGTTGTTGCTTAGTCATTTAGTCGTGTCCGCCTCTTCGTGACCCCATGGACCATAGCACGCCAGGCACTCCTGTCTTCCACTGCCTCCCGCAGTTTGGTCAAACTCATGTTTGTAGCTTCAAGGACACTGTCCAACCATCTTGTCCTCTGTTGTCCCCTTCTCCTTGTGCCCTCCATCTTTCCCAACATCAGGGTCTTTTCCAGGGAGTCTTCTCTTCTCATGAGGTGGCCAAAGTATTTCGAGCCTCAGCTTCAGGATCTGTCCTTCCAGTGAGCACTCAGGGCTGATTTCCTTCAGAATGGAGAGGTTTGATCTTCTTGCAGTCCATGGGACTCTCAAGAGCAGGGGTTCCCAAACTAAGGCCCGGAGGCCGGATGCGGCTCAATCGCCTTCTAAATCAGGCCCGCGGACGGTCCGGGAATCAGCATGTTTTTACATGAGTAGAATGTGTCCTTTTATTTAAAATGCATCTCTGGGTTATTTGTGGGGCATAGGAATTTGTTCATTTCCCCCCCCTTCAAAATATAGTCCAGCCCCGCACAAGGTCTGAGGGATGGTGGACCGGCCCCCTGCTGAAAAAGTTTTCTGACCCCTGCTCAAGAGTCTCCTCCAGCACCATAATTCAAAAGCACCAATTCTTCGGCGATCAGCCTTCTTTGTGGTCCTGATAAAATACCTGTAAGGAAATCTAGAAGCGTCATATAAGGAAACTGCGATGGGGCAGGAGGTCTTTGTGGCTACCTAGCTACCTGGCCTCACCTGTGTGTCAGAGACTGCAAGGGTTTTTTTTTCCCCAAAAGGGTTCTCCTGGGGCAGTGAAACACATCACACACCCCTCCGAGTTGCTGGCCTGGAGGGCCTGGGTGATCAGAAGCTGCAGTTGACCCCGGGACCTCCTGTGCCAGGGTCAGCTTTGAGTTCCAGCTCTGCCCTCCGGTTAAAAGCTAGCACTTCTCTCGGAAAGGAAGGCGGCGCCACCCTTCAAAGACTCGACGCTGTGGAGGAACACGCACACGCACGCACCCTGAAAGGCTAAGACAAAACATGCCTTCAGGCTCTAGGCTGTGTCCCCCCTTTGTGTCATTTGATGAGGACAGGGAAGAGGGAAGCCTGCTCTGTCACTCAGGGCCAGAGAGTACCTGCGTGGCATGCAGAACGCCCCCGCTTGCCAGTCCCTGAGAAGCTCCCGTTAAAAAGGGACTGCCAGCCCAAGATGGGGGTAAAGCCTGAGATCCCACAGAGCTGCTGGTGATCCTGAGTAATGTGGGCAGAGACGACAGCTAGGCATTCAAGCCCCTGCTTGGCATGCAGAAGGTCCCACATTCGATCCTTGGCAGCTCCTGCTTAAAGGAGTGAGGTAGCAAGTCACAGACAAAGAAAGTTGCCTTATATTGAATCAAACCACTGGTGCATATGGCTCAGTGTTGCCTGCACTGACTGGCAGCAGCTCTCTGGGATTTCAGGCAGCCCGGCTTGGAGATGTGAGAGTGGGACCAGGGGGCTTCTATACCAAATCAGGCTGAGTGTCCACCTGCCTCAGAACTGTCTACACCGACCAGTGCCCCCAGAGATGGGAGGGTTGAATAGGGGGCCTTCTGCATGCCAAGCAGATGCTCAGGCCCTGAAAGAAGGCTTTGGGGTGCCCTGAGAATAGCAGGTAGCTGAAGATAGGGAGGGAGGACTCAGCAGCAGCAGTCACCAAGGCAATGCTTCCTCGTACCCCTTTACGACCACCCGCTCTGGGAAGCTGAACGTTCTGCATCTGGCTTCCCCGTGGGACAGTTTGGGGATTTTGCAGAGATGCAAATAAATTGCCAGGCAAAGTCCTCCAAGGAGGCTGCTGCAGCAGGAGAAATGTTGGGTCCCCTCCTCTCTCCGCCTCCCCCTCTCAACCGCCCGCTGCTGCCTCCGTCTCCTCCAGCCATTAGCAAGGATGTGGAAAATGCTAAGCTGTTTTATTTTAAAGAGCTGGTGTTAAGTGCATTTAATTCCCTGAAATGAGAGAAAGAGAAAGGAGGGGGGGGATAAAGTCTCCCAAGGGACTTCGACAGCTTTCAATCTGTAGGAAATTTATTGGCTGTTGATAGACAATCATGCCTTGAGGATTCTGGGAGAGGAAGGGTTTGTGTGCCCAGAGAATGACACACACACACACCCCGCAGCTCTCTGTCCTGGGGTTATCTCACCCTTCCACCTCCTCACTGCTTTTCAAGCCAGGCTGTCTGTCTGTCTGTCTATCTGTCTGTCTGTTACATATCCATCTGTCTATATTGTTAATCTATCTATCTGTCTATTGCATTTATAGTCCACCTATTTCTTCAAGGAGCCCAAGGTGTCATGCACGGTTCTCCCCTCTCCTCATTTAATCTCCACAACAACCCTGTTGGGTAGGCTAGGCTAAGAAGCAGTAGCTGGCCTCATGGCTGAGTGTGGTGATTTGAACCCTGGCCTCTCCCAGGTCCCCGTTTGACGCTCTAGCCCAGACACAAGAGAAGTTCAGGAGGAGCCGCAGATTATCAGCACCAAGGATAGCTCACTCTATATGTGGAGTCTGAACTGTGCACTAGTTCACTCTATGTGTTTGGGAAGGTGGGCTTTAAGTACAATAAAAATCAGTTCCATCAAGAGGGTGGCGTGCTGGGTGCTCCTGCTCTAACCACTGGACAACACTGCTCCAGTTCAAAGTGCTGGCCTTCCGGATGCTCAGCTGGGAGCACTCCAAGCCTCAAATCTGGTGGAACTCATCTGTAAAAGAGGCTGGACCCTGGACCTGCCTAATAACACCCCTCAAGGAAACTGGGAGCCCCCAGGAGAATAGGGGCTGCCCCTCCAGCTGCTGGAGAGAGGGAGGGAGAGAGAGGGAGAGGCCCTTAAACACTGAAGATAATGTGCTGTTTCTCCGCACACTCCGGGAGAGGGTAATTTGGCCTCCAATCAATTCTTTAAACACGCCCGATTGAAAGATTGCCTTTTGAAACGCTGCCCATAAACAGCGCAGTAATGGGTTCAGCTCTGGAAATAAGCAGCAGGAGGAATAAACCTACATGGCAGGGCTCCCTGGCGGTCCTCCGTTTGCGGAATGGAGGGGGAATAGAAGGGGGCGTAAAAAAGAGGCAAAGACAGAGAGAGGGAAGCAGTTTCTTGTGCGTCCATTCTCCAAGTTGTTGTTGTTTAGTCGTTTAGTCGTGTCCGACTCTTCGTGACCCCATGGACCATAGCACGCCAGGCACTCCTGTCTTCCACTGCCTCCCGCAGTTTGGTCAGACTCATGTTGGTGGCTTCGAGAACACTGTCCAACCATCTTGTCCTCTGTCGTCCCCTTCTCCTAGTGCCCTCCATCTTTCCCAATGTCAGGGTCTTTTCCAAGGATTCTTCTCTTTTCATGAGGTGGCCAAAGTATTGGAGCCTCAGCTTCACGATCTGTCCTTCCAGGGAGCACTCAGGGCTGATTTCCTTCAGAATGGAGAGGTTTGATCTTCTTGCAGTCCATGGGACTCTCAAGAGTCTCCTCCAGCACCATAATTCAAAAGCATCCATTCTTCGGCGATCAGCCTTCTTTATGGTCCAGCTCTCACTTCCATACATCACTACTGGGAAAACCATACCTTTAACTATTCTCCAGGAATGGTCTCAAATCCACCTCCCACATTGGTAATGCAGTTGGGGGGTTCATCTGCCTGCTGATAGACCTCTCACCTGCACAAATATTTTGCATTTTTCTCTCTCCCCTGAGCCATCGTCTTCCAAAGATTTCAGAATTGCCAGGCCAAAAGAAGCGGGGCCTGGGTAAAAGGAGGTGGCAGTGGCACGCTGGGGGTGATTTGGGGGTGAGGATACTAGGTGGATCAAGATGGTGCTGGGGCAAGGGGTCACCCAGAAAGTAAGACTGGGTTGGGGGGGGCACTTGGTCCCGGTGTCTGATTTTAGCCCCAAGAGTTTGTATCTGGGCTCATGAAAGAGTGAGGAGGTACATTTGAGCATGCGCAGGGTGAAAGTTCCAATACTCCTTGATGTCTCAGGGAGGGACTCTGGGGTTCAGCTCAGGCCTCTTGGCTATTGCATGGTCTGCTTCAGTGCTCTCTTCAAGCAAAAAAGCGAATAAGGAGTGTGTGAAGGACCGGTTCCTGCAATTGTGTCACAGCAGGCTCCCCTTTGTGGATTGGCCAGGCCTGCTATAACCCCCTCCCCTTAATTTCAGGCCTATCACAGCTAAATGGAACCTCCTGAGTCAAGTGCAATCTACCTTTCTGAGCACCAGGGGAAGACTGCCTAATTTTTAATATCTGATTTTAAGTTGTTTCATTCTGTTCCATTACATTTGTCTCTGTTTTATTTAACAAACCATTTTGTGCCGGTTCCTCAATGGAAAACCTTTACAGAGGGAGTGGGTGGGAGATGATAACGCTACGTAAGTCGCCTTGGGAGCCTGGTGAGGCTATAAATAAAAATGGCTGACCTCTGTTGGGAGCAAGGCACCAGGCTGCACAGACCTTTGACCTGTACCTGATGCCACTCAACATTTGCAGATAATTCAGAATCTGGTTTGAGGGGGTTTCCATGCCCGGTTCCCTGCTCAAAGTGTCATGTTCTTATACCATGCACTCGAGAGCAAGGGGGCTGCCAAGGCACATACTGTCTCTGTTCAACACAGCTAGGTGGAGACAACAAAAGCGCACGGTGGATTTATGTGTTCCGTGTGTTTATCTGCATCAATATTCCTCCATGCAAATCATGCGCCAGCAAATGATAGAATAGTTACTGTGCCGTGCAGACAGACACATGCCCTTGCGTGGCTCAGGGCCGTAGAGCAAGGACGCCTTGTTGCTGAGGACATGCTGGTGCCCAGGTCCCCTGCCATGCCCGTGGCCTCTTGCCGCTGCAGAAAACATCTTTCGCTTGTTATGTGATGAGCGGCCGCATTGAATCTTCCTGAATGCGCTGAAAAGCCATAACGGAACAGCTTCCCGTGCTCCGAATCTTGGCGGCTGCCACAGCATCTATAATTCAAATCCAGTAACAAGATGTGCCGGAGGGTTAAAATATTAATCAGCTCCGAGAACGGCGCTCTGACCCAAAGGGAGAGGTGGGGGGGGAATGGAACAAGGTGCTTGAAAATTCAAGGCCGGCTGATGCTTGGGCGATCGAAGCCACACTTTGCCCTCCCCACCTGCCGCCGCCGTCCGGTTCCTCGCCTGACTTTGCGCTGGGCTTTTCCAGGTGGGGAAAGTGGGGAAGAGTCTCCTTGAAGAAATGAGGAGTTTTGATCAACAGCTGCGGCTCAGCCTGGCCGCAAATGATCTCTCACCCTTGTGCGCACGAGAAGGCGAATTATTCCTAAGCCGTACTCCACCACCCTGCTGGCTTTCCAGGGGGTTGGGGAGAATACAATAAGGGAAAAGAGCTCCCAGGAGCCCATCGTGCTTGTTGACAGAGGAGGCTGCCCGTTGCTTCCCTGCCTGATTTGCTGCTCTGGGCCGGAACCTTTCTGATAATTCTACAACAGGAGGAGGGCAGATCTTCCTGGTCACTGGGTGTGCTGCAAAGCCTGGGAGCACCGAGAGTCACTGCTGACACCCTCCTGCAGGCAGTGTAGTGTAGTGGCTAGAGTATCAGATGAAGATCTGGGAGACCAGGGCCTCTCAGCCTAACCCCCCTTCCCTGAAAAAGAAAGTAAGGTTCTAGTCCGCATGGTTCTAAATAAACGTTGGAAATAGGAACACAGAAAGCTGCCTCATCCTGAGTCAGGTCATTATTGTCTGCACTGACTGGCAGCTGCTCTCCAGGATTTCAGCCAGGAGTCTCTCCCCATGCCTGCCTGAGAGCCAGAGTGGCCCAGTGGTTAGACCCTGGGAGAGACTAGGGTTCAAACCCACACTTGGCTATGAAGTTCACTGGGGGACCTTGGGTCAGTCTTTTCTCAGCCTACCTTGCAGGGTTGTTGGGGGGATTAATTGAGGAGGGTGAAGAACTTCACCTCCAGTTGGAGAAAAGGCAATCTGTCAGTCTATTTGCACAGGCAAATTTGTATTGCACACCCCACCCCATAAATCCTTTTTGTTGCTGTTGATTTATTTTGCTTCATTTCATTCTCATTCTGCTCTTTATCAAACAAGGGATCCCTGAGTGAGCTGCATCAATAAAACATTTTTTTAAAAAAACCTGTATAAAATTCATAAATATTACATCCATTTCTTTTACTCTGCAAAAATACTTACGGCCCCAAACACATCGTTATGTGGCCTCGTAGGACTACCGGTAGCAATTTACTTACTTGTTCATGATATTCTTTTCCCACCTTTCCTCCAAAGATTCTGAAGTGCTGGGAAGGATTTTCCCCTCCCCCCTCCCACTCCCCCTGCTTCCCTTTTATCCTCACAACAACCCTATGAAGTAGGCTAGGCTGATAAAGATGGTGACTGGCTGACGCCAAGGTACCCTGATGAAAGCTTCCTGGCCGGGTAGGGATTTGAACCCTGGTCTCCCAGGTCCTAGTCCAGCACTCTAACCACTGCACCACCACTGCCCGTCTTGGTCAGATTTCCATGGGCAAGGGAACTTTGAAGTCCTATGCAGATTCCTGCTAGGGCTAGACCTGGCAATATCTCTGTATGCAAAACTCAGCTTCTCATGATGCTCCCTGAGTGACCTTGGGGGCCAAGTCACTGCCTCTCAGCCTTACCTATCTCGCAGGGTTGTTGTGAGGATTAAATGAGGACTGGAACCATGTACATGCCACCTTGAACTCCTTGGAGAAGAAGGTGTGAGACAGTAGATTGAATCGGCACAAATCAATTGCACATAAGGCAGAGCGCTTAAAAGCTCCTTTTTGCGCCTGGTTTTCCTGGCGTGGAAAGGGGCTTTTAAGCTCCTCCTCACCTTGCTTTCCGGGTTCTGGGATGCTCTCACAAGATCTCGCTACAACTCGGATGCCTCCGCGAAATCTCACAGAGCATCCCAGAGCCCAGGGAGTAAGTCTGAGAGCTCAAAGGCCTTGCTTTGAAGGTAAGAATGGGAGTGGTTGAATATACGCGTTTTTGCATATACGCGCTCTCCCTGGACTATAAACCTCGCGCAAGACACCGATCGCGCTACAAATATGCAACAAACAAATAAAATTTATGTATGCCTGCTTTGGGGGAAATAAACTCTAACCTCCCCCCCCTCCCCGCGCGCGCAAATAATAATAATAATGATATGTGCTGTATTCAAGACTTAGGTCAGGAAAATGATAAAGGACAGGTTGATTCAAAGCCTTATCTGTATATATATATTTAAAGAAGCTTTAAATTGTGCAATGTTTATTAAATAACCATGCCTCTCCGTACCATTAATAGAGGAGCAGCTTTGGGTTATTAACTCGGCGCTCCGCGGACGGAGAGGCAACATGGAACGCGCGTCGATTGTTCTTTTGCAAACACGAGCGAGCGGGGGAAAGGGGCGCGCGCCTCCCCCCGCCGACGTGTTTATTATACCCGAAAATAATCAGGATAGTAGTATTGCTGGACATGTTGCGACGCGCCTGTCTTGCGGAGAAGCTTAAGGAGGGGGTGAAATATGGGCGAGGCGTCGAGCGGGAGAGAGGACACACAACAATGGCATTTGGGGGGGGGGTAATTCCCTTCGAGGAAATGTGCATTTGGCGACGTGCTTCATAATGAAGATTTCCTTCCAAGCAAGCAATGTTGTGCGCCTATGTTTTTGCAGGCTGAACAATAAATAGCAAATGCAGAGACGCGTTCGGGGAAACGGCGCCCGGCCTGAGTCGAGGCGGCGACTTGCTCCTGGAGGAGGGGGGAATTGTGCGACGGACGGTGTTCCTTTGGCAGAATATGTCTCCAATATTATTATGGGGTGGAGGGGGGTGTAACTACATGCATTCCATCCCCACCCCGGATCATGGCCCTGAGACACATTCGCACCATAGCTGCCAAGTTATCCCTTTTTTAAAGGGATTTTCCCTTATGCTGAATAGGCTTCCTCGCGAGAAAAGGGAAAACTTGGCAGCTATGATTCGCACGTGTTCTTTTATCCGCATAGGTGCAGATTTGGGATTTGAAATGTTGCAGAAGGCAAGTAATTCCACCTCTAAATTATTTAATCGTTGGGTTATATCTAACTAAGATTTAAATAGAGAAAATCCACTGAGATTAGTTGACCTAGGTTATTGATGGCCATTCATTTCAATGGGTTTACTCTGTGTATGGCTAACATTGGATGCAGACTATTTTTTATAATAATAATAATAATAATAATAATAATAATAATAATAATAATAATAATATAATTTATACCCCGCCCATCTGGCTGGGTTTCCCCAGCCACTCTTCCAACAGAAAAATAAAATGCAATAATCTATTAAACATTAAAATCCTCCCTGAACAGGGCTGCCTTCAGATGTCTTCTAAAAGTCTGGTAGCTGTTTTTCTCTTTGACATCTGGTGGGAGGGCGTTCCACAGGGCAGGCGCCACCACTGAGAAGGCCCTCTGCCTAGTTCCCTGCAACTTGGCATCTCGCAACGAAGGAACCGCCAGAAGGCCCTCGGTGCTGGACCTCAGTGTCCGGGCAGAATGATGGAGGTGGAGATGCTCCTTCAGGTATACTGGACCGAGGCCATTTAGGGCTTTCAAGGTCAGCACCAACACTTTGAATTGTGCTCAGAAATGTACTGGGAGCCAATGTAGGTCTTTCAAGACCGGTGTTATGTGGTCTCGGCGGCCGCTCCCAGTCACCAGTCTAGCTGCCGCATTCTGGATTAGTTGTAGTTTCCGAGTCACCTTCAAGGGTAGCCCCACATAGAGCGCATTGCAGTAGTCCAAGCGGGAGATAACTAGAGCATGCACCACTCTGGCGAGAGACAGTCTGCAGGCAGGTAGTACTTGCACTGTCATTATTATTGTTGTTGTTAGGACGTTTATATGCAATTATTCCTCCAAAGAGCATCCATAGTTTCCCCCCTCACAACACCCCTGTGAGGTAGACCAGGCAGTTACTCAGTGAGCTTCCTGGCTGAGCAGAGGATTCAAACCTGGATCTCCCAGATCCCAGGCCAGGACTCCCCCTGCCACACCCCAAATTCCTTTGCCCCTAGGGTTGCCAGACTCAATAGAGGACAGGACTTCTGTGCCTTTAATGGCCCTGCTCTCTTTTGAGTCTGGAAACCTTAAAGAGAAACCAGCAGGCCCTTTGCTTGGAAATTAAACAAAGGGTCTGCTGGTTTCTCTTTAAGGTTTCCAGGCTCAAAAGAGAGCAGGGCAATTAAGGCACAGAAGTCCTGTCCTCTATTGAGTCTGGCAACCCTATTTGCCCCCAAGTAATTATATTAATTTCTTCCAGCAAATTAGCATTCTGCTTAGTAAACCCAGATTGCAAAAAGAAAAAGGAAAAAAACCTGATTCAATCTCGGCTGAATTTCTCGCCCACTCAGGGCAGTTAGATATGGGTTCATGGGAGAGGGCAGTTTCCCTTAATGGCGCTGCTTGGATTTGGCAACAGAAGACCGGCTCCTTCAGAGCTCATTTCACGGACATTTCCAAGTTGCCACCACCGGAAAGACCCTCTAGTCTAGCCGAAAGGCATCCAGCAAAATATATTTCATTACTAGGCTTTTTACTCGTCTAAATGCATTGGCAGTGGGGGTCGTAGCACGCCGACAATTTTATCCGTGTGTGTTTGCAAAATGATAAATGCCTCTTTCATTACTTTTCCATCAGAGGAGCCGCCGAGTTAATAATCCAGAGCTTTTTTTCGGTCCTAATGATTTGGAACAGTTTGCCCCATTTTATTTAACAGACACATCATGTTTTAGAAGATTTGCTGTTGTTTTTAAATGGAGGGAGTGGGCCCGCTGCAACTGCTGCAAAACTGTTCTCCCCAGCCCTGCCATTAGACAGAGAGGGACGACCGCTTCAGGTTGCAGAGGCTCCCACTGCCAGCCCTGGCTCTTCCTCCCGAACCTCCACCCTCTCCCACCAGCAGCCTCTCATCCCTAACCCTGACCTGGTACCAGCCCCAAGGATGAATCATAGAATCATAGAGTTGGAAGAGACCACAAGGGCCATCCAGTCCAACCCCCTGCCAAGCAGGAAATACCATCAAAGCATTCTTGACATATGCCTGTCAAGCCTCTGCTTAAAGACCTCCAAAGAAGGAGACTCCACCACACTCCTTGGCAGCAAATTCCACTGCCGAACAGCTCTTACTGTCAGGAAGTTATTCCTAATGTTTAGGTGGAATCTTCTTTCTTGAAGTTTGAATCTATTGCTCCGTGTCCGCTTCTCTGGAGCAGCAGAAAACAACTTTTCTCCCTCCTCCATATGACATCCTTTCATATATTTGAACATGGCTATCATATCACCCCTTAACCGTCTCTTCTCCAGGCTAAACATACCCAGCTCCCTAAGCCGTTCCTCATAAGGCATCGTTTCCAGGCCTTTGACCATTTTGGTTGCCCTCTTCTGGACACGTTCCAGCTTGTCAGTATCCTTCTTGAACTGTGGTACGCAGACACCCCACGGTGTGATGACCTTTATTGGGAGGCAGGCTCCCCTAAAATCAGTACTGAGGACCCCCTGGAGCTGTCAGAGGAGGAAGTCAAATCACCCCACACTCCCCCAAGACACCCAAAGGTTGAAGAGTGACGTCATAGTAGGCACCCATGAACCCAAAACAATCGGGCTGCATGCAAGTAAGGGGCTTACTCGTGAGTAAGCAAGCCCTGGAAATGGTCAGGGTGTTGCAGGAAACCAAAGTGCATAAAGGCTTCCTCTTGAGTCTGCCGGTTAGAATTGTAGAGCTGGAAGGGGTCCCACCTCCTTGCTCTGTTGCTCCTTCTGCAAAGTTGACCTTGCTTCTGGGTTGTGTTCAGAGCCGTCCTGATTCCCTGTGGTTTCACCTTGGTTTGTTTGCACTGCGCTGCGTCAGGGACCCTGCCTGAGTTGGTAAGAGGCTCACACCTCCTGTGGCTGGGACCCTGGCCTTAGTAAAGCACCAGCTGGGATAGAACATTTCCCTCCCTCTACCCATTGCCACATGACTTCTGGTTGGCCCCTGTGAGAGCAGGATGCTGAACGAGATGGGCCACTGGCCTGATCCAGCAAACCTCTTCTTAAGCTGAAACAGCAGGAAGGTGGGAGGGTATTGACCAGCGGGCATCCAAGTTCAAGATTCCTGTTTTGATGACACTTCTGCAGTGGCAACCGGTGCCCTTTGGGATGGGTAGGGCAGAAGGCAGGGAGCCCAACAGCAGGTGGCGCCACAGCCAACTTACCCTCGCTTTGTCCCCGTCCTCCTCCTCCCTGGTGAGTTCTCCAAGTGGCAACATTGAGGCTGAGGAGGAGGAGGAAGCTGGCAGCCCCAGAGACCGGCAGGCAGCAAGAAGGCGGCTGGGTGGAGGTTGGTAGGGCCCCATTCACCCTAAAAAGTGGGTGCACTTGTACTTATTCAGTATTGGAGCACCAGTGCAGGGAGAGCCTGTGTGGCATAGTAGTTAGAGTGATGGACTAGAACCCAGGAGACCAGGGTTCAAAACCCCATTCAGCCATGAAGTTCACTGGGTGCGACCGTGGGGGGCCAATAACTGACTCTCATCCTAGCCTACCTCGCAGGGTTGTTGTGGGGATCAAATGGGGAGCAGAAGAACTTGAACTCCTTGGGGAAAGGTGGGATAAAAGTGCAATAAATAAATAGGTAGTCCGCTGAGGCTCCAATACTTTGGCCACCTCATGAGAAGAGAATAATCCTTGGAAAAGACCCTGATGTTGGGAAAGATTGAGGGCACTAGGAGAAGGGGACGACAGAGGACGAGATGGTTGGACAGTGTTCTCGAAGCTACAAACATGAGTTTGACCAAACTGCAGGAGGCAGTGGAAGACAGGAGTGCCTGGCGTGCTATGGTCCATGGGGTCACGAAGAGTCGGACACGACTAAATGACTAAACAACAACAGGGTACTAGGATTTTGCCCAAACTGAGTAGCCTCCTTCTCTGCACTCAGCATGTTAAATTGGGTTCTTCACATTTGTGCTTTGGGTTTTTAAATGGCCACAGGATGCCGTTGAGAAATCCCTTCCTTTTTTATTTCTGAAACACAGAATTGTTACTTGCACCAAGAGAATGTGGCAGATCCTGGCAGCTGGCATGCCTTGCCCGTCTGTGCAGCTGACAGACGGCCCAGCTGCCAGGGTGGAGGCTTGCCAAGCCGGCGTGCGATGGGAGAGGTGGCTGGCATCGAGGTGGGGGGGGCTTTTCCGTTCGTGGGGAGGGGGCTGCTTCTCCACATACCCCACGTCTGGCAGACCAGAAATGGGGGGGGGGGACCCAAACACCAACATGGGAAGAGAGTAGACCGGCAGAGGAGGGAAACGTAACACATTAACTGAAAAAAATCATTCTTTTATTTACTGCAGCATCGGAGGTTTTAGTACAGATAAAAGGACTTGCTCGCGCTGCGCAGAGTTAAACTGTGGAACTCCCTTCCCCAGGATTCAGCAATGGCCACCAACTCAAGTGGTTTAAAAGAGGATTGGGCAAGGTTTACATCAGAGGCTGAATAATAAGGGAGAAACTATTAAAAGCAAGTGGCAGTAGTGATTAGTAGGAAGCTCTGGAACCTGAGGCATGGGGAGTCTGAAAAATTCAGTATAATTGGGCATAATTGGAATGTTTCCTTTAATTGGAATTGTATAATTAATTTGGATTTGTAATATAAAGTGTAATTGGGAATAATTTCAATGTGATTTGATGTTGTTTAATTGGAAAATCTAACAAAAATTATTTTAAAAAATAAAAAAATAAAAGAGGATTGGGCAAATACATGGAGGAGAGGAGGGCTATCGATGGCTACTAGTCAAGGTGGCTCCATGCTCAGGGTCAGGAATCTTTCTGAATACCATCTGATGGAGTCCTGCTTGTGGTCTTGTCAGCCTCTGTCTTCTGTGTGACAGTCCTTTAGAGACTGACAGAGTTTCTTTTCTTTGCCCTGAACCTTCCAACATGCTCACCAAGGGGACAAGCAAGAGAGGAGAGTTGCTCTTGTGCTCGAATCCTGCTTGAAGGTTTCCCATAATGGGCATCTCTGTTTGGCCACTGTGAGAACAGGAGGCTGGACTAGATAAGCCATTGGCCTGCTCCCGCAGGCTCTCCTTATGTTCTTAGTAAAAGGTCAAGGTAAAGGGACCCCTGGCCATTAGGTCCAGTCGTGACCCACTCTGGGGTTGCGGCGCTCATCTCACATTATTGACCGAGGGAGCCGGCGTACAGCTTCCAGGCCATGTGGCCAGCATGACAAAGCCACTTCTGGCGAACCAGAGCAGCACACGGAAACGCCGTTTACCTTCCCGCTGGAGTGGTACCTATTTATCTACTTGCACTTTGACGTGCTTTCAAACTGCTAGGTTGGCAGGAGCAGGGTCCGAGCTCACCCCATCACGACCCGCATCCCTTATGTTCTTAGTAGAGAAGGCAGAAAATGTATTTTTATTTTTTTGCCTTTCTACAGGAGTCTTGTTTCTGTGCATACTCTTCTTTCCTCATCCTACTATTGTTTGGCCTCTGGGGTCTTCTCACTTGGGGGGCTTCCCCACAGATTGCACCTGCTGGACCACGACAAGTGTTTGTCTGTTTTTGCATGGCTAGCAGGTAGCTTCATGTACAAAAGTAAGAGCTGCCTCCGTTGCCCCGCCTACTTCAGAATTTGGCCACACCCCTCTCCAGCATGCGGCCCCTGGAAGGTTTCCCTATGCTGGGGTGCGGCCCTGGCGCCTGCAGCCAGAAGGTAGATCAGTATTGCCCTCTGTCCATGGCTTTGATGGCAGGGCCTTCTCCACGGTGGCTCCGCAGCGCTGTGGATCTCTCTGTGTCTTTGGTGAGTCTCCTCTGCTGGGGGCTGGTGAGGCCAGGCAGCAAGCATGGTTGGCTTCGAATCCTTGTTCATCACAAAACTAGTGAAGAGGTAGGAAATTTGGGTTTGATCTCAAAACACTGCAGAATCTGTTTTTTTGCCGATGCAGAATTCAGAACGCAGAATTTTGATTCCAGCTCCTTTTCGGTGAGGATGACAACACATCCGCTGCGGGTAAGGCGGAAGTCGCTGAGAAGCTTTGCGTGCTCCCCTTCCTTCTCTCCAGCCCACCACGTGTCCGCGCTTTTAGCTTACAAGGTCAAAACTGTATTGCTTTTTCTCCTTTCTCCCCTCCCCGCCCCCTCTGCCCTGAATGGCTTGCTTATCTCAAGCACACATAAGCGCACAGGGACATTTGTTGCCGGAGAGCTGGCAGAACGCAGCCTCTGATGCCAGGAGCAAAAGCCATTGCGCCTCCCCGCCCCCCCTCCATATCACTCCCCGGCTAACCTCACAGGCATTGCATCCTCCAGCCAAGTGGAGCAGAGGTGGGGGTGGGGGGAGAAAACTTTCTCGTTCTTTGGCCTCATGGAAAAAGAAGCCCATATCCACCTCTTCTCTGCCTTCGCTTTTGAAAAAAGCAGATTGTATGTGGGAAGGAAGTGTGTTGCATATAGTAGAGAGGAGAAAGCCAGGCACGGCTCAGTAGTTTTGCAGGGTAGGGAGAGGGTAATGATTTTGTGCCGTGTTTGCAAAGGTCAGAGGGAGCTGGGCTCTGGTGTTAAAAATAAATCAAGAGTCTAGTCCTCATGGTTCTGAATAAACAACTGGTTTTAAACAAGGACGTTTTTCACCTCTGCTCCCCCTTTCTCCTTTCTCTTCATTTCAAATACTGATTCCCCCCCCCCCAGCATAGGAAGCTGCCTCATACGGAGTCAAGCCACTGGTCCATCTACCCCAGTAGTGTCAACACTGACTGGCAGCAGCTCTTCAGGCTTTTAAGCAGCAGGTCTGTTGAGCCATAGCTGGAGATGCCATGGGGTTGAACTTTGACAGAAAAGTTTCTCATGCTCCTCTAACTAGCCCATCTAGAGAAGGAGGAGCCCGTCCTGGTGGGGGGAGGAGGAGGAGGGAGGGGGAATAGGGCAGCAGGATGCAACCTGAGAATATCAGTCTGACATCAAAGATACAGAGAGGTCAGTTCTAGAGGTTAAAGATGCAGGGGCAGTCCTGGAATTTGGGGGTCCCTAACTCTGTTTCAACCCTTGCAAAACCCCACTTCTGCAACCTCACTTAGTGGTTGGTGTCAGACTAAGACCAGGGTTCGAATCCCCTGCTCGGCCATGAAGCCCCCTGGGTGTGCCCTTGGGGGCCAAGTCCCTGCCCCGCTCATCCTAACCCACCTCACAGGGTTGTTGCGGGGATTAAACGAGGAAGGGGAGAAGCACGGCACCTTGAGCTCCTTGCAGAAACAGATGAGGCTATAAATGCAATTAATAAACTTGCAAGCTTTCCTGGTCCCTAGGAGAGTGAGAGTCTCGCCTAGACAAGAGAGGCTTAAATAGTAATAATAATAATAATAATAATAATAATAATAATAATAATAATAATAATAATAATAGCCAAGCATTGGTCATTGTATTTTTGCAGGGGGGAGAGGTGAGAAATAGACGTTTGCCATGCCATCTTTCAAGGCAAGGGGAAGCAGGCAAGGTTTTGTTATGCATTTATTTATTTGCTCGTTTGCTTGTTGATTTGGCACAAGCCCAGGCGTCCTTTCAAGGGACTGTTTTCAAAGCAGGCTACGATACAAACAGCTGTAAGAATGAAACATTTTCGCAGGAACCGTCATGAAGAGAAACACTTTCACCTTCAGGGCCTATTTAATTTGCTTTTCCTGACTGCCTCCCCTCCAAGGAGCTCAAGGAATCATAGAATCATAGAATCGTAGAGTTGGAAGAGACCACAAGGGCCATCCAGTCCAACCCCCTGCCAAGCAGGAAACACCATCAAAGCATTCTTCGCATATGCCTGTCAAGCCTCTGCTTAAAGACCTCCAAAGAAGGAGACTCCACCACACTCCTTGGCAGCAAATTCCACTGCCAAACTGCTCTTACTGTCAGGAAGTTCTTCCTAATGTTTAGGTGGAATCTTCTTTCTTGTAGTTTGAATCCATTGCTCCGTGTCCGCTTCTCTGGAGCAGCAGAAAACAACCTTTCTCCCTTCTCTATATGACATTCTTTGATATATTTGAACATGGCTATCATATCACCCCTTAACCTTCTCTTCTCCAGGCTAAACATACCCAGCTCCCTAATCAGGAAGCAAAGCCTGATTCTCCTCCCCGACAATCCGCACCTTTTGACCCTCACACAACAACCCGGTGAGGTAGGCAAGGCTGAGCAGGGATAGTGGCTAGCCCAGGAACGCCCGGGCCAAGTGTAGATTTGAACCCTGGTCCCTGGAGTCTGATCATCTACCACTGCGCCATGCTGGCCTTTGAAAGCAGAGGTTGAAAGAGAGGGCCTGTGCCATTATCCTGAGTTTATATAGCTGGCAAACCTGTATCCTGTTTCTTGACCATTTCTTCTCGGAATGCAGGGTCAAGGGAAGAGACCTAAGCTCAGTGGCAGAGCTCCAGCTTTGCATGCAGAAAATCCCAGGATCAAATCTTCAAAAAGCATCTCCAGCCAGGGCTGGGAAAGATTTCCTGTCTGAAATCCCAAAGAGCCTCTGCCAGTCAGAGTTGGCAATACTGAGCTACATCCGTATATCACTGCATTTGTTGCTCCACTTGCCCTCAGGGCAGTATCTGCAAGCCTATCTCATAGAATCCTAGAGTTGGAAGAGACCACAAGGGCCATCCAGTCCAACCCCCTGCCGAGCAGGAAACACCATCAAAGCATTCTTGACATATGGCTGTCAAGCCTCTGCTTAAAGACCTCAAAGGAAGGAGACTCCACCACACTCCTTGGTAGCAAATTCCACTGCCGAACAGCTCTTACTGTCAGGAAGTTCTTCCTAATGTTGAGGTGGAATCTTCTTTCTTGTAGCTTGAATCCATTGCTCCGTGTCCGCTTCTCTGGAGCAGCAGAAAACAACCTTTCTCCCTCCTCCATATGACATCCTTTCATATATTTGAACATGGCTATCATATCACCCCTTAACCTTCTCTTCTCCAGGCTAAACATACCCAGCTCCCTAAGCCGTTCCTCATAAGGCATCGTTTCCAGGCCTTTGACCATTTTGGTTGCCCTCTTCTGGACACGTTCAAGCTTGTCAGTATCCTTCTTGAACTGTGGTGCCCAGAACTGGACACAGTACTCCAGGTGAGGTCTGACCAGAGCAGAATACAGTGGTACTCTCTAATCCACCCTCTTTTTTTATCCTCACAATAACCCTCCTATTGCAGAGGACCTTATCTGTAGTTGCACTCATCAAAGAGTTAAACAATTCTATGACTTTTCGTCGACATTTGGAAGGCAGCCCTGTTTTGAGAAGCTTTTAATGTCTGACGTTTCGTTTTGTCCCTTTCTATTTTGTTAGAAGCCGCCCAGAGTGGCTGGAGCAACCCAGTCAGATGGGTGAGATAGAATATTATTATTATTATTATTATTATTATTATTATTATTATTAGGTGGGCTGGGCTGTGAAATGACAAGTGACTGGTCAAAGATCACCCAGTGAGATGGCTGAGAAGAAATTTGGGTCCATTTTCCTTGGTCAGAGTCCAGGCCTCGAACCCAGTCCGCTTGGCCTTTGGGTGTCCAGCTTGACTACATCTCCCATCATGCCTGACTATTGCCTGAGCTGGTTGTGGACGATGGGAGTTGGAGTCCGACATCATCTCAGGGCTAAGATGGAACAGCTCTGCTTCAGCAACCAATGCCACACTTTTCCTGGTTGGGAAACTCTTAAGAACATAATAGATGAATATCGGAAGCTGGATCAGGCCAATGGCCCATCTTGTCCAGCATCCTGTTCTCACTGGGGCTGAATAGATGCCCAGCTAGCAGGACCTGAGTTCAAGAACACTCTCCCTCCCTTAGGTTTCTAGCAACTGGTATTCAGAAGCCATCATGAAGGCTATTCATCATCATCATCATCACCATCATCATCATCACCGCTCCCTTCATCTAAAGGTAAAGGTAAAAGGTAAAGGGACCCCTGACCATTAGGTCCAGTCGCAGACGGCTCTCTGGGGTTGCGGCGCTCATCTCGTGTTATTGGCCGAGGGAGCCGGCATACAGCTTCCAGGTCATGTGGCCAGCATGACTAAGCCGCTTCTGGCGCACCAGAGCAGCACACGGAAATGCCATTTACCTTCCCGCCAGAGCGGTACCTATTTATCTACTTGCACTTTGACGTGCTTTCAAACTGCTAGGAGCAACGGGAGCTCACCCCGTTGCGGGGATTCGAACTGCCGACCTTCCGATCGGCAAGCCCTAGGCTCTGTGGTTTGGACCACAGCGCCACCCATCAATAGCCCTCTCCTCCAATGCTCTTTTGGAACCAAGTTGTTGAGCGTCCCTGCCTCCTGCAGCAGCGAGTTCCCCAGTTTAACAATGTGTCTTCCATGTCAGAAAGGACATGGGTGCCTTCAAGACGGGGGCGCTTGAGGGTTTGTCGCCATGAGCGATTGCAAAGGCCTGCGCTGAGCCAGGATTCGCCTTCGTCGTTCCAAAGCACCCCCACCCCCCGTGGGTGCTTTCTGGTTGTCTGCTTGGCACGGAGGCTGCTTTTGGGGGGGGGGCCGCCTCCCTCTCTCTTGTGCTGTTTGAACAAGACCCTTTCAAGCCGGCTGGGGAATTTAGACTCCTGAGTAATTTTGCTTCAAAAGGATCCTGTAGTTTCAGGAGCGAGCTGTAATTATTTTTCCCTTATCTCTTTCTCGCTGGCTTTCTTCCTCGCTCCCTCTCTCTCTGGCGCCTGCACACAAAGGGTTTTTATTTATTTATTTAAGAGTGCCAAGCTGGCCAAGGAGAGGCATCGGTTTCAAGGTGGCTTTGGGAGGGTTTCTCTCCAATGAATCAGAGAATCGTAGGGTTGGAAGGGGGCCCAAGGGTCATCTAGTCCAACCCCCGCAACGCAGGACTCGCAGCTCAAGAATGCCTCGCAGAGGGCCGTCCAGCCTCTGTTGAGAAACTTCCCATGAAGGAGATGTAACAAAATGTATTCTATTCTTAAAATTGCGTTCTGTGGAACGCCCTCCCATCAGATGTCAAAGAAATAAACAACAACTATCTGACTTTTAGAAGACATCTGAAGGCAGCCCTGTTTAGGGGAGTGTTTAATGACTGATGTTTCATCATGCTTTTAATATTCTGTTGGGAGCCGCCCAGATTGGCTGGGGAAACCCAGCCAGATGGGTGGGGTCTAAATAATGTTTTCTGCTGCTCCAGAGAAGCGGACACGGAGCAGTGGCTTCAAGCTACAAGAAAGAAGATTCCACCGAAACATTAGGAAGAACTTCCTGACAGTAAGAGCTGTTTGACAGTAGAATTTGCTGCCAATGAGTGTGGTGGAGTGGAGTCTCCTTCTTTGGAGATCTATAAGCAGACGCTTGATAGCCATCTGTCAGGAATGCTTTGATGGTGTTTCCTGCTTGGCAGGGGGTTGGACTGGATGGCCCTTGTGGTCTCTTCCAACTCTATGATTCTATGATTCTAATATGTTGTTGTCTCTTGAGACCGACGGATGCTAACAATGTCATGTATTTTTGTGTTTTTATATTGCAAACTGCCCTGTTTTATTATTAATAATTTATTATTATTAAATATTTATTATTTAATTAATTTAACAACAACATCAACAACAACAAACAACATATTATTATTATTATTATTATTATTATTATTATTATGGACCCTGCCCATCTGGCTGGGTTTCCCCAGCCACTCTGGGCGGCTCCCAACAGAATATTAAAAAGGGCTGAATCGTGCAAGTAGCCAGATTTATATCCGTCCGGGAGATCTTGTCGTCGATATTTCTGCTGCGCAGGCCGGCTTAGACCCAGCTATTAGCTGCTCTCCTGGGAGGGGGGCTGGCTAGGCCCCAGCTCACAGATGAAGGGCCTGGAGAAGGAAAGTTTCCTCTCTTGGGGGGCAGGAGGAGGGAGAGATTTGCAAATAGGGGTAAGGAAGGGCAGGAGAGAGAGAGAGAGAGAGAGAGAGAGAGAGAGAGAGAGAGAGAGAGAGAGAATACCAATCTGCTGCAGTGTAAAATTTACCAAGACTGTTTCCTCAAGCTTCTAGTCCTCATGGAGGGCTGCTTTCGATAGGAACTGCTTTGAGGATTATTAATTGCAAACCAGCAGAATATGCATTTTGTGAAATAAATGAGATATCATAATAAAAATTTATTATTTCTACCCCAGCCACTCTGGGCGGCTCCCAACAGAATATTAAAAACACAATAAAACATCAAACATTAAAAACTTCCCTGAACATGGCTGCCTTCAGATGTCTTCTAAAAGTCAGATAGTTGTTTATTTCCTTGACATCTGATGGGAGGGTGTTCCACAGGGTGGGTGCCACCACCGAGAAGGCCCTCTGCCTGGTTCCCTGCAACCTCGCTTCTCGCTGGAGCCTGACTCAGTACAAGGCAGCTTTTTTTTGCGCGCAATGGAGGGCTGACTTTCTCCTCTTCCCTCCTGTCTTTGCATCTCCCCACAACTCACCGTAAATCCCCCCCCAAGCCATTTCATTATCTGAGACCATCTCTCTCTCCCCATCGAGCATTTCAGCTTCCCTGCGCTCTGAGATGCTGCGGACTAGAGAGATTTGAAGCCAGTGTCCTTAGGTGGCATTTGGACAATTAAGAAGTGATCCCTGGCTTAGGGCTGAATCGTGCAAGTAGCCAGATTTATATCCGTCCGGGAGATCTTGTCGTCGATATTTCTGCTGCGCAGGCCGGCTTAGACCCAGCTATTAGCTGCTCTCCTGGGAGGGGGGCTGGCTAGGCCCCAGCTCACAGATGAAGGGCCTGGAGAAGGAAAGTTTCCTCTCCTGGGGGGCAGGAGGGGGGAGAGATTTGCAAATAGGGGTAAGGAAGGGCAGGAGAGAGAGAGAGAGAGAGAGAGAGAGAGAGAGAGAGAGAGAGAGAGAGAGAGAGAGAGAGAGATTGAATACCAATCTGCTGCAGTGTACAATTTACCAAGACTGTTTCCTCCAGCTTCTAGTCCTCATGGAGGGCTGCTTTCGATAGGAACTGCTTTGAGGATTATTAATTGCAAACCAGCAGAATATGCATTTTGTGAAATAAATGAGATATCATAATAATAATAGTTACAGGTAGGTAGCCGTGTTGGTCTGAGTCGAAGCAAAATAAAAATAAAAATTCCTTCAGTAGCACCTTAAAGACCAACTAAGTTTTTATTTTGGTATGGGCTTTCGTGTGCATGCACACTTCTTCAGATACACTTGAAACAGAAGTCAGACCCTTATGTATATACAGAGGGTGGGGGTGGGTGGGAATGGGTGATGGGCTGATGGGAGTGGTTGCAGGAACCACAAGACAGAGAAACCAGTAGGAGAACACTTCAATCTCCCAGGACATTCTATACAAGATCTCAAAGCAGCTGTTTTATTACAGAAAAATTTCAGGAACAGACTGGAAAGAGAATTTGCTGAATTGGAACTCATTACCAAGCTTAAAACCATGGAGCCACATGGGATGAACAAAGACATTGGATTCTTATCTCATTATGCATGATCAAGCTTTCTTTAGCGCCTCAGCCCTTGTTTTCCCCCCGCAGGACCAATTGCAGTCATCAGCAGTCGTTAACAGCCATCTACAGGTTTACCACTCCCATCAGCCCATCACCCATTCCCACCCACCCCCACCACCCTCTGTATATACATAAGGGTCTGACACTTCTGTTTCAAGTGTATCTGAAGAAGTGTGCATGCACACGAAAGCCCATACCAAAATAAAAACTTAGTTGGTCTTTAAGGTGCTACTGAAGGAATTTTATTATCATAATAATAATTTATTATTTCTACCCCAGCCACTCTGGGCGGCTCCCAACCGAATATTAAAAACATAATACAGCATTAAACATTAAAAACTTCCCTAAACAGGGCTGCCTTCAGATGTTGTTGTTTTTTTAAAGTAAGATAGTTGCTTATTGCCTTGACATCTGATGGGAGGGCGTTCCCCAGGGCGGGCGCCACTACAAAGAAGGCCCTCTGCCTAGTTCCCTGGATGGAACAAAGGGGCAGAACCTTTGCCCCCCCCCCCCCAGGTTGCTAGAATACAGCACCCCTGAACTACAGCTCCCAGAATTCTTTGGGGGAAGCCATCTGCTTTGTAATAGGCAGGGGTGTGTGTGGCCATCTAAGTGTGTTTTTATTACACCAGACTGTTGCCCACTCTCAAATCCTCACCCTGCATTTAAAGCGCAGGACTTTAAAACGCACGACTCCGGCCCCCCAAGAATCCTGGGAACTGTAATTTACTCCTCACAGGAGCGCAACCCCTAGCCAGCACCCTTAAACTACAGGTCCCAGAATCCTTTGTGGAATCTGTGTGCCTTAAATGGGCGCATCTTTGCATATGTCCTCACATGAATTATATCAGGCATCCCCAAACTGTGGCCCTCCAGATTTTTTGGCCTACAACTCCCATGATCCCTAGCTAACAGGACCAGTGGTCAGGGATGATGGGAATTGTAGTCCAAAACATCTGGAGGGCCGAAGTTTGGGGATGCCTGAATTATATGTTCTTATAATTCGTGGAGGAGAGGGCTGTCGATGGCTCCTAACCAGGATGGAAACCCCAGGAGGGGAGAGGGCTGTTGTGATCGGATCCTGCTTGTGGGTTCCCCACAATGGGCATCTAGTTTAAGGTTACCAGATTTTTTTTCAGTGAATCTGGGGACACTTTTCAACTTCAGTAGGAATGATAGGATTTTGTCAAGGAGACTGATTTGTAAATCCGGGGACTGTCCCCGGGAAACGAGGGCATCTGGTAACCTTCCTCTAGTTGGCCTCTGAGCCACTGGCTGGCCAGACTCTCCAACTGTCCCTTTCTTCCAGGGACAGATTCACAGAAGCCACCCTGGTTTCTGATTTGATCCCGGAATGTCCCACTTTTCCTTAGGATGTCCCTGTTTTCATCGGAGAAATGTTGATGGGTACGGAGTTATGCAATCCCTGCGCCCAGGAGATAAGTAACTATACAACTTTTAGAAGACATCTGAAGGCAGCAACGTATAGGGAAGTTTTTAAATTTTTCATTGTGTTTTTATGTATGTTGGAAGCTGCCCAGAGAGGCTGGGGCAACCCGGTCAGATGGGTGGGGTATAAAAAATGAAATGGTTGCTGTTGTTGAATAGGATGTCCCTATTTTCATCGGAGAAATGTTGAGGGGAATTATTATGAAAGGATGTCATATGGAGGAGGGAGAAAGATTGTTTTCTGCTGCTCCAGAGAAGCGGACACGGAGCAATGGATTCAAACTACAAGAAAGAAGATTCCACCTAAACATTAGGAAGAACTTCTTGACAGTAAGAGCTGTTTGGCAGTGGAATTTGCTACCAAGGAGTGTGGTGGAGTCTCCTCCTTTGGAGGTCTTTAAGCAGAGGCTTGACAGCTAATGTCAGGAATGCTTTGATGGTGTTTCCTGCTTGGCAGGGGGTTGGACTGGATGGCCCTTGTGGTCTCTTCCAACTCTATGATTCTAGTATTATTATTATTATTATTATTATTATTATTATTTTATTTTATACCCCCGCCTATCTGGCTAGGTTTCTCCAGTCACTCTGATCCAGCAGGCTGTGATGTTCTTTTGTGCAAATCTGTGTCCTCTCTGTTTTCTTTTTCTTTTTGGGAGCGATGCATAAGTGACTACGCTACCCGTCAGAGCCGAGAGACACCTGTTGTTGAAGACCCTGGGCAGCTGCTGCCGGTCAGAGCTTGAGATGCTGGGCTAGATGAACAAACAGCTTAGCTTGCCGGAAGCTTGCAAAATTTGCTCGTAGCCAGACTCTAACCGCCACTGGGCCCCTGATTTGGCATCAGCCGGGCCTAGCTCTTTTGCAATTCTGCCGCTTACAATTTCCCCTAGTGGCGCTCTGCTTTTTCCCTCCTGGCGTCCTCTCAAACGAGGCCCCGCAGTGCCAATTCTGCTCAGATGCTGGGGCCCGAGAGAAGAGTTTGCTGGTGCTGCTAGTGTTGTGTGAGGCCCCCCCTTTCCAATTCCACGCCGCCCCTCCACCCACGCCAGACTATCTAAGCAGCGAGGAGGCGGGGAGGTAGTAGGAGCCAGGAGGGGAACCTGCCGACACGGAATCTCTCATCTGCGCTGCTCATGGAAATTGCTGTACAAATGCATTAGCTCCGCAGGGAGGGCCGCTGAATTGGAATTTCGCGGGTGGCGGGGTGGCCGGGGAGGGGAGAGGCATCAAGGTTGCAGCAGGCGCATCGGACGGATTTGCTGAGCCGAGGTTCTGCCACCTGCCCTTGGCACCTGGGGGAAGGCCGCCCCACCCCCCACGTCTTAAATAAGGCCGCCGTTTTGAAGGAGGGCAAAGGGCAGAATGGGGCCCCGAGTTAGGGATGGAAGAATCCGTTCACTCTGGTTTCTGTCAGCTCAGAATCAGAATTGCAGAGTTGGGTGGTATCCCCAAAGGTCATCCAGACCAGCCCCTGCTATGCAGGAATTTCAGCTACGCTACACATTTGTTTTAAAGCTGTATGGATGATGGCATACAAGATGTAACACCTGTACATGTATTTGTCTTAGAAGGAGCTTGAGGTGGCGTACATGGCGCTGCCCCTCCCCATTTTATTCCCTACAACGACCTTGTGAGGTAGGTTAGGTTGAGAAAGGCAGTAACTGGCCCCCAAGCTCTCACCCAGTAACAGCTTCAATGCCAAGTGAGGATTCGCACCCTGGTCTCTTCAAGGGCTTCACCTGATACCTGAACCATTAAATCCTCAGGAACATTTATCAGCATGCAAATCCGCCCCGATATCCACATTTTTGCATGCAGTTTTTAACCAATATTGAGATTTCTGCAAACCGGTTTCCACTAAAATGATGCATTTATTTATTTTTTACAGACCAGTTGAAGATTGCATTGCAAAACGCATTTATTTATTTTTTACAGACCAGTTGAAGATTGCATTGCAAAACTCAGAGCTGTGCAAATTTCTAAGGATCACTGTCTTTCGGTTTGTGCTTTGGTGTGAGGAGTGTGAATTGTGCAGTTTCTCGTACAAATGCAAACAGAATTAAATTTCTCCCTCATCCCGAGGTGTGAGTGCAGAATTCAGCTTTGCGTTCTGGAAGCAAAATGGAGAGGGCAAGTTTCTAGTCCTCAGCGATGCAAAGAGAGGCTTTGCATTGCAGGGAGGGGCCATAGCTCAGCTGGTGAGCATGTGCTCTGCATATGGAAAGCAGGTCAGCTGACTGGCATCATGAGAGAGGGTTGGGGAGAAACCCGTCTCAATTCCTGGAGAGTCACTGCCAGCGCTGAGCTGGGGGGAACCAATGGTTGGATTCTGTGTGAGGCAGTTTCCTCTGCCATCTGTAGGATTTCTACACCTGGGATGGGATTTTCTCCAGTTGGTGACAGCAACTAAATCTTCTAGTCCTCATGACCGCCAAGCGTTGCAATGAAAGCAAGGGAGCGACACCAGTTGCAACAGCACCAAAAAGGTGTCCAAACCAGCTATTTCATCCCTGCCCATTCCCTAACTGTCCAAACCTAGAACAAATTAGGCATGAATAAAGTATGCACATTAATTCAATTTGCATAATATAAGCAAATTGGCAGGATTTGGGTTGCTGGGACCACAACAAACAGTACAGGATTTTGGCCTGGGGCGTGGAACTCGGCATCTTAAGGTTGAATTCACTCACCTGTGCTGGATTTCAAGTTCCTAGTCCTTATGGAGGCAGAGAGAGTCGCAAGTTGTTCAGCATTGCCTGCTGAAACCTCTACAGTGCGGGCCCTTGAGAAATTGCTGGGCTACAGCTCCCCTCCTCTCTCACCATCAACCAGGGTGCCTGGGAGTTCTAGTTCAGCAGCGCCTGGAGGGCCACAGCCCCCCACCCCACTTGGCTCTGTGCACTTTTCATCAGGCCGCTTTGGCCATCGTCACTCCTCCTGGTGATTAACAGAAACAGAATCAATTAAGGAAAATGCGAGCGCATTTGCATGATTTATGCACAGGCCTGGAGACTTTCCCATCTCATGCTGCAGTCTGGCTCGTACTGGGTTTTTTATTTTGAATTATTATTATTTGCATAGCGCGCATCGTATACAACGGCTCTGGCCAGCGACTGGCAAAGTGCCACGGTGTAGCTTTGCAAAATCGAGTGCCCTGTGCCACCACAACACTGGATTGTCAGGAGGAGGGGAGTTGGAGAGGGATATAAATGGGATTCCGCTTGCATTTGAAGACAAAAACCTCCCAAATTTGCACTTTTCAGAATGATGCGGGATCCGAAACTCAGCCTTCCTTTGATATTCGCCCTGTTGGGTTTGTTTTGTTTTTTTACAAAAAAGGAAATGACTTTTAATAGTGCTGTGCTGTTTTTTTATTATCTGTGGCTTTTAAAAATATATGTTTTTATTAATTTTTGAGAATGCGACTCCAGAGAGTCAGCCGAGTGTACAAATCAAAGACAAAGCCATAACTGTAGCCGTGACTGTGACTGAGTGAAGTTCCAACAGATTTGTCTTTTAATATTGTTTTAATGTGATTAGAGTCTAATTACTTTTTAGTAATTATCTATATATATGTTTTCGGGTTTTTTGGTTTCTGTCGTTTGGATTTGTTTAAGCTACTTTGAGGTGGGATGTTCATAATACTAGCATTATTCTCTGGCTGAATAATGGGTGTTTGGGGAACAAGGAGACTGAAACAAAGCGAGATTAACCCCAAAACGATGGGATTTCTTGCTGTTTTGCTTTCAAGGCCCCCTATGTCTTGAAAAAGTCAACTGGGATGCAGCAATAAGACATCCTCTGGGGAGATTGTGTGTGTGTGTGTGTGTGTGTGTGTGTGTGTGTGTGTGATGTATGCTGTTCCTTCGGTCAGATCCAGCCAGGCAATTTATACTTCCTGATTTTACTCTCCCCAATCAGTCTGCAGTTCAAAAGCCAGGCGATTGATTCCCTTCTGGAAAAATTTATTCTAAACCTCCGGTGCTGCATACCCTCCGACATTTCTCCGACGAAAATAGGGGCATCCTAAGGAAAAGCGGGACATTCCGGGATCAAATCAGAAACCGGGACGGCTTCTGTAAATCCGGGACTGTCCCTGGGAAATAGGGGACACTTGGAGGGTCTGGCCGTGCTAAAAGAGGATCGGACAAATTCATGGAGGGGCAGAGGGCTCTGCTCGGCCTCCACGGTTAGAGGCTTTTGAATAGCAGTCGCTGGAAACCACGGAAGGGGAGAGGGGTCCTGTGTGCGAGTCCTGCTTGCAGGTTTTCCATAATAGGCATCTGGTTGGGCCACTGTGAGAACAGGATTCTGAACTAGATGGGCCCCGTTTGGCCTGATCTGGCAGGCTCTCCTTATGTAAAAGAGCTCATAATAATAATAATAATTTATTATTTATACCCCACCCATCTGGCCGGGTTCCCCCAGCCACTCTGGGCGGCTTCCAACAAAACACTAAAATACAGAAATCCATCAAACATTAAAAGCTTCCCTAAACAGGGCTGCCTTGAGATGCCTTCTAAAGGTCTGGTAATTGTTGTTCTCTTTGACCTCTGGTGGGAGGGCATTCCACAGGGTGGGTGCCACTACCGAGAAGGCCCTCTGCCTGGTTCCCTGTAACCTCACTTCTTGCAGTGAGGGAACCGCCAGAAAGCCCTCGGTGCTGGACCTCAGTGTCCAGGCTGAATGATGGGGGTGGAGATGCTCCTTCAGGTATCCTGGGCCGAGGCCGTTTAGGGCTTTAAAGGTCAGCACCAACACTTTGAATTGTGCTCGGAAACGTACTGGGAGCCAATGTAGGTCTTTCAGGACCGGTGTTATATGGTCTCGGCAGCCGCTCCCAGTCACCAGTCTAGCTGCCGCATTCTGGGTTAGTTGTAGTTTCCGGGTCACCTTCAAAGGTAGCCCCACGTAGAGCACATTGCAGTAGTCCAAGCAAGAGATAACTAGAGCATGCACCACTCTGGCGAGACAGTCTGCAGGCAGGTAGGGTACCAGATGGAGCTGATAGACAGCTGCCCTGGACACAGAATTGACCTGCGCCTCCATGGACAGCTGTGAGTCCAAAATGACTCCCAGGCTGCGCATCTGGTCCTTCAGGGGCACAGTTACCCCATTCAGGACCAGGGAGTCCCCCACACCCGCCCGCCTCCTGTCCCCCACAAACAGTACTTCTGTCTTGTCAGGATTCAATCTCAATCTGTTAGCCGCCATCCATCCTCCAACCGCCTCCAGACACTCACACAGGACCTTCACCGCCTTCACTGGTTCTGATTTAAAAGAGAGGTAGAACTGGGTATCATCCGCATACTGATGGACACCCAGCCCAAACCCCTTGATGATCTCTCCCAGCGGCTGCATATAGATGTTAAAAAGCATGGGGGAGAGGACAGAGCCCTGAGGCACCCCACAAGTGAGAGCCCAGGGATCTGAACACTCATCCCCCACCACCACTTTCTGAACACGGCCCAGGATGCTCAGAGCCCAACAGACCTGAAATTGAGCAGAGAACAAATGTTTGCTTCCCCTCACAGGGAGAACTTTTCCTCCTGCTACTAAATTTCCTGGAGGGGGTGTGTGTGTGTTAATGTCAGGAGAGGAGGGCGAAGGTAGGAGGACGAGCAAGGGAAGAGCAGGCCGGGCGAAGGCAGGGCTGGATCCGTTTGCCGGTTGTTAACCGTGCTAATGTGTCGAATTCCCACCAAGGCCATAAACAAGGTTCAATGGGTTGTAAAAAACAACAACATTTAATTAATGCGCAAGCGACGGCACGGCCACCTGGCTGGAATTATGGACAGCTGGAGGGAACGGGAAGCTTTGGCCTCCCTGACAGGTCGCCTTGTGGGTGGGTGGGTGAGGGCTAACCTGGGGGGGGGGGGAGCAGGAGGGACATGGGTCTGGACACCCGGTGCAAAGGGACCCTCAAATACAGCAGCTGTGCGCACACCGGAGTGGGTTGTGTACAGATCCGATATTTCCCCCCAAGCTTTGGAAGGCAGTGTGGTGTAGTGGTTAGAGTCCTAGACTAGGGCCTGGGAGACGCAGGTTCGAATCGGCACTCATCTAGGAAGCTCCCTGGCTGTGACTTTGGGCCAGTCACTGCCTCTCTCTCAGCCTAACCTACCTAGCAGGGTTGTTGTGGGGATTCATAGAATTGGGGATGCTTCATGTCCATGCCAGCAGAAGTACTGTTTGCCCCTCTCCCCCCCCCCCCAATTGAGGCTTCCCCGATTTCTGGGAACCAGAGGCCCATTGTGGATAGATGCACAAGTTATCTGTCCCCTGAGGTCAATTTTTGAAATTATTTTTGAATGCTCTTGTGCTTCCTCACAGGTACCTGGCCAGTCACTGTGAGAACAGGATCCTAGACTCGAGGGGCCCCCTTTGGCCTGATCCAGCAGGATTGTCCTGATGTTCTTAACCAGATTCTGGCATTGTATTGGGGGGACTTGCTTGTGCAACCGTGTCTATGAGGCACAATATGATGAGCTGGGTCCAATAGCTCACGTATGATAAGGGTTGCTACGGAAAAGGGTAGAGGAACATCTGTAGGGTTTATGGGTGCTGAAATCCTGAAACATCTGGAGCACCCCAGCTGTTCCCTAGCCCTGCTCTAAGAAAAGCAAAAAGGTAAAGGACCCCTGGACAGTTAAGTCCAGTTAAAGGCGACTATGGGGTTGCGGCGCTCATCTTGCTTTCAGGCCGAGGGAGCCGGCCTTTGTCCGCAGACAGCTTTCCAGGTCATGTGGCCAGCAGGACTCAACCGCTTCTGGTACAATGGCGGAAACCAGAGCGCATGGAAACGCCTTTTACCTTCCCGCCAGAGTGGTACCTAGTTATCTACTTGCACTGGCATGCTTTCGAACTGCTAGGTAGGCAGGACAGAGCAATGGGAGCTCACTCTGTTGCGCAGATTCAAACCGCCAACCTTCTGATCGGCAAGCCCAAGAGGCTCAGTGGTTTAGACCACAGCACCACCCGCGTCCTAAGAAGCAGTATTCTGTGCATCGTGCAAGGGAAAGAATCACGGAATTGGAGAGTTTTTGGGGGGGAACCCAAAGGAATGGCAATGGAAGGATGCCACTATTTAGGAAGCATCATTTCCCTCTGAGAAGGCAGGGATGCCTTTGGAGAACATCTGCAGATGTTTGACTCCACTCCCAGTGTGGCCGGCAGTCAGGGGTCACGATGGGAGTTGTAGTTCAGGCGCCATCTCCCACCTGAGAGCCTCGGCCGCCTTGACATTGCCTTCCTTTTTGCGGCGTGTGACGCGGGACCCTCTTTCAACGCTCCCTGAGTGTGCTTTCCCCCCACCACTGGCAAAAAGACTCATCGCCCCTCTCTGGGCCCCCATCTCCCCACCCCCAGCGCACCGTCCCCTCCGCCGACAGACGCCTCCATTACGGCAACACGGCTGTAATTTCAAAACACCGCGTTTGATCTGCCATCCGTCATGTGTCATTTATGCCTCTCCTCTCTGATGCTCCGGGGAGCGCATGGAGACGGCTGGTGACAAGTGTCAGCGGGTAAGCGAGTGTTCAATTCAAGGAGAGTCACGCAACATACAAGGTCAAACGCATCCCAGAGAGGCGCCACATGAATATTAATCCGGGAGAGAGCCGCGCCGGAGGGGGGGAGGGGGGGGAGAGCCGAGAAGAGAGGGAGACTGTCTCGGTTCCTCTGTCCTTTTCCAGACTGTGGGCCACACGACAGCTCAGGGAGCCTCCCAAGAGCCACATGCCAAGGGTAAAAATGGGCAAAGGAGCGGGTGCAAATTTTACAGCGCATAGTTAAACTGTGGAACTCTCTCCCACAGTGACGGCCACCAACTTGGATGGCTTTAAAAGAGGATCGGGCAAATTCGTGTAGGAGGAGAGGGCTATGGAAGGTGCAGTGGGTCAGTGTGTTAACCAGAAGGTTGGTGGTTCAAGCCCACCGAGGGACGGCTGTGGGCAAGATTCCTGCATTGCAGGGGGTTGGACTAGATGACCCTCAAAGTCCCTTCCAACTCTACAATTCTAGGATTCTAGGATTTTTTGCCAAGGCAATCATTCAAGGAGGGTGTCAAGCAAAGTTGGTGAGGGATATAAACTTGATGACAGTGACAGTCAGGTGCTATAATTCTGAAGCAGCGCAGAATCTGTCCTTTACTCGGAACTGTGGAACTGCATGCTGGAGTTAATTGTCCTGAGGGTCTCAACCTTAAAAAATAATAATAATAATAATCAAATTTCTAGCCCTTAATGTTCTGTGAAAGATCTCTGGCAGGTAGTTGGATTTGATTCCCTGCTCCTGTCAGGGGTGCTGATTAACAAAGCCAAAACAGATTATATGGGACGCTAATAAATGGTGGAATATATTATGCAAATCGGCTGGCAGATATTGGATTTGGCAGGCTGAGCAGACCTAAGTTTTAAACCTGGGCACAAGAGCAGTCATTGAGCCGGTCAGCATTTGTCTTGTTAAACTGAGAGTTTGCTGTCGCACGAAAAGAGGAATGCTCACATAAGCAAGAGATGGGGGAAATGGAGAAGGCCTCACTGACGCTGTGGTCAGAGCCAGGTGGGGGAGCAGAAATTGTGTGGCCTTGTCTGCTGTGGCCCAGTTACTGATTCTATAGATGACACTTCAGCTCCCTTCCACAACTCAACAATTCTATGGTTCTGTATTCAGAATTTGCAGCCTTTTAAAAAAATTAAAATTCAGCAATGCCTTCGGACACCTGCTTTGCATGCAGAAGGTCCCAGGTTCAGTCCCTAACAGCATTTCCAAGGTGGGAGGAAAAACTCCAGTCCAAAACCCTGAGAGTCACCGTCGAAGGCAGCTTCTTTAGCAAACCTGCCTTTTACCCAGGATCATGAGGACTAGCTCCTTACTTTATTTTCATCGGGACGTTTCCTAGCTCAGCGGCAGAGTGCCAGCTTTGCTTTGCCTGCAGTAGGAGCCCCCAAGTCTGCTCTCTGGCATTTAGCTGCGAACCAGAAGGTTGGTGGTTTGAGCCCACCCTGGGGTGGCTGTGGGCAGGATTCCTGCATTGCAGGGGGTTGGACTAGATGACCCTTGGAGTTCCCCTCCAACTCTACAATTCAGTGATATCCAATTGAAAGCACTAGGCAGGTGATGGGGAAGACATTATCCCTCTCAGTCCCTGAAATCCCAGAGAGCTGCTGCAGAGCAGGCAGAGAGAGCAGGGTTGTGGGGGGGGGACCCCTGATGGGAGTTGTAGTCCAACAGGAGCAGCAGGCGGGTCACAGCCCCCCCCCCCCGGGCCAAGAAGCTTTCCACGCTCCTGGGTATATTTTTAGAAGCAGCTGCCCACAGATTTAAAAATTCTTAGCCCATTGGTTTGTCAGTAAAGAGGCAGATGGTAAGCCAGCTGGACTTGAGGACATTTGCACATTGCTGAAACCTCAGTGTAGGTGCTTCTCTCTCTCTCTCTCTCTCTCTCTCTCTCTCTCTCTCTCTCTCTCTCTCTCTCTCCCTCCCTCCCTCCCTCCCTCCCTCCCTCCCTCTCCCTTCTCCCTTCTCCCTTCTCCCTTCTCCCTTCTCCCTCTCTTCTATCTATCTATCTATCTATCTATCCATCCATCCCTCCCTCTCCCTCCTCCTCTTCCTCTTCCTCTTCCTCTTTCTTTTTTAAAGATAACTGCAGGCAGCATGTAAAGCGTAAAGGGACCCCTGACCATTAGGTCCAGTCGTGACCGACTTTGGGGTTGCGGCGCTCATCTCGCGTTATTGGCCGAGGGAGCCAGCGTACAACTTCCAGGTCATGTGGCCAGCATGACAAAGCCACTTCTGGCGAACCAGAGCAGCACACGGAAACACTGTTTACCTTCCCGCTGTAGCGGTTCCTATTTATCTACTTGCATTTTGACGTGCTTTCAAACTGCTAGGTTGGCAGGAGCTGGGACCGAGCAACGGGAGCTCACCCCGTCGCAGGGATTCGAACCGCCGGCCTTCTGATCAGCAAGCCCTAGGCTCAGTGGTTTAACCCACAGTGCCACCTGCGTCCCATGCAGGCAGCATGTAAGGATGGTCAAACCTGTCAATTGTGATTTTCCCGTTTTCCCCAATCTTAAATTCAGCTTGCAAATATATTCATTCTTTTTTTAAAAAAAAAAAAGTCCTCCCCCCCCCCACAAATACACACATTTCTATGGACACTTAACCTTAGTGTATCCATTTTTGAAAAATTCATAGAATCCCTGCCCCTCGCCCTACATAATAGGACCGGCCGGCCTTGCGAGCTGGTAAAGTCGAGAGGCGGACCCCTGCTTGCAGACGGCAAGCAGACTGCTTCTGAACATGGAGGCTTATCATACTGCAGGAGAGTGGGGGGGCTGTAGCCCTCCAAGCCACGCTGGACCCCCAACATCCCATCTGTCCAGCATCATCTGGGGAAACGGATTGCAGGTTCCCCCACCCCTCTGATAAAACCATCCCTGTTTGATCTGCCCGTTCCCTTGAAAGATTGTTTTATCTAGGTACATCTTTTGACTCTGCCGATGCTAACAAGCCGGCGTGTTCGAATTCATGGTTGAAAAACCCTGGTTGATTGAAGGAACGGGGGCAGAACGCTGTCAGCTTCGCCTGCCTTGGAATCGCAGGCTTAACTCATAAACCCGCTTCCTAGTGTGATATGAATGACAAAGGTAGCATTCCCTTTCAGCTGAGGCAGGAAGTGGGCGGCCTCTCGGGCCCAGGCGATGGCAGTGGCCCTTCGAACCTCTCCATCTGGCCCTCGGGACTCTCCCCAGGCCACGCCCCCTCTCCTCCAGCCACGGCCCCTCGCCTGCCCTGTTCCGCACCCTCCTGGGGGGCTGTGAGTTGGAGGACCTGAACTGCAAGTGGCTTAGAGCCATCCCACTGCAGGTAGGCGAGAGTCGCACTCGTCACTTCTCTTGTGTTGGCCAGCAACCCCCACCCAGAGATCACACTCGGGGAGCTTCATGGCTGAGTGGGGGATTTGAACTCGAGTCCCTCCCGCATCTAACACTCTAACCCTGGCACTTTGTAATGGGAGCAACGAAGCTCGTGTTGTCATCCGCAAGGCAGCATAGGAGCCAACTCCTAGGGGGGGGGCCTTAAAATATTTGAGGGGGCCATCACCCCCAAAGGATGGGCATTGCCATTCAAATGGTGAGCATGTCTTGCACCTTCTGATCGATTCTGTGGGGCAGGGCTTACCTGAGCCTCCCCCAATATTTTTTTCAAGTTGGCACCCCTGCACGGCAGACAGTGTGACACTGGGACGGATCCAGTGGTGGCTGGTGCCTGCTGCAATTGGCAGAAGACAGGGATCCCAACAGCAGGTGGCGCCAGAAGCAACGACAAGCAGGGCCAACCCATTCCAGTTTTGTCCCCATCCTCCTCCTCCTTCTCCCTGCTGAGTTCTACAAGGGACAACACTGAGATTGAGGAGGAAGCTGGCAGCCCCAGAGACCGGCAGGCAGCAAGAATGCAGTTAGGTGTGGGGCTGGCTGAGAGAGGAGTGAGATTGGGAGGGCAGTGCCCCATTTGCCCTAGACAATCAGCCTCCACTGAACACACCACCTGGAAGGAAGCTTTCCGTACAGGCCCTATCCTCCTCCTTGCTGACTTGAAATTGAGGAAGAAGCTGACAGCCCTAGCAATCGGCAGGCAGCAAAGAGGCTGTTAAGTGGGGGGCTGGCTGAGGGCGGACTAAGGTTGGAAGGACAGTGCCCCCATTCTCCCTAGGGTACCAGCCTCCACTGGGCAGGAAGCTTTCCGTACAGGCCCTATCCTCCTCCTTGCTGGCTTCTACAGGGCGCGATATTGAAATTGAGGAAGAAGCTGACAGCCCTAGCAACCGGCAGGCAGCAAAGAGGTTGTTAAGTGTGGGGCTGGCTGAGGACGGACTAAGCTTGGAAGGGCAGTGCCCCCATTCTCCCTAGGCCACCAGGCTCCACTGGGCAGGAAGCTTTCTGTACAGGCCCTCTCTTCCTCCCTGCCGAGTTCTACAAGGGGCAATGCTGCAAGGCCCCCTGGCACCATACATTTAAAGCAGGGTTGGCCACTGTGAGAACAGAAGGCTGGGCTAAATGAGCCCAGCTTCCAGATCTAGCTGCAGGAGTCTTATTATGTTTTGATGGAACCTCCTGGCCCAGAGGCAGTCTACCTCCATTCCTAGGTTCTTTGGGGCATTTGGCCACAGTGAAAACATGTTGCTGGATTAGATGGGGTCTTTGGCCTGATCCAGCTGCTGCAGTGCTCTTCTGGCGTCCTTAAGCCCTGCAGACACCTTCCTGGATCAGGGACGTAGTGATACGGGGGACCACCAGGAAAAGGTAAGTAAAAACGGGGGGTTTCCCGGGGAAAACGGGGTACTTGGCAGCTATGCGTGTCGTTGAAGGGATCCATTGGAGACTCTTCTTCTTCTTCTTTGGCAATCACTCTTAGCCGAGTAAGATTGTCCTCCATAAACACAGTTTTAACAATGAGTCCGTAAATGACTGTGGAGGCTAATTCTGGATCCACACGTCCTTCCACAGTGGGGACATTGGTTCCCAGGCGGGAGTTGATCTCAGTGTGTGGATTTGCCAAGCATGCCTTCCTCTTAGCACGTTTCTCCCTTGCGTCCTGAGTTCGAGTGTCTTCAAAGCCCATGGCACCTTTGGTAAAGGCTGTTCTCCAACTGGAGCGCTCGCAGGCCAGTGTTTCCCAGTTGTCGGTGTTCATACTACATTTTTAAAGATTTGCCTTGAGACAGTCTTTAAACCTCTTTTGTTGACCACCAGCATTACGCTTTCCATTTTAAAGTTCGGAATAGAGTAGTTGCTTTGGAAGACGATCATCAGGCCATCCGCACAACATGACCAGTCCAACAAAGTTGGTGTTGAAGAACATAGCTGCCAAGTTATCCCTTTTTTTAAGGGATTTTCCCTTATGCTGAATAGGCTTCCTCGCGAGAAAAGGGAAAACTTGGCAGCTATGGTTGAAGAATCATTGCTTCAACACTGGTGATCTTTGCTTCTTCCAGTACACTAGTTCGCCTGTCTTCTCAAGTGATATGTAAGACTTTTTGGAGACCCTGTTGATGGAATCTTTTGAGAAGTTGGAGATGGTGTTTGTAAGTGGTCCATGTTTCACAAGCATATAGTAAGGTTGGTAGTACAATAGCTTTGTAAACAAGCACTTTGGTTTCCCTGCGAATGTCCCGGTCCTCAAACACTCTGCACTTCAATCGGGAGAAAGCCGCACTCGCAGAGTTCAGGCGATGCTGGATTTCGGCATCAATGTTGACCCTTGTGGGACCTGCCTAGGTAGGAGAAGTGATCGACATTTTCCAACATTACACCACCGAGTTGGATTTGTGGCGCTGCAGAGGGGTTATTGTGTACTTGTTGGTGCAGCACTTTGGTTTTTGGGATGCTGAGCGACAGGCCAAGCTTTTCGTAAGCTTCTGCAAAGATATTTAGGATGGTTTGGAGGTCATCCTCTGAGCGTGCGCAGACTACGTTGTCATCAGCACCCATCTCCTTGCTGGCTGGTCCTCTGCTCTCCCTGTAGCATTATTATTTTTCGGGAGGGGGGAGTTGGGGGTGCACTCCACATCCACCTCTTGCCAGCCCCTCCATCCTCTCTCCTAATGCCAAGGCAAGGTGTTAATCTTTAAAAAGAAAGAAAGTCAAAGAGCATAAAAGCCACCCCTCCCCCGCTAATCCCTAATTAAACTTTATGCAAACGATCCCCCTTCTCCGCCTGCCTATCCAGGGAGAGCCAGGCTTCAGACTGATAGAGTTGGCAGGTGCTGAGAATCCATTAAGCTCTCTCTCTCTCTCTCTCTCTCTCTCTCTCTCTCTCTCTCTCTCTCTCTCTCTCTCTCCCTCAACGCCCCCCCTTGCCCTCCCACCTTGTTTGGCCAGCGATGAGTAGGCACAAGGAAGGTTGCTGGTGCCAGGGGTGGGGTGGGGGGTTACTAACAAAGGCCCCCTCAACAAAGTTGGCACGTAATCGGGCGCCTGACATGCCCCTGCACTGGAACGTGAAATGTGGGTGTTTGTTTGTTTTTTTAATCCCCCCACCAAATGAAAGTGCCAAAGCTGGGATTAATCGAGGCAAAAATGGGTGAGTGGGTGAGGGAGGTCGTCAGGCAAAGGTGCCCATGTGTCGGAGAGGCTTCCTGACTCACCTTGGCATCCCAGAGCAAGGAGACACAACTAGGCTGCTGAACCTTGAAC